>NC_053389.1:464957122-465271080 GCF_905171765.1 Bufo bufo | reverse complement strand
GGGGCGTATGGCTTATTGTCGTCCTATGTACAGATACTCTGCTGTGGAACTCTGCAGCTCCTCCAGGGTTACCTTAGGTCTCTATGCTGCCTCTCTGATTAATGCCCTCCTTGCCCGATCAGTGAGTTTTGGTTGGCGGCCGTCTCTTGGCAGGTTTGCTGTTGTGCCATGTTCTTTTCATTTGGCTATAATAGATTTGATGGTGCTCCTGGGGAACATCAAAGATTTGGATATTTTTTTATAACCTAACCCTGACTTTTACTTCTCAACAACATTGTCCCTTACTTGTTTGGAGAGTTCCTTGGTCTTCATGGCAGTGTTTGGTTAGTGATGCTTCTTGCTTAGGTGTTGCAGCCTCTGGGGCCTTTATGAAAAGGTGTGTATACGTAATGACAGATCATGTGACACTTAGATTGCACACAGGTGGACATCATTTCACTAATTATGTGACTTCTGAAGGAAATTGGTTGCACCAAAGATTTTTATGGGCTTCCTAACAAAAGGGGTGAATACATACGCACATGCCAATTTTCTGTTTTCTATTTCTAAACAATAGTTTTATTTATATATTTTTCTCATGTCACATCACCAACTTAAACTGTTGTGTTCTGATTCATCACATAGAATTCAGATTAACAAAACATTGAACTTAAGGCTGTAATGTACCAAAATACGAAAAGTGTCAAGGGGATGAATACTTTTGCAAGGTACTGTAGCACCCGATGACACGTGGTTCGGCTCAGTCTTAGTCAGGGAGAGCTGCAGCAGAAGGGACAGATAGTGTAGGGACAGGAATTGTTTAGTGTTAAAAGGTGTTAGAGACCCAAAAGTCCTTTTAAGGACTATTGTTTTATCTGGCTGCAATATATACTATTAGCGCAACCTGCGCTAAATTGCGTGCAATTGTTTGGCCGCTGCTGACATTGACACAACCTCTGCTCATCTGTTGTATTACATTAGCGCATCCTAAATATCAGCACAATTGTTTGGCCGCTGGTGACAGAGACATTACCTGCGCTACATCTCTAGAATGACGTTTGCGCATCCTAAATATCTGTGACATTCAGTCAAATTTTTTCTTAGCCGCTGGTGACAGCGACATTACCTGCGCTACATCTCCTGTATAACGTTTGCGCATCCTAAATATCTGTTACATTCAGCAAAATTGTTTCCCCGCTGGTGACAGCGACATTACCTGCGCTACATCTCCTGTATAACGTTTCGGCATCCGAAATATCTGTGATATTCAGTCTAATGTTTTTGCTGCTGGTAACAGCGACATTACCTGCACTACATCTCCTGTATAACATTTGCGCATTCTAAATATCTGTGACATTCAGTCAAATTTTTTCGCCGCTGGTGACAGCTACATTACCTGTGCTACATCTCCTGTATAACGTTTGTGGATCCTAAATATTAGTGACATTCAGTCTAATTTATTTGCGCATACACTTACGAAACCTGCGCTACTGTACGTGTGACATACTTGCAAGCATTTATACCATTTAATATGCTAGAGGCAAACAGTAAGGGACGAGGAAGTGGCCGTGCTGCTGATGGTGCCCGCAGAGGCCGTGGCCCTGCGAACAGTGAAACTGTGCCTGCTGCCAGAGCACAAGAAACACACTCATCCACGATACTTAGCTTCATGTCCCAGTTTGCAGGGCGGCGCAGGACACCACTCTCGAAGCTTAGGGAGTTAAATAAGTGGCTCAGAAGCTGGTGCAGGAAGGAAGGGTTTGGGTTCATGGAGAACTGGGCCGACTTCGCGGTCAGTTACAGGCTCTACAGTAGGGATGGGCTGCACCTCAATGGGGAGGGTGCAACTGCCCTGGGAAAAAAATGGTTAGACGGCTGGAGAAGTTTTTAAACTAGGATCTGGGGGGAGGGGGGGAGTGTCACACTAATAAGGGGGTAGATAGTGTAGATAGAGAGTGGGGGCTGGGGGGCTGGGGTTAGCGCGGAAAATACGGAGAAGACTGGCCATAACTATACATTTATGAAAAATAGAACTGCTGGTAACAAGAACCTGTTACATACAAAAATTAACCATGGTAACTAAAAAATCCCGGATAATCACTTTACATTAATAGTAATTTAAAATGTATTTTCACAAATGCCAGAAGTCTAGCTAGCAAAATGGGGGAGCTGGAGGCTATGGTACTAGAAGAACACATAGATGTAGTTGGTGTGGCTGAGACATGGTTGGACTCTTCGCATGACTGGGCTGTAAATATTGAGGGTTTTGCACTATTTTGGAAAGACTGGGTCAATAGAAAAGGTGTGTGCCTGTATGTGAGGAGTGATCTGAAGACAAGTGTGAAAGAGGCAATTGTGCGTGAGGATGGTGAGGATGTGGAAACCTTATGGGTGGAAGTTCAAAGGGAAATAAACACTGAAAAATAATACTTGGTGTAATCTATAGACCCCCTAACATCACAGAGGAGATAGAAGCTCAACTGCATAACCAAATAGAGAGGGCAGCACAGGCTGGTACAGTGGTCATAATGGGAGATTTTAACTTCCCAGACACTGACTGGGGTCATGGTTCTGCCTCAACTGCAAAGGGGAGAAGATTCCTCAACTTTCTGCAGGACCACTTTGTGGGCCAGTTTGTGGAAGCTCCCAATAGGGGCGATGCTCTGTTGGATCTGGTAATTTCTAATGATGCAGAGCTTGTTGGTAATGTTACTATTTGAGAAACACTAGGTAATAGTGACCACAATATAATTATATTCCCCCTAAACTATAAGAAGCAAACTCTGTCAGGCATAGCAAAGACACTGAATTTCAAAAAGGCTAATTTCCCTGGGTTGAGGGCAGCATTTCAGGGCATAGACTGGGAGCAGCTACTGTCACATAATAATACTGAGGATAAATGGGAGAGCTTTAAATCCACATTGAGTAATTGCACATTTTTTTTTATCCCTTTAGGTAACAAGTATAAACGACTAAAATTAAACCCCCCATGGCTTACAGCTACTGTAAAAAGAGCAATAAAAGACAAAAAGAGGGCATTTAAAAAATAATAATATGAGGGGTCAGCTGTAGCGTTTGAAGATTACAAAGGGCTTAATAAAATCTGCAAAAAGGAGATAAAATTAGCAAAGATACAAAACGAACAGCAGGTAGCAAAAGAAAGCAAAACAAATCCCAAAAAGTTTTTTAAATATATAAATGCTAAAAAACCTAGGTCTGAGCAGGTAGGTCTCCAAAATAATGGTAAAGGGGGGGGGGGTAGTCACTGAAGAAAAAGGCAGAGTTCCTAAATAGTTTTTTTAGCTCTGTATATACAAAAGAATAGGAATGAGCTGATATCTGTGGCGCCTGGGGCTGTTAGTACATCCAGTGATATACTCAATTGGCTAACTGTAGATATGGTCCAAGAGAAGTTAGATAGGGTAAATGTGAACACAGCTCCGGGTCCAGATGGAGTACACCCAAGAGTACTTAAAGAGCTCAGTTCAGTCATTGCTGTGCCCCTGTTTATAATTTTTAAGGATTCTCTAGGGACTGGTACAGTGCCAAGTGATTGGCGCAAGGCAAACGTGGTGCCCATATTCAAAAAAGTATCAAGGTCCTCGACAGGTAATTATAGACAAGTTAGTTTAACTTCTGTTGTGGGAAAAATGTTTGAAGGACTCTTAAAGGACTATATACAGGAGTATGTGACTATAAATAATATAAGTGATAACCAGCATGGGTTACCAAGGACAGAAGTTGTCAGACTAACCTGGGGCGGCTGTGTATGTAGTGTTTATGGATTTTGCAAAGGCTTTTGATACTGTCCCTCATAGATGCTTAATAAGTAAAGTAAGGTCTATTGGCTTGGAAAGTATAGTTTGTAATTGGATTAAAAACTGGCTGAAGGACCGTGTCCAGAGAGTTGTGGTCAATGATTCCTATTCAGAATGGTCCCAGGTTATAAGTGGTGTACCCCAAGGTTCAGTGCTGGGCCCTTTATTCTTTATTATTTAATTTATTTATTAATGATATTGAGAACGGGATTAATAGCACCATATCTATTTTTGCAGATGACACTAAGCTGTGTAGAACTGTCCAGTCTATGGAAGGTGTCCACACACTACAAGCTGACTTGAACACTCTGAGTGATTGGTCATCAACTTGGCAAATAAGGTTCAATGTGGACAAATGTAAAGTTATGCATCTTAGTAATAATCTCTGTGCTTCATATGTCCTAGGTCAGTGTTTCCCAACCAGTGTGCCTCCAGCTGTTGCAAAACTACAACTCCCAGCATGCCCGGACAGCCTTTGGCTGTGCGGGCATGCTGGGAGTTGTAGTTTTGCAACAACTGGAGGCACACTGGTTGGGAAACACTGTCCTAGGTGATGTAGCACTGGGAGAGTCACTTATAGAGAAGGATTTGGGTGTCCTTGTGGATGGTAGATTAAATTACAGCATACAATGTCAATCAGCTGCTTCTAAGGCTACCAGAATGTTGTCATGCATTAAACGAGGCATGGACTCACGGGGAAGGGATGTAATACTACCACTTTACAAAGCGCTGGTGCGGCCTCATCTGGAATATGCAGTCCAGTTCTGGGTACCAGTACATAGAAAGGATGCACTGCAGCTGGAAAAAGTACAGAGGAGAGCGACTAAAATGATAAGGGGCATGGAGGGTCTTAGGAAGAAAGATTAAAAGAATTGAATTTATTTAGTCTTGAGAAGAGACGTCTAAGGGTGGACGGTGGGGAACGGCAATTAGTATTTCACGAGGTAGATGATAATGAGACACAGTTGCGAATAAGTCAATGGCAATTAGTGTCTCAAGAGGTTGATGATGAGAATGAGACACAGTTGTCAATAAGTGAGGTTATTGTTAGGTCAACAAGTTAGGAGGATGACCACAGTGAGGAAGTGGAAGAGGAGGTGGTGGACGATTAAATCACTGACCCAACCTGAGAAGGTGGCAAGACGAGCGAGGACAGCAGTACAGAGGGGGAGGGATCTGCAGCACTGCAATAGGCTGGAAGAGGCAGTGGGGATGCAAAAGGGAGAAGGCGGGCCACACCAAACAGGCCGCAACTGTTCCCCGGAGCACCCCTTTGCGGCAATCTCCCTTGCCAAAGGGTTGGTGTTCCAAAGTCTGGGGCTTTTTTGAGGAAAGTGCGGACGATAAAAAAGAATTGTCATTTTTAACCTGTGCCGTACCAAAATGAGCAGGGGCGTGAACACTAGCAACCTCACCACCACCATCATGATCCGCCACATGGCATCAAAGCACCCTAATAGGTGGGCCGAACGCCTGGGTCCACAATCAGTGTCTGCGGGTCACACCACTGCCTCCTCTTCCCCTGTGTTACGTGCTGGCCAATCCCCTGTCCAAGACGCAGGCCCGGATGCCTCCCGCCATGCACCTGGACCTTCGCAAGCACCATCAGCTAGCACATACACTTCTGTCCAAGCGCAAAGTACAGATGTCCATACCCCAGGCCTTTGAACGAAAGCGCAAATACCCAGCCACCCACTATCATGATCAGTGTGGGGGAAAAACTTCACACTCAACACAGGAGGGAAGGGGAACAGTAACTGGGCCTGGAAACTAGGGAAGGAACAGGTCACCTCCTAATCAACCCTAATCCGGGCCCTAACTACCCTAACTACCTATCAATATGAATAGACCTTGAAGGTAGGAATATTCATATGCTGTATACCTAGGCCCTTATATCCCTATAAGGCCCTGGAATGAGGTTAGGACCAGAGACAACCCATTTCTCACCAGATGGACGAATGAAGTCTCTGTCTCAGGCCCAGATACAAACAACAGGGAATATAACAAACACAAAACAATAAGAAAAGCCAAGACTTATCTGAAAGTAGAAAACTGGCAACTCCAGGAGCACCACAGAGTACAACCGACCAGCTAGTTAGTAGGCAGGAAGAAAATCTATAAACCGCACCTCCAAGAGTGAGAAGCGGCTACTTATGGGAAAAGTAAATTACCAACAGGAAACACCTGAAGCAAGGAGTGTGGCATTCCCCAAAACACAGACACAATAAGATCCACAGTGAATTTGTCAATTTAACCCACGAGTTGCAAGTCTCTCCGATCTCCTGGTACCTGCCACGGGAACGTCCGTGACACCCACCCACAGGCCATAGCACTAAATGCGCACCTTTCCAAATTGCTGGCCCTGGAAATGTTGCCATTTAGGCTTGTGCACACTAAGGCTTTCTGCAGCCTGATGGCGGTGGCCGTCCCTCATTACTCAGTCCCCAGCCGCCACTATTTTTCCTGGTGTGCCATCCCTGCCTTACACCAGCATGTGTCCCGTAACATCACCCGTGCCATGAACAACGTAGTTATTAGGAAGGTCGACTTAACAACTGACACATGGACAAGTGCTTTTGGCCAGGGATGCTAAATTTCCCTGATGGCACACTGGGTGAACGTTGTGGAGGCCGGGAGCGAGTCGTACCCTGGGATGGCAAAGGTGCTACCGACGCCAAGGATTGCGGGCCCTACTTCCATCAGGATTTCCGCTACCACCTACATTAGTGGCTGCAACCCCCCCTTCTCCTCATCCATCTCCTCCTCCACTTCCACCTCTGAATTCTCATCTTGCAGCACCAGTCAGCCATCAGTCAGTAGCTGTAAGCAGTTTAACACTGCAGTGGGAAAGCGACAACAGGCCGTGCTGAAACGAATTTGTTTAGGTGAAAAACAGCACACCGCCGCAGAGCTGTGGCAGGGTATAAGGGATCAGACTGAGCTGTGGCTCTAGCCACTCAACCTACAACCAGGCAAGCTCACACACATACCATGCCTAGCCCACGTGTTCAACTTAGTGGTTCAGCGGTTTCTCAAAACCTACCCCAATTTGCCTAAACTACTGGTGAAGGTGCACAGCATGTGTGGCCATTTCCGAAAGTCATCTACAGCTGCCGCTGGTCTGGCAACTCTGCAGCAGGGCTTCCATTTGCCAGCTCACTGACTGTTGTGCGACGTGAGCACGCGCTGGAACTCCACGTTCCACATGTTGGCCAGGCTTTGTGAGCAACAAAGGACAGTAGTGGAATACCAGCTGCAACATGGTCGTCGCCTTTCCAGTCATCTTCTGCTCTTCACAAGTGATGAGTGGGCATGGATGTCTGACCTCTGTGAGGTTTTACGCAACTTTGAAGAATCAACACAGATGGTGAGCAGCGATGCTGCCATTATCAGCGTAACCATCCCACTTCTGTGTCTACTGAAACGCTTGCTGCTCACAATGAAGGCCGACGCTTTGCATGTGGAAGAGGTGGAAATGGGGGAAGACAGTACACAGGGTAATAGCCAGACCACCCTCAGTTCGTCTTCTCAGCGCGAATTGGATGATGATGAGGAGGATGAGGCGGAGCAGTACACGGTTGTCTCCGCTACAGAGGGTAGTACCTATAGCAGGTTTATTCCATCTGTTCAGCATGGATGGGCCGAAGAGGAGAAAGAGGATGAGGAGATTGAGAGTCATCATCCTGATGAGGACAGCGAAGTCTTGTCTGTTGGGACTCTTTTTGGCCAACACCACTTGTTAACCCTTCTCGACCTCCGCTACAAAGAAAACTTCTCATCTCTCATTCCTGTGGTGGAGAGGACTAGCAAAATGGTGCAATACCAGAAGGTCCTTGTAGAAAAATTGCTTAAAAAAATTTCCGCGGACAACGCTGGCGACAGAGTACGTAGTTCCATGGGCAACTGAGGAGGGGAGACGAGGGGAACACACAGCAGTTCCAACAGAGGCAGGGCAACACTCTCCAAGGCCTGGGACAGTTTCATGACACCCAGCCAGCACCCTCACTCTGATGCAGTGCCTAGTGTCACAAGCAGGGGAAAGTTTTGGAAGATGGTGGAGGAGTACGTAGCAGACCGTGTCAGCGTCCTCAGTGATCCCTCTGTGCCTTACAACTATTGGGTGGCACGAACTGGCGTTCTACGCCTTGCAGGTGCTGGCCTGCCCTGCTGCCAGCGTTTTGTCAGAGCGGGTATTTAGTGCTCCTGGGGGCATAATAACTGATAAGCGCATCCGCCTGTCAACTGAAAATGCTGACAGGTTGACTCTTATCAAAATTAACAAGGCCTGGATTGCCCCTGACTTCTCTACTCCACCAGAGGAAAGCGGCTGAACATGAAGGCACTTTAAATGTGGCTTTTATGGTGTATTGAATACACTGTATGCTCATGCACCCCTTCTACCACAAAAAAGGGTCTATGGTTCAATCTTCCTTTTCACATCCTCCTCCTCCATAACATCAACATGCTTATTAGGCTGCCCTCACTCCTAATGTTTTAGAGGGTCAGCTCAGCAGCAGACCCTCACCCCTAATGTTTTAGATGGTCAGATCAGCAGCAGGCACTCGCCCCTAATGTTTTAGAGGGTCAGCTCAGCAGCAGACCCTCACCCCTAATGTTTTAGCTGGTCAGATCAGCAGCAGGCCCTCGCCCCTAATGTTTTAGTGGGTCAGATCAGCAGCAGGCCCTCGCCCCTAATGTTTTAGAGGGTCAGCTAAGCAGCAGACCCTCACCCCTAATGTTTTAGATGGTCAGATCAGCAGCAGACCCTCACCCCTAATGTTTTAGAAGGTCAGATCAGCAGCAGGCCCTCGCCCCTAATGTTTTAGTGGGTCAGATCAGCAGCAGGCACTCGCCCCTAATGTTTTAGAAGGTCAGCTCAGCAGCAGACCCTCACCCCTAATGTTTTAGATGGTCAGATCAGCAACAGGCTCTCGTCCCTAATGTTTTAGAGGGTCAGCTCAGCAGCAGACCCTCACCCTTAATGTTTTAGATGGTCAGATCAGCAGCAGGCCCTTGCCCCTAATATTCTAGAGGGTCACCAGCAGGCCCTTGCCCCTAATGTTTTTGAGGGTCACCAGCAGGCCATCAATCATAATTTTTCAAGGGTGTGTATGATGCCCTCTTTTATGTGTAATAAAGGGTGTATTGGAGTGCCATTTCCTTGTAATTTTTGGCAGCCCTTTCACTTAGTGCATAGGCTTTATGAGTGTAGGAGTCCCACTACCTGAACAATTGTACCACAATGTGAATGAGGCCCTCCTTTATGTGATATACAGGTTGTATCGGAGTGCCTCTTCCTTGTAATTTTTGGTAGCACTTGCACTTTATATACAAGTAAATATACAGGAAAGAATGTTTCCTAACAATTTTTCCTCTAAAATCGATTTTATCTTCGGTTTTGTGCGTATTAGGGTGCATTCACACGACCGTATAAATAGATCCGCATTCCTTCCGCAATTTTGCGGAACGGGTGCGGATCCTTTCATTTCAATGGGGCCGCAAAAGATGCAGACAGCACATCGTGTGCTGTCCGCATCCGTTGTTCCGTTCCTGCAAAAAATATGGAGCATTTCCTATTCTTGTCCACGATTGCGGACAAGAATAGGCATTCTCTGCATCGCGCCGGCCATGTACGGTCCGCAAAATGCGGAATGCAAATGGCCGGTATTCGTGTTTTGCGGATCCGCAATTTGCGGACCGCAAAACACCTACGGTCGTGTGAATGCAACCTTATTGTCAGTCTGTAAAAGTGGCGTACTACTCGGACAATATGGTACCCAACAGCAACCTGGGAGTCCAAGATGCATCCAGACATCCTCCCCATGCTGTTCACGAACCATTTCAGTGGTGTTTCCATCAATTTATGATTCCTGTAAACCAGACACCCTCCCCTCTTTAGAGCAGGGGGTGCCTGGTTTAATGGTCGGGTTCTCTCTGTAGAGCACCCGAGCATCCCAAAGTGTTCTACTCGAGCACCTGAGCACTTTGGTGCTCGATTAACACTAGTTACAAGCAGTTCATGGGGGGAAACCCACCAACCCTCCAACACCAGAGCTGAAGCTATTTTGTATGGAGGAATGGGCTATAATTCTTCCATCTGATGTGCAGGACTAATCAACAATTAGTGGAAAAATTTAGTCTCAGTTTTTGCTGTACAAGGGGGTCAAACCAGATACTGAAAGCAAAGGTTATACAATAATATATACCACCGGCGCTAATTACAATATTGAAGCAGCAGTGTCAAAAACAGCTCCGTAATAGCTGTTATAAACGGGTTATACACATAATTATAAAAGAAGGAGACACCGCGCTAAACCTAAGTCACCTGACCCTTATTAACCTCTGGTTCCGTTCGTGTCAAACCTATCCACCTCAGTTAGCAAATAGCAAGGTTACCTTGATTCTGATGTGTGGAACTAGGGGACCACCTTCTCGGGCGTTCCAATGTACACGTTCTCTTCTGCGCAGAGGCGAAATAGCAGGTAAAAAGTAGGCTATATGGAGTTCGCCCCGGCCGGTAGCGAAACTCCGTTTGTACTTACGCTCACAAGGGGAGCTGGTGACGTCACCTGTTGAGCTACGGACTGCTGTAAGCACCAAAAAACCTTCCTACGCGTTTCGAGTGCACGGCACTCTTCGTCAGGGAATCGCTCTAGTGCCTCCAGTAGCTTCCTTTTATTCTACCTGCTCGTGATCTTAATTGGCTCCAGCTGCAGAAGTTTAACGGTAAAAATATATTCAATATGTTTAATCGAAACCAAATAACTCAATTTCTGAGTTTAAACCATTCGGGGCCAGTGTGTTCATATTAAAAATCCATTGGGTTTCTTTTTTAGACATGTCTTTAATAAAGTCGCCTCCCCGTATGTCCATTTTAACTATTTGTATACCAAAAAAGGAGGATCAGTCAAATTTTCCATTATGCTTTACTGCATAGTGTCTGGACAGAGGATGCCCTTCAGATTTTTTATTTATATTATATATACAGTGGCGGAAATAATTATTTGACCCCTCACTGATTTTGTAAGTTTGTCCAATGACAAAGAAATGAAAAGTCTCAGAACAGTATCATTTCAATGGTAGGTTTATTGTAACAGTGGCAGATAGCACATCAAAAGGAAAATCGAAAAAAAACTTTAAATAAAAGATAGCAACTGATTTGCATTTCATTGAGTGAAATAAGTATTTGAACCCCTACCAACCATTAAGAGTTCTGGCTCCCACAGAGTGGTTAGACACTTCTACTCAATTAGTCACCCTCATTAAGGACACCTGTCTTAACTAGTCACCTGTATAAAAGACACCTGTCCACAGAATCAATCAATCAAGCAGACTCCAAACTCTCCAACATGGGAAAGACCAAAGAGCTGTCCAAGGATGTCAGAGACAAAATTGTAGACCTGCACAAGGCTGGAATGGGCTACAAAACCATTAGCAAGAAGCTGGGAGAGAAGGTGCGATTGTTCGAAAATGGAAGGAGCACAAAATGACCATCAATCGACCTCGCTCTGGGGCTCCACGCAAGATCTCACCTCGTGGGGTGTCAATGGTTCTGAGAAAGGTGAAAAAGCATCCTAGAACTACACGGGAGGAGTTAGTTAATGACCTCAAATTAGCAGGGACCACAGTCACCAAGAAAACCATTGGAAACACATTACACCGCAATGGATTAAAATCCTGCAGGGCTCGCAAGGTCCCCCTGCTCAGGAAGGCACATGTGCAGGCCCGTCTGAAGTTTGCCAATGAACACCTGAATGATTCAGAGAGTGACTGGGAGAAGGTGCTGTGGTCTGATGAGACCAAAATAGAGCTCTTTGGCATTAACTCAACTCGCTGTGTTTGGAGGAAGAAAAATGCTGCCTATGACCCCCAAAACACCGTCCCCACCGTCAAGCATGGGGGTGGAAACATTTTGCTTTGGGGGTGTTTTTCTGCTAAGGGCACAGGACAACTTATTCGCATAAACGGGAAAATGGACGGAGCCATGTATCGTGAAATCCTGAGCGACAACCTCCTTCCCTCTGCCAGGAAACTGAAAATGGGTCGTGGATGGGTGTTCCAGCACGACAATGACCCAAAACATACAGCAAAGGCAACAAAGGAGTGGCTCAAGAAGAAGCACATTAAGGTCATGGAGTGGCCTAGTCAGTCTCCGGACCTTAATCCAATCGAAAACCTATGGAGGGAGCTCAAGCTCAGAGTTGCACAGAGACAGCCTCGAAACCTTAGGGATTTAGAGATGATCTGCAAAGAGGAGTGGACCAACATTCCTCCTAAAATGTGCGCAAACTTGGTCATCAATTACAAGAAACGTTTGACCTCTGTGCTTGCAAACAAGGGTTTTTCCACCAAGTATTAAGTCTTTTTTTGTTAGAGGGTTCAAATACTTATTTCACTCAATGAAATGCAAATCAGTTGCTATCTTTTATTTAAAGTTATTTTTTCGATTTTCCTTTTGATGTGCTATCTGCCACTGTTACAATAAACCTACCATTGAAATGATACTGTTCTGAGACTTTTCATTTCTTTGTCATTGGACAAACTTACAAAATCAGTGAGGGGTCAAATAATTATTTCCGCCACTGTATGCTCACTCAATCGTTTTTTTAGTTGTCTCTTAGTGCGCCCAATATATAACTTTTCACTTTATGGCATAAATTACTCCTTTGGTACTGCATGTTATATAATCCCAGATGTTATATTCAAAGGTACCGTCCTCATTTCTTATTTGGCTCATTTTGCTGGTATGTTTCTGCGATTTTTTACATACCATACATTTTTTACAAGGAAAAAATCCTTTTAACTTCTGCTTGTCATTCGCTTTTTTGATATTCATTATGGCCGCGCATTTTTTCGTGGGTGCGATTATATTCCCAATATTTGCCGCTTTTTTATATACAAATGCTGGATCTTCCTTAAAGAGATGTCCAATTATCTTATCCTCCTTTAGTATATCCCAATGACGTTTTACAATATTCCTAAACGTCCGTGTTTGTGCATTATATGGGATAATGATGGGTGGAATTTTTTCTATTTCACTATCTTCCTGTTTTGTCTGTGGCACTTTTTCCACCACTATGTTATTTAGAAGGATGTCCCTCTCTATGGATTTAATTTGATCTTTCTGTTCCAAGAGTTTATTCACATTATATCCCTTTGATGCAAATTTATTTTTTAAAATATCTGCTTCTTTGTCATACTCTGTTAACTCAGTACAATTTCTCCTGATGCGTAAAAACTGGCTCCTGGGTATATTGTCGAGCCAACAGGGTAAATGACAGCTAGTCCTAGAGATATAACTATTAGAGTCAGTTGGCTTTTCGTATGTTTTTGTACATATTTCTTCTCCCCTTATATAAATAGTTAAATCTAAAAAGTTAATTTCCCTAAAACTATATATAGGAGTAAACTCCAAATGAAAATCATTTTTATTAATATCAATTAAAAACTCTTTTAAACCTATTTCCCCCCCCCTCCCAAATAAAAATGACGTCATCTATGAAGCGCCGCCAGAGGACGAGGCCCGCCCGGAGCTCGTTGTTGGGGTGTATATTTTCCATCTCCCACCTCCCAACATATAAATTAGCGAACCCCGGCGCGAACCTCGTCCCCATAGCGGTCCCCCACGTCTGGAGATAAATATCATCCTTATATCTAAAAAAGTTTTTTTCTAAAATAAATGAAATGCATTCCCCAATAAATTCTATCTGTGGGTTGGGCAGTTCTCCTTTTTGGTGCAAGAAGTATTGTGCAGCTTCACGGCCTTTATTATTTTCTATTACCGTGTACAATGACTTCACGTCTAGCGTACCTATTATGTAATTCTCTCTCCACTGTATTTTCTCCAAAATTTGGAGGATGTGCTTAGTATCTTTAAGATAGGTGGGTAGAGACTGCGCACACGGTTGTAAATATTGGTCAACGTATTTAGATGCGCTAGTGCGCTAGTTAAGCACTCCACCCCAGATACTATAGGCCTACCAGGAGGTCTATTGGCATCTTTATGTATTTTAGGGTTTTGGTAAAAGATGGCCATTTTTGGATATCTATTATCAATGTAGAAGCTCTCTTGTTTATGAAGGATACCTATATCTCTGGCTTTGCATACCAATTCTTTTAGTTCTTTTTTAAAGATTTCTGTCGGATCCTTTTTTAGTAATTTATATGTTCTGCTGTCACTCAATATATTTAACGCTTCCTTATCATAATCCTCTTTGTTTAATACCACAATCCCACCCCCCTTATCTGCAGGGCGAATGATTATCTGATTGTTTTCTTGCATATTTATTATTGCTTCTTTTTCAGCTTTGGTTATATTACTCATAAATTTTGATCTTTTTGATATTTTTATTTTCTTGATGTCCCTTGTAACCAAGTTCATAAAAGTATTTAGTGCTGTAGAATATTCGTTTATTGGGTCGAATCGAGACCTAGGTTTCAAGCTTGTGTGTTTAAATGGGTCATTATTTATTTCTATTTCTTCTTTTCGATCCCTATTTTTATTTTTTTTCATATAATATTTCTTTAGGGCTATGCGCCTCATAAATTTTCGTACCCCTATAAAAGCCTCGAATTTGTTAAAGTAGGTTGTTGGGGCGAACTTAAGCCCTTTCTTTAAGATTTCTTCTTCTCCCTTATTTAGCACATATTTACTTAAATTATACATTTTTTGCCCAAGATCTTGATTGGTTAATACATTATTTTCCCCTTCTTTATCTCTGTTCTTCACTAAGAGACAACTAAAAAAACGATTGAGTGAGCATATATATAATATAAATAAAAAATCTGAAGGGCATCCTCTGTCCAGACACTATGCAGTAAAGCATAATGGAAAATTTGACGGATCCTCCTTTTTTGGTATACAAATAGTTAAAATGGACATACGGGGAGGCGACTTTATTAAAGACATGTCTAAAAAAGAAACCCAATGGATTTTTAATATGAAAACACTGGCCCCGAATGGTTTAAACTCAGAAATTGAGTTATTTGGTTTCGATTAAACATATTGAATATATTTTTACCGTTAAACTTCTGCAGCTGGAGCCAATTAAGATCACGAGCAGGTAGAATAAAAGGAAGCTACTGGAGGCACTAGAGCGATTCCCTGACGAAGAGTGCCGTGCACTCGAAACGCGTAGGAAGGTTTTTTGGTGCTTACAGCAGTCCGTAGCTCAACAGGTGACGTCACCAGCTCCCCTTGTGAGCGTAAGTACAAACGGAGTTTCGCTACCGGCCGGGGCGAACTCCATATAGCCTACTTTTTACCTGCTATTTCGCCTCTGCGCAGAAGAGAACGTGTACATTGGAACGCCCGAGAAGGTGGTCCCCTAGTTCCACACATCAGAATCAAGGTAACCTTGCTATTTGCTAACTGAGGTGGATAGGTTTGACACGAACGGAACCAGAGGTTAATAAGGGTCAGGTGACTTAGGTTTAGCGCGGTGTCTCCTTCTTTTATAATTATGTGAAAGCAAAGGTTCACATACTTTTGCCACTGAGAGATGTGCAATATTTTTAACTCATTTGCTCTATTTGGTTATCTTTATCTACATTTAGGACTTCTAGTTTTAGGTGAAATTTATGCAGAAATATAAATTCTGAAGGGTTTTGTAAATTTGAAAGCACTAACACAGGTGGGGCCCTGTTATATATTTTGTATTGGAACCCAGAAACGTAAAGTTTCACCATTGCTTTGGTCTCTCGGCTGTTCTCTCCTCTTCTACCAGAGATGTAATGAGCCACCCAGTCCTCTGTATAGATGAATGAGTCTGTTAGCAGTTTTGATCTGCCACAACTGCTGACAGTGCTATATAGGTGAAGAAGGAAACAGTGAATGCATATCTGTGTTGAAGGTCATGCAAGTTGCATGCGTAACAAATCAACTTTTAAAACTCTCAGTGCCATGATCGCAAGTGACATGGATGCAGTCCCTTGGTGTTCCCCATCTCCAGCCCATATGCTCCAAGTGACAGCTCTTGCAGCATGCTGAGTATTTTAGAGCTTTGAATTGGCACAGCCAATTGCAGAACAGTCACAGGCAACTCGCAGTCGCACGTGACTTGCATTGAGGTCTGTGAAGACAAAGTCGTATGCAACTTGCAAGTAAAAAAATCCAACATTGTTAGATTTCCTGCAACTGTCACGTCAGTCACACTTTGTGACTCTTTGATAATCAGATGTGATGTCGCAATTAGAGATTTTTTTCAAATATATTTTTCAAAAAATATTTCCTTGTAATAATCCCTGTTAATGGCTATATCAAACAGCACTTGCACCCTAATAACAAGAACGGTTTGGTGGAATTACAGAGCTGTATCATGGCAATTTGGATTCCCAGTCAGTGCAGCTAGTTGTAATAAGATTGTTCCTATTACCCAGGCTGTAACCTCCCCTACTGAACCCTGTTCTGCTTCAATACTGTAGAATGATTCCTTCCTATCCTTTTCCTGAACTTTTATACAGCAAAATAAAAGTTTTAAAGTCTTTTCTACCTGCAGAATTATATAAGAGAGATAGAGAGTTCTGGGCGAATAGATTAATGGAAGTCGTTACATATATAAAACAAGTGGTCCGCTTACCTATTTTAATGGGGGAAGCAACGATTGTTTTAATCCCTAAGGAGGGTAAGGACAGTTTAGACCTGCGTTCATATTGCGCAATATCACAAACCAAAAATGATTGTAAGATACTGGCCAGAATCTTGGCAAAGAGATTAAAGGGAGTAATCACGAATTTAGTGCACAAAGATTAAAATGGATTTATTCCTGGGAGATCCACATCTTTGAACCTTTTTAGAATCTTTGCCAATATTCAATGGGCTGGGAATGATTTTGGTCCCCGCTCCATTCTGTCATTGGATGCGACAAAAGCCTTTGACAGCGTGGAATGTTTTTTTTTGTGGGAGGTTTTGGTTCAATTTGGTATAGGTTCAAATGTATAAGGTGGTTGTCTGAAAGCTTTAGTTTTTAGGGTTTCCCTCTCTATCCCCTACTTTTTGCTCTAATATTGAAGCATTAGCTATTAAGATCAGACAGGAATTAAGCTTTGAAGGGTTTGGAGTCGGGGGGGGGGGGGGACAAAATATATATATTTTTTTCTTGGTGATACTAATAGGGATTTAAATTATGTTATGGATATAATGGGAGAATTTGGCAAGCACTTGGGTATAGTAATAAATTGGAGTAAATCAATTTTACTCCCGCTAAATCATAAGGTTGTGGTAAGAGATAAAAATAATTTAAAGATACTGCACCCTCATAATAGTTTTAAATACTTGGGGATAGAAATAGCAATTGATCCTTCTAGATTTGTAGAGTTGAATTTGATGCCGCTGTTGAAGATGAAAGAGAAAGTAAAGATATGGAATAAACTCCCTATAAAGCAGTTAGGATAGGTCTGATAAAAATGGTCTTGTTACCTCAATTACTTTATACCGTTAGAAATTGCCCTTTTTATTTAGGAAAGACAGTTTTCTGAGAAATGGAGAAAATGTTTAATGACCTATTGTGATCGGGTAAGAGAGTTAGGAGAAAATTACGTTGGTTTACAAGGGCTTACGATCAAGGAGGTTTGGAAGTTCCAGATATGAAGCTTTATTACCTAGCAACAAACATTGCATTGTTAATAAAATGGAAACAGGTGGATTTCTTACAATATTTGGTGCGCAATAGTGAGGGCTAGAGATGAGTGAATTTATTGAAAATTCGATTTGGCTGCTTCGCCGAATTTTACTATTTTTTTCGCTTTGTGACGAATTACTTCGTCTTGAAGCGCATATTTTGTAAGTAGCGGGTGCAATGACAGGAAGCTGCGATAGCGTCGCCCCCATCATTGCACCCCTCGGTAGCGTTCATACATGATTTCGGCATCTGAGTGTAAAATTAACAATAATTCAAACTTACAAAATCAAACTTACCGCCTCCATTTGCTTGCGACGGGCCGGCCTCCGCCATCTTGCTTGAAGATCTCGGCTGAAATCCCGTGTGGCGCGAGATTACGTTAGTAAGCCGGCTGGCATGGTGAAGTAAGATGTCATCACGCCAGCCTGCGTGATGATGTAATCTCATGCCTCACGGGATTTCAGCCGAGATCTTTAAGCAAGATGGAGGCTGGCGGCCCGTTGCGAGCAAATGGAGGCGGTAAGTTTGAATTTTTTAGTTTTTTATGCTATTTCAGGTTAAATCGATTCGCTGACACGAAGCACAAGAAAAATTCGGCTTCTAGATGAATCAAATTTATTCTGAAATTCGGATCGAATGCCTCTTCGTGGGATTCGATTCGCTCATCTCTAGTGAGGGCTTATTGCCAAACATGTTTGCATTACTTGAATCTGAACAATTGTATAGTAAGGGAGTATATAGACTCCCAATGGTAAAGTCTTTGGTGAAGATTTGGGTCACAGTTAAGATACAGTATACTTGGATTTGGAGGGAATCACACAAATGACTCCTTTATAACAGGACACTGGGGAAAACTACTTTTGTTGGTGATGCTAAGCATTGGATAACAAAAGGATTGTGGTATATATCACAGCATATTAAGGATGGGGAATTAAAGTCTATGGAAGAGTTATTCAGAAATTTAGAAGTTGATAGGGAAAGTTTCTTTAGATATTTTCAACTATCTGTAATCTTTAAAGGAATTAAAAATAAGAAGTCGATTGTATTATGTTCACATGAATTGATGAATGTTATTGTCGGGTGGAGAGGTAATTATAGGTTAGTTTACATTTTTTATAAAAAATTAAGGGAAATAATAAATAAGGAGGTGAGGTGTAAGAGTAAGTCTGCATGGGAAAAGCATATAGGACCCCTTACTGTGGAACAATGGACAAGGTTTTGGCAAGCCAGCACTTATTTGAGGAATTCGTCTCAAAGAGTAAGGCCTCTTTCACACGACCGTATGGCTTTTTCAGTGTTTTGCGGTCCGGTTTCATGGATCCATTGTTCCGTTTTTTGTTTCCGTTGTGTTTCCGTTTCTGTTCAGTTTTTCCATATGGCATATACAGTATGCAGTAATTACATATAAAAAATTGGGCTGGGCATAAAATTGTCAATAGATGGTTCCGCAAGAAAAGGAACGGATACAGAAGACATACGGATGCATTTGCGGGCAATAATAGGACATGTTCTATCTTTCAATGGAACGGAAAAACGGAAATACGGAAACGGAATGCATACAAAGTACATTCTGTTTTTTTTGTGGAACCATTGAAATGAATGGTTCTGTATACAGACCGTATACGGGACACAAAAAACGGCCCGTAAACGGAAAAAATAAACGGTCGTGTGCAAGAGGCCTAAGGGTGCATTCACATCACCGTTTAGCTTTCCATTCTTCTGAAGAGAAGACAGAGAGAAAAAAAAAACTGGATCCTGTAAAAAAAATTATCCTGTTCCATCAGTTGCCATCCGTTTGAGCCATTTCCGTCTGAGATCCGTTTTTTTTTTTTATGGAAACAAAAGTACTGCATGCAGTTTTTTCCCATGTAATAAACGAATTTTAGACAGAAATGGCTCAAACGGATGACAACTGATGCAACAGGATCCGTTTTTTTTACTGGATCCTGATTTTTTTCTTTCTCTCTTCTTCTGACGGATTAGAAGAACAGAAAGCTAAACAGTGATGTAAAAGAGGCCTAAGGCCTCTTTCACACTTGCGTTGTCCGGATCCGTCGTGCACTCCATTTGCCGGAGGTGCCCGCCGGATCCGTAACACCGCAAGTGAACTGAAAGCATTTGAAGATGGATCCGTCTTCAAAATGCGTTCAGTGTTACTATGGCACCCAGGACGCTATTAAAGTCCTGGCTGCCATAGTAGTAGTGGGAAGCGGGGGAGCAGTATACTTACAGTCCGTGCGGCTCCCGGGGCGCTCCAGAATGACGTCAGAGCGCCCCATGCGCATGGATGACGTGATCCATGCGATCACGTCATCCATGCGCGTGGGGCGCCCTGACGTCACTCTGAAGCGCCCCGGGAGCCGCACGGACGGTAAGTATACTGCTCCCCCGCTCCCCACTACACTTTACCATGGCAAACAGGACTTTAGCGTCCTGGCAGCCATGGTAACCATTCAGAAAAAGCTAAACGTCGGATCCGGTAATGCGCCGAAACGACGTTTAGCTTAAGGCCGGATCCGGATTAATGCCTTTCAATGGGCATTAATTCCGGATCCGGCCTTGCGGCAAGTGTTCAGGATTTTTGACCGGAGCAAAAAGCGCAGCATGCTGTTCTGGAACTGAAGACATCCTGATGCATCCTGAACAGATTTCTCTCCATTCAGAATGCATTGGGATAATCCTGATCAGGATTCTTCCGGCATAGAGCCCCGACGACGGAACTCTATGCCGGAACACAACAACGAAAGTGTGAAAGAGCTCTACTCAGTTTATGATCTTACATCGGTTATATGTGACTCCTAACTGGCTTCAG
The DNA here is from genome assembly GCF_905171765.1 of Bufo bufo. Lineage (NCBI taxonomy): Eukaryota > Metazoa > Chordata > Amphibia > Anura > Bufonidae > Bufo > Bufo bufo. The sequence goes on along the minus strand of NC_053389.1, from coordinate 465,250,852 downwards.
AAATTTTCTTCCAATACTACAAATGTATGCCCAATATGTGAAAATAGTAATGCGGACATTATCCATATGTGGTGGCGTTGCCCTAAGATACAACCATTCTGGCAGGACCTTATTGAAATGATTGGAGATATTTTTAGTTTTAAACCACCTTTGTCAATTTTTATTTGTGTTTTAGGTTAAGTTTCCTATAACTTATCTAAAGATGATGAGATTATGGTGTATACGGTAAGTCCTTTTTTTGGCACACCTATTGGTGGCCAGAAGATGGATGAAAACTGATGTGCCTATTGTGAAGAAGTGGATAAATATGATGAACTTATACAGATCTATTGAGAAAGCAGGTTATATCAAGGAAAATAAAATGTATATTTATAACATGGAGGAACTGGGAGATTTTTATTGTTGATTGTTGTTTAAATAAAGATAAATATATATATTTTGTATTTATTTATTTTCACTCTTCTTGCTCTCTGGGCTGGGGGGGGGCAGTGTTAGGATGGTGGAAGGGGGTTATGTATAAAATATTTATGTATGTTTATTTCCTTTTTATTGATGTTATAGTGTATGTACGTAGTGATGTAGTGATGACATTGCTCCTTGCACTAAGTACACTGGAAAATGGCTAAATCCAACATGGCTGTGGCTATTTATAGGGCTGCGACATCACAGGGCTGGCTGGCTGCTGATTGGCTGCATGCATGGCATTGTGGGTGATCCGTCATTCCTAGAGTTTTTTGCTCCATCTCCTCACATGTGCAGCAGCCATTTTAGGAAATTCAGATTCAGTGTGAAATGAATTCTTCCTGAAATTCGGATTGAATTCCACTTCATCAACTTCAATTCTCTCATCTCTAGTCGCAATGCCCCAGCCTTACTGTATCTTTTTTAACCTTTTGCAGCAACTTTTCCTTACAGTGTAGCAGTACTTTTGAAGAGGAACTGGAGGATTCTCTACAATGCTTAGTAGTCAAGTAAATGATTCACAGAAGACTCATCAGGGGGAAATGTCTAATTGTGAGTCACTGTCCAGACACAATTAATACAGACTCACAGACATTTTCTTCAGCCTTATCCTTAAGAGTCCTGTGCATGCCAAACTTTAGAAATCTGGCAATTAATAGACAATAATACATAATTTATTTTATCTCGGACCTGTTTCTCTGATGTTTATGGCATATAGTGAGAGTTTCTTCATGTATATATGCGATACTAAATCAAAAAGATACTATTAGGATATACATAATTTTACAGAATAAAACCTCTGATAATTTGAAGAAGAAGCCATATAATTTGTAGCTTGACCAAAGCAGAACACTCGGCAGAATAATACTCATTAACCACCTCCGGACCGCCTAACGCAGATTCGCGTTCCGGAGGTGGCAGCGCTGCGCACAGTCACGCATATACGCGTCATCTCGCGAGACGCGAGATTTCGCTCAAAGCCGGCCCGCGCATGCGCATCGCGGGCCGGCAAAATTTAAAGAACAATTTAGTCACCAGCCTGCCAGCAACGATCATTTTCAAAAAATCCAATCACAAGCCATATAACAGATCATATTAGTAAATATGATCTGTTATATGGCTTGTCTGCTCCTCTGCTGGTCCTTTTCGTCGGTTGGATCCAGCAGAGGAGCAGACTGAACTGTGAGTAGCACCAAACACTTCACTGTAGCCCCAGATCACCCCCCTGCACCCAAATTAACCCTTTGATCACCCCTTTGATCGCCCCTGTCAATCACTAGTGAAAGGAAAAAAAGTGATCAGTGTAAACTGTCACTTTTTTTTTTTCACTGGTATTGGCTGTTAGGTTTTAGGGATAGTTTAGGCCCCTTGGTTAGGTAGTTTAGCGTGAGTTAGCGCCCAGCCCACCGCACCGCAGTCACTTATTCGCTGTTTAGCGTATCGCTAATCAGAATTTGGACTTTTATAGTATCTGTAAGTGATCAAAACTGATCACGGTCAGATCTATAATTGTATTAGTGTCACCTTAGCTCGCCCTCCACCCAAAACGCAGTGTTTGCACGATCAGGCCTGATCGGTCGCCCACACGTGCGTTCACCCACGCCCGTCCCGCCGCAGTGACAAAAAATATATATTTTTTTGATCACTGCACATTCATTTTACACGCACTGCGGCGATAAAAAAATCTTTTTTGTTTTGATATTTTTTATCAACCGCAGCGGCCTCCGGTACTTCGCTAGCCTCCCCTTTGTAAGACAGGCTTGCTTTTTTTCTTGGGTAGTCTCAGGGAATACCCCTAAATTTAGTAGTCCAAAATGTCAAACAGGGGGTATTCTTCTGAAGAGGCCTACAGGATTCTGACCCAGTCGGATGAGGAATGGGAACCCTCATCTGACGAATCTAGCGGGTCAGAATATGAACCTGTGGAAAGCAGTGGCTCTCTGACCCAAAGTTCGGACTAGGAGGTGGAGGTCCCTGATAGCACCAGGCGTACCAGGCCCCGTGTCGCTAGACCACAGGTTGTGCAGGATCCGCTTCAAGAGCAGCAGAGTGGGGCTGTCACTGCCGGATCACGTGGTGAGGCATACACCAGCAGCGCAGCCCTCCCTGGACCTAGTACCAGCACTGCCGTACAACATGGTGACGTGGCGAGCACCAGAAGGGCAGTTGAAGCTGGTACGGTGGCACGTGCAGTAGTTACCCCGTCGCAGCCACCGCACAGACAGGCCTGTAGAGCCCCTAGAATCCCTGAGGTGCTGGCAAACCCTGATTGGCAGTCACCAACTTCAGCCGCACCATTAGTTCCCCCTTTCACCGCCCAGTCTGGAGTTCGGGTTGAGACGGCTCAAATCGGTTCGGCCCTGGGATTTTTTGAGCTGTTCTTGACTGCGGAGCTCTTGGACTTAGTCGTGGCAGAGACAAACCGGTATGCCACACAATTTATATCCGCCAACCCGGGAAGCTTTTATGCCCAGCCTTTCCGGTGGAAACCAGTCCAAGTTTCCGAAATTAAATTTTTTTTGGGCCTTCTCCTCAACATGGGTCTAACTAAAAAGCATGAATTGCGGTCATATTGGTCCACGAACCCGATTCATCACATGTCCATGTTCTCTGCTGCTATGTCCAGGGCACGATTTGAGGCCATCCTCCGTTTCCTGAGACCACCCAGCTTTTGACCGGCTCCACAAAATTCGGCCCCTCATAGACCACTTCAACCAGAAATTTGCAGATTTGTATACCCCCGAGCAAAACATCTGCGTAGACGAGTCCCTAATACATTTTACCGGGCGCCTTGGCTTCAAACAATACATCCCAAGCAAGCGTGCCCGGTATGGGGTCAAATTGTATAAGCTCTGTGAAAGGGCCACAGACTATACCCACAAATTTCGGATCTATGAGGGAAAAGATCAGACCCTGGAGCCGGTCGGTTGCCCTGACTACCTGGGGAGCAGTGGGAAGACAGTCTGGGACTTGGTGTCACCCTTATTCGGCAAGGGGTACCATCTTTATGTGGACAATTTCTACACAAGTGTGGTCCTCTTTAGGCATTTGTTTCTAGAATGGATTTGCGCCTGTGGCACCGCGCGAACTAGTCGCGTGGGCTTCCCCCAACGGCTTGTAACCACCCGTCTTGCAAGGGGGGAGAGGGCTGCCTTGTGTAACGAAGAACTGCTCGCGGTGAAATGGAGAGACAAGCGTGACGTTTACATGCTCTCCTCCATTCACGCAGACACGACAATACAAATTGAGCGAGCAACCCGTGTCATTGAAAAGCCCCTCTGTGTCCACGACTATAATGCGCTCATGGGAGGGGTGGACTTCAATGACCAGATGTTGTCTCCGTATTTAGTTTCCCGCAGAACCAGACACTGGTATAAGAAGGTGTCTGTATATTTAATTCAATTGGCGCTGTATAATAGTTTTGTTCTCTACAGTAAGGCTGGGAGAACAGGATCCTTCCTCAAATTCCAGGAAGAGATCATCGAGAACCTCCTTTATCCAGGAGGTTCCGTGGCCCCATCCACCAGTGTAGTTAGCCGTCTACATGAGCGACATTTCCCCAGTGTCGTTCCTGGTACCTCAACCCAACCGTCAACTGTAGCAGGAGTGGAATAAGGCGTGACACCCGCTATTTCTGTCCTGACTGTCCTGACCACCCTGCCCTATGCTATGGAGAGTGTTTCCGGAAGTACCACACACAGGTACACTTAGCATAGGGATTGCATCTCACAGGACAGGCACACAGGGCTATTAGGGCCCTTTTACTCACAGCTGCTGCAAACCTCTCCTTTCACCTGGGATAAAGTGCATAACGTACTTCGCCACATCTTTGGGCGATTTGCGCTTTGCACATTGTCCCATGGGGAAGGAGAGGTTTGTTCTATAAAGGTAAAAAAAAACTAAACAAAAAAAAAATACCGGTAAGTAAAAAAGTTAACGTTCAGTTAAAAAAGTTAAAAAAAAGTTTATATGTTCTGTTCAAAAGTTAATAAATTTATTGCGTTGCGGCCTGGTTTTTTCTTTTTTGTTTTGTTTTTTTTACCTTCCAGGTGGACCAACCGATCGACTAGCTGCAGCACTGATGTGCATTCGGACAGAAGCATTGCGCTGCTGTCAGATTACACGCAAGTCGGTGTATGCGGCGCTGCAAGACGAGATTTCTCCTCTGCAGTAAAAGATACGTTTGCCGAGGCATATGAGCTGAGGAGGCGGCGGTGTTCATATACTTTGGCAAACACTTTGTATATATATAAAAAAAAAAATCCCGGCAATGATTTATTCATCCACATCGATTGATGTGAATGGAGAAATCTGGTTTGCCAGGGCATACGAGCTAAGTGGGTATGGATGTTGGGCGGAGCTCCTATGTCCTGGCAGACGCCTTTCCCCTCCTTTTTCTTTTTTTGGCAGAGATTTTTTCATCCACATTGATCGATGCGAATGAAGAAATCTGTGCCGTTCATTTTTTTCTTTCAGCCCAGAGGCTGAACGGAAAAAAAAAATCTCATTACCTGTATGCTCAATATAAGGAGAATAGCAGAAACTCCTAATGCTGGGCATACATGTAATGATTGCGGAGACCCTCAAATGCCAGAGCAGTACAAACACCCCACAAATAGCACCATTTTGGAAAGAAGACACCCCAAGGTATTCGCTGAGGGGCATATTGAGTCCATGAAAAATTGAAATTTTTGTCCCAAGTTAGCGGAAAGGGAGACTTTGTGAGAAAAAAATCAAAAAAATCAATTTCCGCTAACTTGGGACAAATTATTTTTTTTTCTATGAACTCGCCATGCCCCTCATTGAATACCTTTGGTGTCTTCTTTCCAAAATGGGGTCACATGTGGGGTATTTATACTGCCCTGGCATTTTAGGGGCCCCAAAGCGTGAGAAGAAGTCTGGTATCCAAATGTCTAAAAATGCCCTCCTAAGAGGAATTTGGGCACCTTTGCCCACCTAGGCTGCAAAAAAGTGTCACACATGTGGTATCGCCGTATTCAGGAGAAGTTGGGGAATGTGTTTTGGGGTGTCATTTTACATATACCCATGCTGGGTGAGATAAATATCTTGGTCAAATGCCAACTTTGTATAAAAAAATGGGAAAAGTTGTCTTTTGCCAAGATATTTCTCTCACCCAGCATGGGAATATGTAAAATGACACCCCAAAACACATTCCCCAACTTCTCCTGAATACGGAGATACCACATGTGTGACACTTTTTTGCAGCCTAGGTGGGCAAAGGGGCCCACATTCCAAAGAGCACCTTTCGGATTTCACAGGTCATTTACCTACTTACCACACATTTGGGCCCCTAGAATGCCAGGGCAGTATAACTACCCCACAAGTGACCCCATTTTGGAAAGAGGACACCCCAAGGTATTCGCTGTTGGGCATAGCGAGTTCATAGAATTTTTTATTTTTTGTCACAAGTTAGTGGAAAATGATGATTTTTTATTTTTTCTTACAAAGTCTCATATTCCACTAACTTGTGACAAAAAATAAAAACTTCCATGAACTCACTATGCCCATCAGCGAATACCTTGGGGTGTCTTCTTTCCAAAATGGGGTCACTTGTGGGGTAGTTATACTGCCCTGGCATTCTAGGGGCCCAAATGTGTGGTAAGGAGTTTTAAATCAAATTCTGTAAAAAATGACCAGTGAAATCCGAAAGGTGCTCTTTTGAATATGGGCCCCTTTGCCCACCTAGGCTGCAAAAAAGTGTCACACATCTGGTATCTTCGTATTCAAGAGAAGTTGGGGAATGTGTTTTGGGGTGTCATTTTACATATACCCATGCTGGGTGAGAGAAATATCTTGGCAAAAGACAACTTTACTCATTTTTTTATACAAAGTTGGCATTTGACCAAGATATTTATCTCACCCAGCATGGGTATATGTAAAATGACACCCCAAAACACATTCCCTAACTTCTCCTGAATACGGAGATACCACATGTGTGACACTTTTTTGCAGCCTAGGTGGGCAAAGGGGCCCACATTCCAAAGAGCACCTTTCGGATTTCACCGGCCATTTATTACAGAATTTGATTTCAAACTCCTTACCACACATTTGGGCCCCTAGAACGCCAGGGCAGTATAACTACCCCACAAGTGACCCCATTTTGGAAAGAAGACACCCCAAGGTATTCGCTGATGGGCATAGTGAGTTCATGGAAGTTTTTATTTTTTGTCACAAGTTAGTGGAATATGAGACTTTGTAAGAAAAAAAAATCAAAAAAAAAAAATCATCATTTTCCGCTAACTTGTGACAAAAAATAAAAAGTTCTATGAACTCACTATGCCCATCAGCGAATACCTTAGGGTGTCTACTTTCAGAAATGGGGTCATTTGTGGGGTGTTTGTACTGTCTGGGCATTGTAGAACCTCAGGAAACATGACAGGTGCTCAGAAAGTCAGAGCTGCTTCAAAAAGGGGAAATTCACATTTTTGTACCATAGTCTGTAAACGCTATAACTTTTACCCAAACCATTTTTTTTTTACCCAAACATTTTTTTTTTATCAAAGACATGTAGAACAATAAATTTAGAGCAAAATTTATATATGGATGTCGTTTTTTTTTGCAAAATTTTACAACTGAAAGTGAAAAATGTCATTTTTTTGCAAAAAAATCGTTAAATTTCGATTAATAACAAAAAAAGTAAAAATGGCAGCAGCAATGAAATACCACCAAATGAAAGATCTATTAGTGAGAAGAAAAGGAGGTAAAATTTATTTGGGTGGTAAGTTGCATGACCGAGCAATAAACGGTGAAAGTAGTGTAGGTCAGAAGTGTAAAAAGTGGCCTGGTCTTTCAGGGTGTTTAAGCACTGGGGGCTGAGGTGGTTAAGTACGTTTTTTTATGCAGTTGACCCCTTGAGGAAGCGACTGCAAAACACGTGTTGGGGTGTTTCTGTGTACCATCCATTTGGTCTGTGTCTACCTTTTATCAGAATCTTGACTTTATATATACTGGTGTACTGTTTGTGGAGGTACTAATAATTAATAGCCCATTTCACACATTACTAGCACTTTATTATACCTTTTAAGATGACACGATTGATGTGGTTGATGTGTCTGCCTGTTATTACATTTTTGAATATGACATTTTTAATGAAGATTTATCTCTTTATTCAGCTAGCAGTGTGCTTTTTTAATATATTGTTGGTGTTTAAAGTAAGAATGGTTTAAAAAATAGAAACGTTCATAGATTAAATTTTAAAACGTATTGTGCAGCAGGACAACAACCCCAAATATACAGCCAACATTATTAACTATTTTCAGTGTAAATAAGAATAAGGAGTCCTGGCAGTGATGATATAGCCTCCACAGAGCCCTAATCTCAACATCATCGAGTCTGTCTGGGATTACATTCAAGAGACAGAAGGATTTGAGCAAACCTATAGAACATCTACAGAAGATCTGTGGCTAGTTCTCCAAGATGTCTGGAGCAATCTCCCTGCCGAGTTCTTTCAAAGACTATGTATAAGTGTACCTAGAAGAATATAAATGTCATATACAAAAAAAAATACCACAATAAAACAGACCCTGAAACAAAGTGGGCATTCCTAGGAGATTTGTCTAACAGCTGACAATCTGAATGGTCAGGAAACAGGATATGCGCTTGGAGATGGAATGATCTAGGAAATTAGTATTGCTTTATGCTGACACTCACTCGAAATGTTAAAATAAGTTTCAGGCAGAAAGCCAGGAAAAATCTCTGTACTGATCCTACAATTGAAAGAGCAGGTGTGAATTCTGGATCATGGATCTGAGTCTGCTGAATTTTGAATGCCATCTATTACACAGACTTGAAGCTGAAAATAGCACATTGTAGTAACTTAGCTCTGCCTTCCTCTCCTAATTCCACTTTTTTATTGTCAAGGGACATTTTATTTTTACTACTATGATGACTCTGCTTATATGCTAAATTTTGGTAATGGTATACTGTATATACTCTACTGTCTTTGTAGAGCTGTTGTACAGAATAACAATTCCTAAAAAGTTAGGATGTTATGTAAAATGCAAATAAATCTAAATAAAAACAAAATGTAATTATTTGCAAATTTCATAGTCCTATATTTTATTTACAATAGAACACATATCAGATAGTGAAAGTAAGATATCTGACCATTTCATGGAAAAAATTAAATTAAATTAAATTATAACTTTATTGCAGCAACGCATCTCAAAAAAGTTGAGGGAGGCAACAAAAGGCTGGAAAAGTATGTGGTACTAATAAAAAAAAACTGTTGCAGGAGCAGTTTGGATATCAAAAGAGCATGTTAGAGAGGCAGAGTCTCTCAGAAGCACAGATGGGCAGAGGTTTGCCAATCTGCGAACTGCATCTATAAATTGTGGAACAATTTCAGATTCTGCAATGTAAAATTGCAAAAACTTTGAATATCCCGGTATCATAATATCTGGAGAAATCCAGGTACGCAAAGGACAAAGGCCGGCGGTCAATATTGAATGCTCGGCATGATTCTTCCACAGGAACACTTCCAGAAATCGTTGTCTATAAACTTAGTTCGTTATGCAATCCACAAATGCAAGTTAAAGGCTATGGACACCTTTGCCATGTTCTTTTTTTTTTTTTTTCCAATGCATTTATGATGTGGAGAAAATGATTTCTCCAATTGACTATGTTTAAAAATGCTGTACAGTTTTGGTTCTGCAGCTAGCATGTGCTTCCTAAGCCCAGCAAGCTGCTCTGTTCACTTTTGTAGAGATCCGTCAGGCTGGATGTCGGGGTGACGGGGTGCTTGTAGCTCCTCCCATCTGCTCTAGGGGGTGTGCCTTTAGTGTCTGTATGCCAGGGCTAGCCCTCTTCCCATACAATGTGTAGGCACATACTTTCCTCTCTGCACACTAGTACATAGTTATACTGGCATCAGCAGGCAGGAGATCTTCCCTCTGCCTTTGCAGTGTGGGAGTCACAGGTGAGCGCTGTTTCACTACATTTGGACACTATGACAGGTATACACTATGTAAGGTTACTCAAGATGATGGGGTGGAAAATATAGTAAAAACTGTTTCTTACTGTCTCCAGATACTTACCAGGCATGTATGGCACTAACTGATTTAAAGGGGTTGTGCAGACAGTCCTCAGGATAGGTTATCAATATCTGATCTGTAGAGATCCGACTCCTGGCACCCCCGCTGATCAGCTGTTTGAGCGCTGCTTCTCTTCAAAATTACACTGCACATCGTCTCACTTGCAGCAGCGGCTGCGCGGTATAATTACAAGTGCTCGTCCCATGCAAGTAAATGGAACAAGAAATTGAAATTACACAGCGTCACAGAGACTTCCGAGATGACACGCAGCGTTATCTTGAAGAGGATGAGTGCCGTCTTCTGTTCAAACAGCTGATCGGAGGGGGTTCCAAGAGTTGGGCGAACACGGATCAGATATTGATGACTTATCCTGGGGATAGGTCATTAATATGTACTGGCTGGACTACATTAATACTAATGAGAGTTTGGTAGTTGTAAGATTACAAAACTCTTTTTATATTGGCACATTTGAAATGCTAAGTTAGGAGTGGCCATCAGCAATGTCAGCTTTATAATGACTGATATATGATATGTCGGAAAGCACTCAGATACTAATTATCTATCTTTCTATCTATGCATCTACATGTGGACTCTTTTGGCATAAAAAAACTACATATTTCACATGTCACATCAAATGGAAAACAACAAGATGTTCTTCATGACTAACAGTGTCAGGCTGTTTTGAGGAGCCTCAGATTCTTGCTCCTTTCTCCCACGCACACGCTTTACAACAACAGTCTGTTCTGAAATTTGTTCTGTTCCTGAGGTCACAGAAGGAGCTATGTTTATTTATTTCCATGAGACTTGTGGCTGGCGCTTGGCAGACTTTGAGGACAAAGCATTCTGGATATCCCAGTAAGATAGTAATGTTGTGTTTTCTCTTCCTGATACAAATGTGGTTTTGAGGAGTGCGGGTGTCATGAAAGAGGACCCATGTCTAGTCCTACATCCTGTTTCCACATGTCACATTTTTTGCCTTCTTCTTTCAACCCTTCCTGGGTAGAGAATATAGTTTGTTCTGCTTACAGTATTTCTTATATTGATTGAATCAGAAATTCTAAAGGTGCGGGAAGCAGGGGTTTCAGAATGTACCCCACCATCCTTAGACCCTAAAGTTGGTACTGATAGCTGTCTGAAGGATGATCAGTCATTTAACCCCCTCTGTCTGGTCTTTAAAGACCACAGCACCCAGAGGTAAAGTCTGTGATGAGCGATAATGCTGTTTGCTGACTTTTAACCCCTTAAACGCCATGGTCAATTTTAACGACAACATCTGTGAGGTTTTTCCCCAGGAGTGCAGTGCCAGAGCAGCTCCCCTCAGCTGAGATTCAGGTAGCTGTTCATTTGCTGTGGAAGCCTCAGGCCTTCTGCAGGCTCAAGGGCCTGCCACAGCAATGTTTTGTAGGCAGAGCTCTATACGAACATAGCGAGCTTCCCATAGGCTTAAACAAATAACCATTGCAGTCTATGGGAAACTATGTTCCCATGGAACCCTGCCTATGAAACATTGCTGTGGCAGACCATTGAGCCTGCTGAAGGCCTGAGGCGTCTACAGCAAACGAACGTCTCCGCTAATCTCAGCTGAGAAGCGATCTGATAATCACATGTCCAAATCTCGTACAGTATGTAATTAAAAAAATAAACACTTTTTAAAAGTATCTAAGAAAATTAAAATCACTACCTTTTTCTTATGTTGAAAATAAAGATGATAGGCATTAGCATGTCGCAAAATGGCTGTACAATTTAAATATACATTTATTTATCATGTGCAGTCAATGCCATAATTAAAAATAAACGAAAATGGTCCATTCACCATTTTTTTGTTGCTTCATGTCCCCCTAAAAGTTTAGATGGATCAAAAAGTCATACACACCCCGAAATACACTCCCTGAATTGTATGGTAGCCGTCATGGCAGATAAAGGGAAGTATTTAGTATTAGGACTCGTCTTACAGAGATCGCCTTGACGTGCGACAGACGGGCTCAAATAATTTAGTACAAAATTTATTTGCCAAGCATCTCTAATTTATAAGTATAGCATTAGCAATTATTATGCATTTTTGTACTTTATTTGGTTTGCAGAGAGCTGTTGCATTGCATGTTTTGTTTTACAGTGTTGTTTTCAGCCATAGCAACGTGCCCCTGCGCATTGGGATGTGCTGACTGACCCCCTTTTTTCTTTGCACCCCAAAATAGTATCAGTTAAAACGACAGCTTGCCCCACAAAAACATCATCCCTCATGCAGCCTCATAGGCTTAATTATAAAAAGTTATGTGGGTCAGAATATGGCAATGCAAGCAAAAAATGTTTTTCTTTTTTATTTTCTATAGTATTAAAATAGGAACTATACGAATGTGGTATCGTTATAGTTTGTGTTGAGCGAAGCGAGCTTCGGATGCTTCATTCAAAACTTTGCACTTGATTCGTTGAATAACTACGGTAGTTGATTTTTAAAGTGGAAAACCACTTTAAAACTTGAAAACGAACTCAGCACCAAAGCCGAGTTCTGTATCATGTTTTAAAGTGGTTTTCCACTTTAAAAATCAACTACCTAAGTTATTCAACAACGTCACGCACGACATTGCGAATAACTTACTTTGGCTCATCGGAGCCCATACAATCTAATACTGTACGGAGACGAATATCCGTACAGTATTATGCTGAAGTTTTGAATGAAGCTCAACACTAGTTGTAATGACCTAGAGAATAAAGGTAAGAGGTCCGTTTTACCACATAGGGAACGCTCTAAAAACAAAACCCATACAACTGTGATGGAATTGCAATCTTTTTTTTAAATTCCACTCCATTTGAAATTATATTCCAGCTTTGCTCTACATTGTATGTAACATTAAATGGTGCCATTAGAAAGTACAACTTGTCTTGCAAAAAAACAAGTCATCATACATAAGGGAGTTGGGCTCACATGTAACATAAAATAATAAAAAAGTAAGTGCAGGTACATTAGCATTTACTGTATCTTATCACCTGCAATATGCCGCTTCACCTATGTGTTTATGTTCCTAATACAGAATACAAGAAATTTTCGCCAAACTCAAACATGGTAACAGTTTATAAGGCTGAAATTAGACATCTGTCCATCTAGTTTAGACAGTTATCCTGCAAGTTCATCAAGAAGAAGGCAAAAAAGAGCTCATTTGCATCCCTTCCCTCCCAGAATTCCAGAGGAGCATGTATGGCCTATAAGTCTCCTCACACTGATTAAGGTGCTCTCTCCCTAAGGAGAGTTAGTTCCCCCCTTACTCATAGTAACATAGTACATAAGGCCGAAAAAAGACATTTGTCCATCCAGTTCTGCCTGTCACCCTGCTAGTTGATCCAGAGGAAGGCAAAAAAAAACCTGTGAGGTAAAAGCCAATTTTCCCCACTTTAGGGGAATAAAAAATTCCTTCCCAACTCCAATCAGGCAATCAGAATAACTCACTGGATCAACGACCCCTCTCTAGTAGCTATAGCCTGTAATATTATTACGCTCCAGAAATACATCCAGGCCCCTCTTGAATTCCTTTATTGTACTCACCATCACCACCTCCTCAGGCAGAGAGTTCCATAGTCTCACTGCTCTTAGGCCTCATGCACACGACCGTTGTGTGCATCAGTGGCCATTGTGCCGTTTTCAGTTTTTTTTCGCGGACCCATTGACTTTCAATGGGTCCGTGGAAAAATCGGAAAATGCACCGTTTTGCAGCCGAGACCGTGATCCGTGTATCCTGTCCGTCAAAAAAATATGACCTGTCCTATTTTTTTGATGGACAACGGTTCACGGACCCATTCAAGTCAATGGGTCCGTGAAAGAACACGGATGCACACAAGATTGGCATCCGTGTCCGTGATCCGTGGCCGTAGGTTAGTTTTCTATACAGACGGATCCGAAGATCCGTCTGCATAAAAGCTTTTTCATAGCTGAGTTTTCACTTCGGGAAAACTCAGAACCGACAGTATATTCTAACACAGAGGCGTTCCCATGGTGATGGGGACGCTTCAGGTTAGAATATACTAAAAGAACTGTGTACATGACTGCCCCCTGCTGCCTGGCAGGTGCTGCCAGGCAGCAGGGGGCAGCCTTCCCCCCTGTAGTTAACTCATTGGTGGCCAGTGGGCCCCCCCCCCTCCCCTGTAGTTAACTCATTGGTGGCCAGTGCGGCCGCCCCCCCCCCTCCCCTGTAGTTAACTCATTGGTGGCCAGTGGGCCCCCCCCCTCCCCTGTAGTTAACTCGTTGGTGGCCAGTGGGTCTTCTCCCCTCCCTCCCCCTCCTAATTAAAATCTCCCCCCTATCATTGGTGGCAGCGGAGAGTACCGATCGGAGTCCCAGTTTAATCGCTGGTGCTCCGATCGGTAACCATGACAACCAGGACGCTACTGCAGTCCCGGTTGCCATGGTTACTTAGCAATTTGTAGAACCATTATACTTACCTGCGAGCTGCGATGTTTGCGTCCAGCCGGGAGCTTCTCCTACTGGTAAGTGACATGACTCTGATTGGTCCCTTTTTGACATTACTGGACACTGCACTGTCCCTGACATCGGCAGTGCAGGGGCGCTTTGCAGCGCTTGGATTAAAGAGCTGCCATGACGTCTATACACGTGCTGGCTGCACGGGGCATGTGTAATTAGCACGTATATAGCCGTATGACAGTCAGGAAGGGGTTAACTGGATATAATAATTTCCCCAGTTAGTAATTGTACAGGGATAGGAACAAATAGCTGCTATTTTCAATAAATGGCAACTCACATGGAGTTTCACTTTAAATGAGGTCTAGATAATTACATTCTTAAATATGACCAAGAAATAAGTGTCACATTGAAGTAGGAGGCTGAAATTCGAATTAGGAAATCTGCTGTGGAGAAATAATTGTGTTAACTTCATTTTGCAATCATTGGCTATATCAGTATAAGTCATGAGATGGTGTGAGTGGTGTGAGAGGGTAGAGCAGAAGAAAAACATGTTGAATAATATTTCTGTACAAAGGTTACACTTTGTAGTGGTGTCAACTCTCAAAACCAGGGCTGTATTGGTAAGTCAAAATTCTGACTCTGACTCCTCCATTTTCCCACACTCCAGCTCTGACACCATCCACCCAAAAGAGTCCAACTCCGTGACTCAGACCCCACAGCCTTGTTAGTTATGAATGTTTTCTGATAAACAGGGGCCTTTAATTGATAGAACATCCTGTAACATATATCATTCCATTTCCTAACTTTGCTTAATCTTTAAAAAAAAGAAATATACAGTATTGATTATAATATTGTATTTAATATTTATTTGTTTTGAAGCTGAAGTTAGAGTCAGTACATTTCTTTTGACTCTGACTCCACCTACAACTGACTCCATCTCCACAACCTTAATTACGACTCTACAGACCAGATAAAAACTGTAAGTTTGACCCTGGGTCCATGCACATCACTTTGTATTACAAATCTGTTCACACTCTGAGTGCTTTTCTATGGTGCCTCAGTATCGCACCCTTTCCTTCCCTAGAAGCAATGCTCCTACACGGGACCATTGGCATAGTATAACATGGCATATTGCGGTCCAGTTGTGGCCTGCTGTCACGGCGCGGTGTGGGTGGTAAACTCCACACCGAACACAGGAGGAAAGGGAAAAGGTACTAGGCCTGGAAACTAGGGAAAGGGGAAGGTCACCACCTAGTGAATCCCTAAACCGAGCCCTCACTACTATCAGTATGAACAAACCTTGATGATAGGAATGTTCATACTCAGGTACCAAGAGCCCTATTTGACCCTAAACGGCCCTGGAAATAGTGTCAGGACAAAAGATGACCTGTTCCTTCCCAGCTGAAGGAACAGGAGACTCCCTCAGGCCTAATACCAAAAGATAGAGGAATACACCAAACCAGAAATAGGAAAAAGACATCCGCTCCTGGTCCCTGCACAACCGCTGCAGCTTTTCTCCGTGCGGTGTCGGGGGCAGCAGCCAAAGGCAGGCAGTGACAGGGACAAGTCTCCCTAGTGTCACCCGTGATGCTAGGGAGGCTCGTCCCCGCCTGACATTTAATGGTGAAGGCTGTAGTCTGCTGGATGCACCTTTTTATGTGACTTCCAATGACTGCAGACCAGGGAGAGTTATTACCTATTTTTTTATGCAGACTACTGATTTTACACTTTGAAATATAGATTTAGTATACATCAATTATTATCCATAAATATTGATGGTCTCATGATCACTGGAGATCCATGCATGAAAGAGAAATACAAGATCTGGGAAAACCTGTTAGGCCCCTTTCACACGGGCGAGTATTCCGCACGGGTGCAATGTGTGACGTGAACGCATTGCACCCGCACTGAATCCTGACCTATTCATTTCAATGGGGCTGTGTACATGAGCGATGTTTTTCACGCATCACTTGTGCGTTGCGTGAAAATCGCAGCATGCTCTATATTCTGTGTTTTTCATGCAAAGAAGGCCCCATAGAAGTGAATGGGGTGCGTGAAAATCGCATTGCATCCACAAGCAAGTGCGGATGCAATGCGATTTTCACGGATGGTTGCTAAGGAGATGATGAGATGAGCCCCGGGACCCCATTAAAGTCCATTTACTTTATTATTTTCCATTATAACATGGTTATAATGGAAAATAATAGCATTCTTTAATACAGAATGCTAAGTAAAATGTCCATTGAGGGTTAAAAAATAATAAAAAAATTACTTACCTCATCCACTTGATCGCGCAGCCATTGATCGCGCAGCCATTCTGTATTAAGAATGCTATTATTTTCCCTTATAACAATGTTATAAGGGAAAATAATAAAATCTACACAACACCGAACCCAAACCTGAACTTCAGTGAAGAAGTCCGGGTTCTGGTCTGGGTACCAACATTCAGGTTTTTTATCACGCACGTGCAAAATGGGGGGTGGGGGGATCTTAACTAGTTGAAATCTAGTCTGGCATGTTAATAACTCCCTGTATACTTCAGCTACTAGGAAGAACAATTTAATCATTCAGCCATAGCCCCTGTTTTAGTTGCAGTAATCCTGAAGTTAGTAGCAAAAGTGATAATCCACCCTTGGAAGGACACTATGGATCTTAGCACTCATAGTTGTTTTAGAGGCCAAATAAAAAATATTAAGCTGTTCTGTGTGGCATTTGTTTCTGCTTGTGCATACAGAAAATAATACAAAAGTTGTGTTACTGTTTTAGATATCTTTAAAAAGATTATCCAGGCTTTTCAAATGGTTGTGGGGAGTCCAACTCTCAGCATCCCAGCCAATAATTTAAGTGATTGGAACAAAGATATAATCAGGGGTGGATTGGCCATAGACCCTATTTAGAAACTTCTTGTTGAGCTGAAAAGTAGGGATGAGCGAATCGACTTCGGATGAAACATCGATTCGCATAAAACTTAGTTCCAATAAGTATTAGAATGTATTGGCTCCGATGAGCTGAAGTTATTGCTTCACGAAGTCTCGCAAGACTTCGGGTAATAACTTCATAAATTAATTTGTACTGTAAAAAAACATTTCCTGAATTCGGGTTCAGTTCCAAGTGGTAATTAAGTTATTACCCAAAGTCCTGCGAGACTTTGTGAAGCAATAACTTCGGCTCATTGGAGCCAATACATTCTAATACTGTACGGAGCTCCTCCTCCGTACAGTATTGGAACGAAGTTTTATGCGAATCGACTTCGGATGTTTCATCCGAAGTTGATTTATTTGCTCATCCCTACTGAAAAGTATGTATATTGTAATTTGCTCCATTATATTTTTGTGATTACTATATAAAGACTTTTGCTGTTATACAAGAGACGGATCTGTAGATACCCTTACATTGTACAGGAATACGAGTAAAGGTTTTGTTAGAGAAAGTTCACCCTCTCAAATCTGTGAAGCTTGTGTCTCAGCTAGTAAGATTTTTACCTCTGATACAGAAGGTCCCTGGTTCCAGACCTGCCAGTGACAATTTAAATAAGGCTAGGGCTACACGGTGACGTGTCGCATGCCAAAAAGGGAACCACTACACTTCCGCATATGTCACACGTGATCTCCTTATAGGCAGAGAAGGTGAGTCCTTGCCAGTAAGCAGACCGCATCCTATGCGGAGGGACAGAGACAATCTGGTGGGTGGACTCACTGGGAATAAAACAGTAGGAGACAGGTCCAGGCTGCCTGGCACAGTAAGCAGAACTCACGCCGGGGGCTATATAACGGAACAATATAACTGTTGAAGGCACCCTGCATGGCTCATTTATTTTTGTATGTTACTTTTATTTTCAGGGGACTATCTTTATGGCACTATTCTTCTACAGTATAGCATCTGTGGGTATAGGGGAGTGCAATGAGCATAGCATTGGGGGTGGCATCAGGAGGACACTGTTGGGGCACCAGCAGTTTGTGCTAAGAAGATGAGGAGGATGATAAGGCATGGTTGATAAACATCATCATGGCAATCTGGGCCAAATGGAGATGAGGAAAAAGAATGTCTACAATCAGAGGCGACATCACTGCATGTAATAAGTATAGTACTATATTGCGCTGTATGGTAGAACTGAAAAGGAGGATTGGTTTGATGCCATGGCTTATGTCCCACTTTCTCAGTCCCTTAGGCTACTTTCACACCTGTGTTCGGTACGGATCCGCACCGATAATGCAAACGCTTGTATCCGTTCAGAACGAAACCATTTGCATTATTCTTAAAAAAAAAAAAGTCTAAGTCAAAACGGATCCGTCCTGACTTACATTGAAAGTCAATGGGGGACGGATCCGTTTTCAATTTCACCATATTGTGTCAGTGAAAACGGATCTGGCCCCATTGACTTACTTAGTAAGTCAGGACGGATCTGTTTGGCTCTGCATCGTCAGGCGGACACCAAAACGCTGCAATCAGCGTTTTGGTGTCCGGTTCCAGAGCGGAATGGAGGCGGAAAGGAGCCAAACTGATGCATTCTGAACTGATCCTTATCCATTCAGAATGCATAGGGGCTGAACTGATCCGTTTTGGGCCGCTTGTGAGAGCCCTAAAACGGATCTCACAAGTGGACCCAGAAACGCCAGTATGAAAGTAGCCTTAGAGACAACTTGAGGAGGAGGAAAGAACGTGGCAGCTGATGCTGGCTACCACAGAGGGGCAGCTTCTGGGACAGTATATTGTGTAGCATTGTTAAATTTGGTTCTGCTGGGGCAGTATTTCTTACTGTACTGTTGTATTTGTTTCTGCTGGGGGGGGGGGGGGGGGGAGGGGGATTTTGTGCTGCATTATGGTATTTCTGACCCTTCTTGTGTTGATCCCACTTTCTGCCAATTTGGACCTACTGTACCTCCAAACAGGGGCAGACTGGCCATAAACCCCACTGAGAAATTTCCAGGCGGACCAATGCCCAGGGGGCCACCCAAGCCCTTCTCATGGCCATCGGCTGGGTACATAACAAACTGATGCTCTCAGCATTAATTGATGTTAGGAACATCAGGTACTTACGACTCTGGCTGGCATGCGCAGGTGCCCTCCTGAATTCAGCATCCTCAGGATAGTGATACAGTTGAATACTGTGATGTGAGCGGCAGTATTGTATGCTGCACTGTGGTATTTGGTTCTGCTTGGGCAGTATTTTGCACTGAACTAAGGTACTACAGCTACTTGTTTTGTCCTTCTGTCAATTTGGATCTGTCTACAACATGGGGCCACTTTTAGTCTTTTTCCAGGGCCACTTTAAATTTCCAATCCAAACCTGGCTCTAGCACCCTGTACAGGCGCTACTAAAAGGATGGTGTATGATGGTACAAACCAGTGTCTGGACCAATGTTTACAATAAAGAGGTTGCAGAGCTTTCACCAAGCCCTGCCACAGCTAAATGACAGGGGTTGCTCTGATTTGGCCGTCCACTTAATGGCCCATCTTAAAGAGTCTAGATACCTCCTTAAAATGGGGATTTTTTGGTTATGATTTGGTAAATTTATTGCATGTTTAAGGCCCCTTTGCATGGGCTGACACAGCAGGCAATTATCGGGTACAAACAATTCATTTTCAGTAATTGTTTCTTCATCAGAGAAGGTGACAGCTGCATTTATATGAAACAATCATCTCTTCTTTACGGGTACGAGGACTCTCTGCTTCAATTGCTCATCCTCATATGGGATCATTCCTTGTGGGCAGCACAATCTGCTGCCCCGAAACAATGATTTAGGTGTTTGCATCAGTGATATTTTCACCTGATGAATGAACAACATGTGCTTGCTCTTTGGGCGGCACCTTTACTCAAGGCAATTATCGGAAATGAGCATTCCTAGGAATGCTCCATCCCAATAATTGCTTCAATCATTGTCTGTGTAAAGGGACCTTTAGGTTGGTTATTTTGTATAAGAAATACATCTAATGTTAAGAACATAATTATTTTTGTGCCTTAAAGGGGTTGTCTAGAATTAGAAAGCCTTCTTTCAGAAACAGCACCACGCCTGATCACTTACTGTATGGCTCAAACACTGGTGTGGCAGAGACCAAGACAGAGTACAACGCATTGCTGTGGAGCAAGGACAATGGCTGGTGTTACTAATATCGAGGTTGTGGGACGTCTGAAAAGAGAATGCAAACAATTTACTGCCATGTCTTCATTGTGCCATATGTACCTGCTACTCGTGGATCCGATACTAAAAGAAAAGTCTGGTCGCTTCTAGAACTCAGTGGTATTTTTGAATGATACACCAGGAACATATAATACTTCACCTACAGTCAAAATGCACCAAATCCATTTCCATCATACACAACTAAAAAAGGAGTAGCCAATTGTTCCGAGTTGTATGCTCAATGTCCAGAATACGATTTTATTATTTAATTCAGAATCTGCACTAAACATTTCAGTTGTGCATTTGTTGTCTCTCTTGATACTTCTACTGCTAAGATACAGCTTAAAATTGCTGCCATGGATGGGCAGGAAATGTGAAATATGTTACATCTTATTTTCCTGGCCGCTATCCATGGCAGCTTTTACCCAATTTCCCAATCTCATATTGTTAGTTGGGCAAAGCAGCAGATTTTTGTTTCTTTCTAAGTTCTTGGATGAAACTTCATTGGCTATTCATAGAAAATTCTGTGCTGTTTCCATTTCCTCAAATTGCCAGGTTTTCTTTTAATATGGCATGGCTATTATAAATGATGACTGGCCTGCGATAATATATCTGTAATCTTCTTATCTGTTTAGATTATTTTCCCAGTACTTACTGGCGAGATTATACGAGGCAGATGACGTTCAAGCCAAGGTGAGAATATTGGGCGTCATTTATCATGCTGAAATGCACCTAAATTAGGCGTATTCCAGACAAAGATTGTGGCGCAACTGTTAGTTGCGCCTAAATCTGCAACTTCTCCCTGCTCAAGCCAGGTCTAAAAAAAGTGGGTGTGGCGTGGGCAGGGAAGGGCTGGCAGGCCCATCTCATTTACCATTTTCTACGCCTGTCTAAATGTAAGACAGCTCGGAAGCTGTCTAACTTTTAGAAGCAGAGCTGGATACGCCAAAGTTATGAAGAGGCCTGCTCCTCTACATAACTTTGGCGATCCACCTCCAGCGATGTTTTTAGACCGGTGTCTAAAATGACGGTCTTAACAAATGTGCCCCATAGTATATATAGGATATGTATGCTGTTGTTTTTTTTAAGAGTTTTTTTTTCAGCCTATGGGTTAATTTATTTCCATCCACATTACAGTGCGCCAATATTAAAAGCTAATCCTTTCTATAAAACAAAAATAAAAGTATACAGCACCCTTCAATAAAGCAAAAAAAAAAATGAAAATGTGCGCTCCCCGGCAGGAGCTGTATGCCAATACCTCTTTAGTGGATCAACATAAAGAAATGGAGGAAGCCCCAATAAAGTAGTGGAGAAAAAAAAGGTTCTTTTAATCCATATTGTGGCAGTGCAAACACATGCTTTTTAATCTCTTCTGTTACCTGTAGATTTACTGTGCGCGGCCCCATGACAGAGTGGGAAGGGTGGCAACAACAGCAGTGACAATAGGGGCCCATGACAGAGTGTGTGTGGGAAGGGGGGGGGGGGGGGGAACAGCAGCAGTGGCATTAAACTGTGTTAATAATACTGTTCATTTTTCTGTTCTTCTGATCCGTAAAAAGAACAGAAAAAAAATAAAGCCTGTATTTTGAGCATCCATAAAACCTTTTCTCAGACGGTCAGTATTTGATCAGTAATTATAAGCCAAAACTAGGAGTGGGTCCAAAATAGAGATAAAATCTAATAGAAATGTTTGCATCTCTTCTGTGTTTTGGATCCACTCCTGCTTTTGGCTTACAAATACTGAGTGGGGGGGCAGAAGCAGTTTCATACAGCACAAGATGGTGGCAGATCACAGTAGTAGCAGAACCCAAAAACAGCAGTGTGGTAACAAGGCCCAATAATATGAAATTGCAGCACTCAGAATGTTAATTTGCAATTATAGGTGATTTATTAGTACAAAGTTCATGATCCAGTTATATAGTTCAACATAAGTAATAATAGAAATCACTCTTTGGAAATTACGTTGACCGGACATTTCGGTCCTCACGGACCTTCTTCAGCTGTCTATTTGTCTGCGGTAAAATAATATTGGAACCACTCAGTAGAGTTGAAATACATATAACCAGAAAATGAGAAAAAGATGAGTTATAAATAAAACACTAGGAGCCTATTATCAGAAACATAGTCATGCGGTAAATAGAGAAGTGAAGATGTAGGGGGAGTATATAACCCCTAGCCAGTGGAGCTTGCATATAAAAGAGTTGTGACGGGGAAGGAGACTGTAAGTGGGAGTTACCACAGGAGATAAGTTACAGGGTTAATCATAGTGCAGAGTTGCAAAAAAGCAGTGAGCAATAAAGGCAGTGTTGCTATCTAAATAAAGGAAGTTACCTGT
The DNA here is from genome assembly GCF_905171765.1 of Bufo bufo. Taxonomy (NCBI): domain Eukaryota; kingdom Metazoa; phylum Chordata; class Amphibia; order Anura; family Bufonidae; genus Bufo; species Bufo bufo. The sequence continues at coordinate 465,228,471 of NC_053389.1, read as the reverse complement.
CATTGATAGTGAGGATTTACAATGGCTGGATCACAAGGCACTAGCCTGTGAGCGCCGCCTTATATAGTGTATGGGCTGCTATGCGCGCCGATCACAAGATCGTAACGTCATGTGACGTAGGTGGCGCAAACGTGCATTTCACCGTGACGTCACGTGACCAGGAAGAATAAGGTATGCGTTCCACAACTTCCACAGACTTAGGCCTCTTTCACACGACAGTATGTCTTTTTCAGTGTTTTGCGGTCCGTTTTAAACGGATCCGTTGTTCCGTTTTTTGTTTCCGTTGTGTTTCCGTTTCCGTTCCGTTTTTCCGTTCCGTTTTTCCGTATGGCATATACAGTGTACACGGCCGTTTTTTTTTTCCGTTTTGCGGTCCGTTTTTTGCGGTCCGTATACGGTCCGTATACGGAACCATTGATTTCAATGGTTCCGCAAAAAAAACGGAATGTACTCCGTATGCATTCCGTTTCCGTATTTCCGTTTTTCCGTTCCATTTTAACATAGAACATGTCCTATATTTGGCCGCAAATCACGTTCCGTGGCTCCATTAAAGTCTATGGGTCCGCTAAAAAACGGAATGCATACGGAAGTGCATCCGTATGTCTTCCGTATCCGTTCCGTTTTTTGCGGATCCATCTATTGAAAATGTTATGCCCAGCCCAATTTTCTCTATGAAATTACTGTATACTGTATTTGCCATACGGAAAAACGGAACGGAAAAACGGAACGGAAACGGAAACACAACGGAAACAAAAAACGGAACAACGGATCCGTTTAAAACGGACCGCAAAAAACTGAAAAAGCCATACTGTCGTGTGAAAGAGGCCTTACAAAGAAGATGAAAATAACTATGGTTGGAAAAACTATTTAAAATAGCAAACTGAGCTTTAATATTGGCTGGTACCTCGATAACAAAGCCAAGTTTGGATTGCTATTTTAAATTGTTTTTCAATACACAGATATGTATACAGTAGAAATTAACCAAAGTCTCACGTGACTTCGGGCGAGAAGAACTTTGGCTCCACAGAGCCAATACATTTTAATGCTGTACAGATACAGCATTAAAATCGAAGTATCGAAGGAGTTGACTTCGGATCTATGATCCAAATGTCGATTGCTCAAGTCTAGCGGCCACACTTAAAGTTTGCATGCCCAGTAGTCCAAGGGGTCTTGGATCATGGGTGACAGGGTGCAGTCCAAGTATGCCACCACCTGCTGGTTGAGGTTCTGCTTCCTGTGCATCTGCTGCTGGGTGTTTTTTTCAGTAGGCGGCTGAAGAAAACTGCTCATCATAGACTCCAGACTGAAATTGCTGCATATGGAGTTGGTGCCCCCCACTAGTCATGGCAGTGGAGCGTGAGTGGAGAGGGTCCCCCTGGTCAGACCTTCCTGAGGATGGGCGATGGTGCTCGTAGACAACTGACTACACAGCATGTCTCTATAGTAATCCATTTTTGCATGCCCATATTTTTTGACGTCTAGTTAGTGTCTAACAATTTGGATAGCGAGTAGTCATCCCTCTGCTGAATATCCCCCCCCCCCCAAAAAAAAGGAAAGCATGGATCGCACATTCACATGTTATGTTTTGATCTACAACTGCTTCTAAGCATAATAACATAGTTTTTCAGCGTAATAAATACTATACTGCCCCTAATCTATGTACTGTACATGAGGCATTAGGCATTTATTTATTTTATCTAACACAGGGGTAGGCAACCTCCGGCACTCCAGCTGTTGAGAAACTACAACTCCCAGCATGCATACTTGTTCTGCTCTTCTAAGAACTCACATCGAAATGAATGGAGCATGCTGGGAATTGTAGTTTCACAACAGCTGGAGTGCCGAAGGTTGCTGATCCCTGATCTAACAGTATGTCAGACAGAAAAGTGCCAGGCCCTGCACAGGGGAGTGGCAGAGGCCTAAATGTTTCTGGCGCAGGGAGAGGTCACAGCAGAGTAAGGGGGCATGGCAGCAGGGGTCGCAGCAAGAGGCCTGAGCTCCTGGTGTCATCCTAGCGGTCGTGTCTTGACCAGCAACCCAGCAGTTCTTGAATGGTTGACTCGGTCATCCACTGCGTCCCAAGTGACATCAGACACCCCCAGCCAAGAGTCGGTGGGTTCCTCTGAAACGAGGCTTAGTTGGCATGGCCCGGGAGCAGGCCCTGTACCCCCACCTGTCCTGAACCTTCCTCTGTCATTTTCAGTTCCCTCACAGCGAAAAGTATTATATGCCGTAGGCTTGGCTCCACTTTTCAGCGAGGACTAGATACTAGAGGACAGTCAGCAGCTACTGCCCAGCCAAGATCTGTAGGAGACATCCGCCGCTTTCTCCGGTAGGCGGGCAAGTAGGGATGAGGAGAGTGGCGTGGGAACTGGTGTTGCGAGCAGTCAGGCTCCTGACCCAGAGACAGTTGAGGAGGACATCAGTGACGTACAGACAGTACTCGATGATGATGATGTAACTGATCGCACTTGGGAGTCAGCAGGGTGGCAGCAGTTGGAGGTCAGGAGCCAAACGTGCCTGGGGTAGACCACCCTCTTTGCAGGAGCCTACATGTCTGTGAAGTAGTGGTGCATGGGTTCACGGAGGCAGTGGCGGTAGCAGTCAATCAGTGCATAGTCTTGGGGGTAAAATCATCTACTCAGCGGTGTGGCAGTTTTGTGTTCAGCCGTTGGAGGAGGTGAACATGGCCATATGTTGAATATGTGGACGAAGGTGAAGCGTGGCCAGGGTGCCAATGTTAGCACCATGGCCCTGCATCAAAATATGCAGCGTCACCATAAAGTGGCCTGAGAGAACTGTGACTCCGATGTGGTGGTCCAGCCTGTTGCAGCAACCGCTGCATTACCCAGTGGCACACACCGATTTCAGGCAGTCAAGGCTCCACCACCTTAGCCGAAGGGAACTGTCTGTCCTTCCCATCATCTGCCGGTCCTGATGCTCCTGCTCCTTGCCCTCCTACTCCTTGTCAGTCATTCCGTCAGCAATCAATCACCAAAGAGATTGCCAAGAGACAGCAGTATGCGTGTACTCATCCAAGAAGCTGAACATGCTCCTGTCCAAGTTGCTGGCGCTGCAGTCCCTCCCTTTCCAAGTGGTGGACTCTGTACCTTTCAGAGAACTGATGGCTTGTGCCGAGCCGAGGTGGAGAGTCCCAAGCCATCATTTCTTTGCCAAAAAGGCAGTACCAGCCCTGCACACATATGTACAACAGAAGGTGGGCTAGTCCTTGAGCCTGTCAGTGTCTGCCAAAGTGCACGGCAGCGCACGGTCAGGGACAATACATGTCCTTTACGGCCCACTGGGTGAATGTGGTTCCTGCACAGCCACACCAGCAACTTGGACAGGTGACGCTGCTTCCGCCTCCACGTTGCCACGCCATTGGTCCTGCGACAATGTCCACCTCTGCCTCCTCATCCTCCACCGTGTCCTCAGTCTCCACTGCAGGAACAATTCACAGTGCCCCTCCAGCATACCACATGTGCAGGGCACAGTGGTGTACGCTGTTCTGCACCTTGTTTGCCTGGGCGAACGGAGTCTCACAGGGGAGGAACTGCTCCATGTCCTTCAACAAGAAATCGAATTCTGGCTTTCTCTGCGACAACTGAAAATCGGACATTGTGTCGGCTCTGCGTCAAGGAGGGCTGAGCCATGCTCCCTGCATGGCACACGTGTTTAATCTGGTTGTCAAGCGGTTCTTGAAGTCTTCCACCCATCTGCATGACCTCCTAAAAATGGCCAGGAAACTTTGCATGCACTTCAGCCACTCATACACCGCAAAGCGCACCCTCCTTGAGCTGAAGCGGCAGAACGGCATTCCCCAACATAGGCTGATATGCGACGTTTCCACCCGTTGGAATTCCACCCTCCATATGTTGGACCAACTGTACAAACAGAGAAAGGCCATAAACTATTTATTGATGATCCAAGCAGACAGGAATACTTCCCTGTGTAACTTCGATGTCAGCCAGTGGCAGCTAATGCGTGACACCTGACGTTTGCTCAGGCCCTTTGAGGAGGCCACATTATTTGTCAGTTGTCAGGACTACGGGAGGAACTATGTAATTCCACTGCTTCATGTTCTGGAACAAATGCTGGTAAATCTGGCTAGTCAGGGGACTGGAGACATGGTGCCTAGATCCCACGACCACATGAGCCCTGTGGGGGCTGAACTAGAGGAGGACATTGGAGCACAAGCAATGTGTAGCAAAATTGGTGGCTTTTCTACACAGGTGACAGGAAAGTAGAATCAGCACCACTAGAGGAGCTACTAGGCGATGAGGCAGAGGACCCAGACACATTATGGGCAGTATGCAGTGGGAGATGGAGGCAGGGAGTCCCTCCGAGTCACGTGCGCAAATGGCCCGCTGCATGCTCACTTGCTTGGGTAGTGACAGCCGAATTGTCAGCATTCGGCAGATGGAGGCATACTTGGATTGCACCCTGATAGCCGTCATTGAAGATCCGCTGGACTACTGGGCAGCCAAACTGGATTTGTGGAAGCAACTGGCAGAGTTTGCCCTGGAAAAGCTGTCCTACCCGGCCAGTAGTGTGGCATCAGAGCAGGTAATTAGTGTGGCGGCGGCCATAGTTACCCCAAGAAGAACTCGCTTGTTCACCCAAAATGTGGAGAGACTGACCTTTGTCAAGATGAATCAGGCCTGGATCAGCCAGGATTTCCACCCACCAATGCCTGATGCATCAGGTGCCACACCAACACTTTGACAAAAGAGACCGGTTTACATAGAAACATAGAAACATAGAAACATAGAATGTGTCGGCAGATAAGAACCATTTGGCCCATCTAGTCTGCCCAATATACTGAATACTATGGATAGCCCCCGGCCCTATCTTATATGAAGGATGGCCTTATGCCTATCCCATGCATGCTTAAACCCCTTCACTGTATTTGCAGCTACCACTTCTGCAGGAAGGCTATTCCATGCATCCACTACTCTCTCAGTAAAGTAATACTTCCTTATATTACTTTTAAACCTTTGCCCCTCTAATTTAAAACTGTGTCCTCTTGTGGTAGTTTTTCTTCTTTTAAATATGCTCTCTTCCTTTACCGAGTTGATTCCCTTTATGTATTTAAAAGTTTCTATCATATCCCCTCTGTCTCTTCTTTCTTCCAAGCTATACATATTAAGGTCCTTTAACCTTTCCTGGTAAGTTTTATCCTGCAATCCATGTACTAGTTTAGTAGCTCTTCTCTGAACTCTCTCTAGAGTATCTATATCCTTCTGGAGATATGGCCTCCAGTACTGCGCACAATACTCCAAGTGAGGTCTCACCAGTGTTCTGTACAGCGGCATAAGCACTTCACTCTTTCTACTGGTTATACCTCTCCCTATACATCCAAGCATTCTGCTGGCATTTCGTGCTGCTCTATTACATTGTCTTCCCACCTTTAAGTCTTCTGAAATAATTACTCCTAAATCCCTTTCCTCAGATACTGAGGTCAGGACTGTGTCAAATATTCTATATTCTGCCCTTGGGTTTTTACGCCCCAGGTGCATTATCTTGCACTTATCCACATTAAATTTCAGTTTCCAGAGTTCTGACCATTCTTCTAGTTTTCCTAAATCCTTTTCCATTTGGCATTTCCCTCCAGGAACATCAACCCTGTTACATATCTTTGTGTCATCAGCAAAAAGACAAACCTTACCAGCGAGGCCTTTTGCAATATCACTTATGAAGATATTAAACAAAATCGGTCCCAGTACAGATCCCTGTGGAACCCCACTGGTAACATTACCTTGTTTTGAATGTTCTCCATTGACTACAACCCTCTGTTGTCTGTCACTCAGCCACTGCCTAATCCACTCAACAATATGGGAGTCCATGCTCAATGACTGCAGTTTATTGATAAGTCTTCTATGTGGGACAGTGTCAAAAGCCTTACTAAAATCTAGATATGCGATGTCTACTGCACCTCCACCGTCTATTATTTTATTCACCCAGTCAAAAAAATCTATAAGATTTGTTTGACATGATCTCCCTGAAGTAAACCCATGTTGTTTTTCATCTTGCAATCCATGGGATTTTAGATGTTCCACAATCCTATCCTTTAATAGGGTTTCCATTAATTTGCATACTATTGATGTCAGACTCACTGGTCTATAGTTGCTCGATTCCTCCCTACTACCTTTCTTGTGAATGGGCACGACATTTGCCAATTTCCAATCTTCCGGGACGACTCCTGTTACTAATGATTGGTTAAATAAATCTGTTAACGGTTTTGCCAGCTCACCACTAAGCTCTTTTAATAATTTTGGGTGTATCTCATCAGGCCCCTGTGACTTATCTGTCTTCACCTTAGACAGCAAACTTAGAACATCTTCCTCTGTAAAGATACATGCATCAAACGATTTAATAGTCATTCTTTCTAGTGGAGGTCCTTCTCCTTTTTCTTTTGTAAAAACTGAACAGAAGTATTCATTAAGGCAGTCGGCTAGCCCTTTATTCTCTTCTACATACCTTCCGTCCTTATTCCTTGTTTTAATTTCCTTTTTTCATTTATATATCTGAAGAATGTCTTATCCCCTTTTTTCATAGACTGAGCTAGTTTTTCTTCTGCCTGCGCTTTAGAAGTTCTTATAACTTGCTTGGCCTCTCTCTGCCTAATCTTGTAGATTTCCTTATCTTCATTGCTCTGGGTTTTTTTATAATTACAAAATGCTAGCTTTTTATTTTTAATGATTTGGGCCACTTCTGCTGAGTACCACATTGGTCTCCTCCTTTTTTTGCTTTTACTGACAAGTCTAATGCAATTTTCTGCTGCCTTCAATAATGCACCTTTTAAGTAGTCCCATTTCTCCTGGACTCCATGTAATCCGTTCCAGTCTGATAAGGACTCATTTATGACTAATTTTATTTTTGAAAAGTCTGTTTTTCTAAAATCTAAAACTTTTGTTTTTGTGTGGTGGGACTCTTTCACAGTTCTTATATTAAACCACACTGACTGGTGATCACTAGATCCCAAGGTTTCGCCTACAATGACATCATATACCGAATCCCCGTTTCTTCTGGCTACCTGCCTCAGCTACTATTCTGATGCTGCCACCTGCCTGATGCCACACATCTGATGCCATCCGCTCCTTCTTTCACCCACCATCTTCAGCTGGTACTTGTACTGCGACCCACCTCCACACTATGTCACCTTGCCACTCTGTGGCCTCCTGATGCAGCTGCCACCTCCACACTATGTCACCATGCACTCTGTGGTCTCCTGATGCTGCTGCCACCTCCACACTATGTCACTTTGCCACTCTGTGGTTTCCTGATGCTGCTGCCACCTTTACACTATGTCACCTTGCCACTCTGTGGCCTCCTGATGCTGCTGCCACCTCCACACTCTGTCATCCGCTCTGTGGCCTCCTCATGCTGCCGCCACCTCCACACTGTCATTGTGCCACTCTGTTGCCTCCTTCTGATGCTGCTGCCACCCCCAGACTCTGTTATTGGGCCACTTTGTGGTCTCCTCATGCTGCTTCTAGCTCACTACTATGTCATAGGGCCACTCTGTGGACCTCTCATGCTGTTCCCACCCTCCCAACTTCATGACTGGGCCACTATTTTGCCTTCCAGCCTGGCTGACATCATAATTTATTTGACCCTTCTTCTGATCTGAGTAGCAGCTGTAAGGCCTGTATGGTCCCATCAGAATTGGCTTGTGATTTGGTAGCCAAAAGCAGGAGTGGGTACAAAACATAGAAGACATGCAAATTTTCATTCACGTGTCATCTCTGTTTTGGATCCACTCCAGTTTTTTTGGGCATTAGCAATACTGATGGATTACTGACCAAATGCTGACCGAGTGAAGGCAGATGCTCAACAGACATGATCCGTTTTTTGTGGCTTATTGTTCTGACGGATCAGAGGAAGTGCAAAATAATCAGTGACTTCAACACAAACTTACTGCTTACACCCTCTCCACTCTGTCGGAGGGCTCTACTTGTATACTTGTATAAGAGTCTAATAGAGTATGAGTGCGCTTCTTCTTGGCGCTAACATCGACCGGTAAGGCTGAGTTCATACTTGAGTTATTTGGTCAGTTATGGCCCAGTGAATTCCCAAATAAGTGAAGTATGCAGTGATTCTAATAGCAACGCCTGTCATCTGCAGGTCATACGGACTCACATTATTATTTCACTACCAAAACAGACTCCCTATGCGTGTTACTGCACGGCACAGTGTTCTACACCACTATAAAGGCTCTCTGCAGCCAGGAAATAGCCTTTTTTTACCGAAATTTGCTGCAAATATATTCAGATCAAACCAAATTTTTTCCCAAAAATTCGGCGAATTGGCGAATCGAATATTTGAAAAATTTGAGTTGCTAAGGCTAAAAACACAAAGAAAAAAATACAATGCAACAGCTCTCTGCAAACCAAATAAAGTACAAAAAAGTATTCTAATGCTAATGCTATGCTTAAGTAAATTTGAGATATTTGGCAAATACATTTTGTACAAAATTATTTAGGCCCGTCTGCCACACATCAAGGCGATCTCTGTAATACGGGAACCTAACACAAAATTTTACCTGTTATGTGCCATGACGGCTACCATAAAATTCAGGGAGTGTAGGTTCCAGATGCATGCTGGGCCCACCTTAATTTTTGGTGCCAGAATGGCCTCCATGAAATCCAGGGAATGTAGGTACCAACATGCATGCCGAGCCCACTTCATACCTCTCCTGGTGCCAGATGGCCCCCAAAGAATGCAGTGAGAGTCCACCATATACCTCTCCTGGTGCCAAAAGGCTTCCAGTGAGTGAGGGAGAGCAGGCTAAGCTTTATACTTACACTAATTTAAATCAGCCTATGGGGTGGACTCTTATTGCATTAGTTGGGGGCCATCTGGCACCAGGAGAGGTGTGGAGTGGGCTCGGCATGCATGTTGGTACCTGCAGTCCCGTTATCAGTAACTCTGGTTCCTATCTCCAGTTGGTGAGGAGACAGCCAGTGTTCGATTTCTTTATTGATGGCACAGTGCAGTTCCTCCCCAGTGTGGCTCTGTTCACCAATGCTGGCCAAGTGCAGAACCGCGTGACAACGCCTAGCTTTGCATAGGGATATGCTGGAGGACCACTGTGAACTGTGCCTAGCGGTGAGGATGAAGAGAAGGTGGAGGATGAGGGGCAGAGAAAGACATTGGCGCAGACATTCCAGCAATACAACGTGGAAGCGCCATTGTTATCACCTGGCTAAGTTACTGTTGTGTCTGGTCCGGAACAACGTTTACCTAGTGGGCTGTGAACGACATATATTGTCCTTGACAATAGTTACAACTTCATACATAAACGTTGCCATGAACTCTACCAAACACAGATGGCCCAAGGACTGGCCCACCTGCTCAACATGCATGTGCAGGACTGGTAAAGATTTTTTGGAAAAGTAATGTCATCTTGGGACTCTCCACCTTGGCTGGGCACAAGCCGTCAGTTCTCTGAAACGTGCAGAGTCAACTTCAAGGGAGGGACTGTAATACCAGGTGCACTTCCAGCTTCTGTGCCGTTGGATGAGTGCACGCATATGCATATGTTTGCTATCGAAACAAGTGACGGTGAGTATGGCATTTTCCCTCCACCACTGCATTATGCCTTTGTGCCGCTGCTTTTATGAACCCCTGCACTGCTAGTGTGTTCCTCACAGGTAGTCTCCTGAGTAGCAGATGGTTTCCCACTGCTTCCACCCTGCTGTCTCATGGGGAAGCTTCCAGCCTGCTGCCACGCTTGCCCCGTGATGATGATGATGCCTCCTCTTCAACGGGCTCCCATGTGTGATTCGCTGCATCATCACCTACATCTGTTTGGTCGTCACTTTTGTCACCCTCACCTGTCTTTTGCACACGTCCCTGACCTCTCACAATATGTGCTCTCACCCAACTGTCATCATCGGTAGTTATACCCATAGAGGAGTCTGCAACAGACCTCTCCTCCAAGTCTGTGCTTGCCTGTAACTGCTGACTGTCCTTACAAAGCTCATCCTCGCTAAAAAAACAGAGCAGAGCTGGCGGCATACCGTAGGCTACTTTCCCACTGGCGTTTTGGTTTCCGTTTGTGAGATCCGTTCAGGGCTCTCACAAGCGGTCCAAAACGATTCAGTTTTGCCCTTAATGCATTCTGAATGGATAAGGATCTGCTCAGAATGCATCAGTTTGGCTCCGTTCCGCCTCCATTCCGCTTTGGAGGCGGACACTAAAACGCTGCTTGCAGCCAAACGGATCCGTCCTGACACATAATGTAAGTCAATGGGGACTCACACAATATGGCACAATAGAAAACTGATCCGTCCCCTATTGACTTTCAATGGTGTTCAAGACAGATCAGTTTTGGCTATGTTAAAGATAATACAAACGGATCCGTTCTGAACGGATGCATGCGGTTGTATTATCTGAACGGATGCGTTTGTGCAGCTCCATGACAGATCCGCACCAAACGCGAGTGTGAAAGTAGCCTTACTTGGCTAGCAGAAGGAGCAGCAAAAGGAAGAGGCAGGTTCAGGACAGGTGAAGTCACAGAAGCAGTTCCAGGACCATGCCAACTAAGTGTGGTGACAGAGAACCCACAGATTCCTGGCTATGTGTATCTGTTGTCACTTGAGATGATGTTGGAGAGTGAGTCAACCATTCCAGTACAGTTGGATTGTTTGTTAAAACACGATCGCTGGATGACAGTGGCAGCTCTGGCCTGTTGCTACGTCTGCTACTAACCCCCCTTCTTCTGAAGCACAGTAATTCTATGTATAAACTATCATATTAACTACGAATGTGGCAGCAGTTCAACAAGATGCACAAGGCGATTATACTCACCCTGCATTGTCCCTGCTGTCTCTCTATGCTCTCCCTACAGTCTCTAAAAACTGTCCCTACGATCTCCCTACACTGTTTTTCTAGAAACAGCGCCACATCTGTATATTGGCTGTTTCCGGTACTGCAATACTATGCAATTCACTGAAATCAGAATGAGCTGCAATACCAGACACAACTTATTTTTTTCCTAATCCTGGACAACTCAGGATATTATACACTGTAACTCTACCTTGCCTTACATTGGTAATATCAGACGGACGCTTTCTAAATGACTTCTATGTAGTTGTGTGAAAGTTTTCATATTGGATGATAATGCCGAAACAACAAACCACTGATCAATCTATGGCTTAATCTGTGGCCTTGTTTTGTGGTCTTCTGTTGATGGGATGCAGATCTGTCATTTGGTACAAACGTTGGCATCTATCTTGCTAGGTTGAGTCATGAAAAGTTTCTGTTGATCAACAGATCATGATTTGTACCGATGACACCGGCTGACCTGTTACATGTGCGCTTGGCAGCTGAAGACATCTGTGTTGGTCCCATGTTCATATGTGCCCGCATTGCTGAGAAAAATTATGTTTTAATATATGCAAATGAGCCTCTAGGAGCAATGGGGGCGTTCTCATTACACCTAGAGGCTAATGCGGGCACATATGAACTTGGGACCAACATAGCTGTCTACAGCTGCCAAGCGCACATGCAACAGGTCAATCAGTTTCATAGATACAAATCTGCTGACAGATGCCCTTTAACATTTAAATATGGTGCCCCATGGCATAACCTGAAAAGCTTATGTTTTTTTTGTTTCCCTAATGCAAAGGAATAATGCACAAAGTAATCCCACAGTACAAGGATAATGTATACAATGACGTCATAATACAGGGATAATACACGCAGTAATAGCACAGTACAGGGTTAATGCACAGTAATGTCGCAGGACAGGGATAATCCACAGAGTGATGTCGCAGTACAGGGATAATACACACAGTAATAGCACAGTACAGGGTTAACGCACAGTGATGTCTCAGTACAGGGATAATACACAGAGTGATGTCGCAGTAAAGGGATAATACATAGAGTGATGTCGCAGTACAGGGATAATACACACAGTAATAGCACAGTACAGGGTTAACGCACAGTGATGTCTCAGTACAGGGATAATACACACAGTAATAGCACAGTACAGGGTTAATGCACAGTGATGTCTCAGTACAGGGATAATACACACAGTAATACCATAGTACAGGGTTAATGCACAGTGATGTCGCAGTACAGGTATAATCCACACAGTGATGTCGCAGTACAGGGATAATCCACACAGTAATAGCACAGTACAGGGTTAACGCACAGTGATGTCTCAGTACAGGGATAATACACAGAGTGATGTCGCAGTACAGGGATAATACACAGAGTGATGTCGCAGTACAGGGATAATCCACACAGTGATGTCGCAGTACAGGGATAATCCACACAGTGATGTCGCAGTACAGGGATAATCCACACAGTGATGTCGCAGTGCAAGGATAATGCGTACAGTGATGTCACAAATGTTAGGTAATGTGCACAGTTAAATTACCTAATATTTATCATCCATATTATGGTTTTCTAATTTGTCAGTAAAAAATGTTGGCTGTCCTTTGGATAAGCTGTCCAGAAAAAAGAACAATTCTGGTTGGCAACTGTAGACCCCTGACACAATGTCACAGGAATAATGCAAAATGTAATGCCACAGAAAAAGGGGAAGGGGTATCCAAAGGGTTATATACCCTCTTAGTTGTTGGGTATCATAGCAGCTTCCACCCTGTTAATGGTGCCCACGTCCATCTTTGGTAAAGAACTGAAGTGTATTCAGACTTTGGCTTAACATCCTGGGAAAATGTACTTTCTAGTCACATTTTGTAGATCAAGAAGAATGATTAAGGGAGCTAAACTCTGTCATCAGAAAAGTGCGTCATAAGCATGCCTTTACCTCCAGAACATTCTTCGTATTACTGTCTTGAATGAGTGTAGTAAAGCTGGCCTGTAGAAACACTACACAAGGAAGGCTTTCAAGCAGAACTACAGTGCGAACAACAAATAGGACATTGTTATCTTGAGATTACCTCACCCATGAGAAATTAGAAGCGTGTAAATAGCTGCATTAATGTGTCCTAAGGGGCATGATTATGCCATGTAAACGATGCCCTTTGTTTTCCTTCATTGTTTAAATACATATAATTATCGGTGTTTGCCGTATTCGCAATGCTTTTCACTTTCAGCTATTGGCCCTTTAGCTTAAAGGAGTTGTCTCATCATGGACAATGGGGTCATATCCCTAGGATATACCCCCACTGTCTTATAGGTGCGGGTCCCACCGTTGGGACCCGCACCTATATCAAGAACGGAGCCCCGCAAGTGAAGGAGGGCGCACTCGCAGCCGCCCTCCATTCATTTTCTATGGGGCCGGCAAAAATAGCCGAGCTCTAGCTCGGCTATTTTCATTGGCCCCATAGAAATGAATGGTAGGGGGGGCCGCACATGCACGGTACGCTCCCATTCAGTTCTATGGGGAGCCGGCTTAGTGGGGCTCCGTTCTCGATATAGGTGCGGGTCCCAGCGGTATGACCCGCACCTATAAGACAATGGGGGCATATCCTAGCGTATCCTAGCGATATGCCCCCATTGTCCATGATGAGACAACCCCTTTAACCCCTTAAGGACCTAGGACGTACCGGTACGCCCTATTTCCCGAGTCCTTAAGGACCGAGGATGTACCGGTACGTCCTTACTTAAAATCGGAATTCCGGCGCCGCAGGGGTTAATCGGAACGGGATTTCGGCTGAAATCATTCAGCCGGCATCCCGTAACAATGCAGGGGGGGGTCATTTGACCCCCCCCCCCCGTATCGGCGATCGCAGAAAACTGCAGGTCAATTCAGACCTGCGGTTTTCTGCGTTTCCGGTCCATTCGGGTGTCCTGTGACCTGATGAACCGGAAAAAGACTGCGATCGGTGGCGTAATTATACACCACCTATCGCAGTCCGAGGATTTGGAGAGGCGGTGCTGGCCCTGGTGCTGAATGCCGCTGTCCAGGGTGCTGATTGGTGCAGGGGAGAGAGGCGCGAGATTCAAACTTCCTGCGCTCCTCTCTCCCATCCTCTTCCTGTCCAGCACCCTGACCGTGCAGCATCGTCCAGCACCAGCTCCTGTGTCCCCCTAATCGGAATCCATCACCCTCCTGCACCCATCGCCACCCAGGTAGGTTAGGGTCAGTGAGGGAGAGGCACCGTTAGGCAGGGAAAGAAGGGAAAAGTAAGTTAGGAAAAAAAAAAAGTACTTTTATTCCAAACTTCCAAACTTCCATCTAACCCTAACCCAGACCCCTGCCACTTGCCCCCCCCCCCACCAGCCCCTCCCCCCCTCACCACCACTTTTTTTTTTTTGCGTGCGCTGACTGGCCGGCACTTTTTAGCGTCCGTCCACTGTTAGCGCACAGTTCGTCGCTCAAAACCCAGGCTCAGTTTTGGCTAGACCCGGTGGCTGGACGCCGGTCAGTGCAGCCGAAATGAGGACATTTTGGGGCCTCGTGCTGCATATGGGTCTAGTCCAAAAACCCAGTGACAGGCAATACTGGAGTGGGGACGTCCTATACCAGACCCCACTGTACAGTATGGTCATGATACGTCACCGGTTTGAGGCCATCCGGAAATGTCTGCATTATTCCGATAATGCAGCATGTCCACCCCGAGGTGATCCTGCCTATGACCGGCTGTATAAGATACGGCCGGTCATCGATCACTTTGGGGCCACATTTCAGCAGGCCTACGTACCTGGAAGGGAGGTCGCGGTTGATGAGTCTCTCGTTGCGTTCAAGGGGAGACTCAGTTTCTGCCAATATATTCCCACAAAGCGGGCGAGGTATGGCGTGAAGCTATACAAAATTTGTGAGAGTGCCTCAGGGTACACTTACAAATTTCGTGTGTACGAGGGGCGAGATTCCCGTATTGAACCCCCAGAATGTCCCCCCACTCTGGGTGTTAGCGGTAAACTCGTGTGGGACCTTATGTACCCACTGCTGGATAATGGTTACCACTTGTACGTGGATAACTTTTATACCAGCATTCCCTTGTTCAGGTCCCTTGCCGCCAGATCCACGTTCGCTTGTGGGACCGTGCGGAAAAATCAACGCGGCCTCCCTGCCTACCCCCTCCAGGTACCTATCCCCAGGGGTGAGACCCGTGCACTTACCAGTGGAAACCTGTTGCTGGTCAGGTATAAGGACAAGAGGGATGTCCTTATGCTGTCCACAATCCACGGTAACGGCATCACCCCTGTCCCTGTGCGAGGTACCGCGGCAACGGTCCTCAAGCCCGATTGTATCGTCGACTACAATCGGTATATGGGAGGAGTTGATTCTCTGATCAAGTCCTCACGCCATATAATGCCATGCGCAAAACCCGGGCATGGTACAAAAAAGTTGCGGTCTACTTGGTACAGGTTGCCATGTACAACTCTTTTGTACTATCCCGAAGCGCTGGCAGCACAGGGACATTCCTCCAGTTCTATGAGGCAGTCCTCAAGGACCTGATCTTTTCGGACCGGGAAAGAGCAGGCCGGAGTACCTCGGGAATTGGAGGCGCCCGGATCGTCCCTGGCCAACACTTTCCAGGTGTGGTCCCCCATACTGGAAAGAAGGGACGAACCCAAAAAAAGTGCAGAGTGTGTCACAAGAGGGGGATACGGAAGGACACCACTACTCAATGTGACACTTGCCCCTATCATCCGGGCCTCTGCATTATCAATTGCTTCAGGGAGTATCACACTTCCATGGAGTACTAAATTTTTATAATCCTCAACAGTCCACTAGAGAACATAAAACACTATGGCTCTCAGACTTTGGAGACACGGAAACAATTTTTCTTTCCCCAAAAAATATTAGTTTTAGAGCAGGCATCCTCAAACTGCGGCCCTCCAGAGGTTGTAAAACTATAACTCCCAGCATGCCCAGACAACCTACAGCCATCAGCAGGGCATGGTGGGAATTGTAGTTTTACAATATCTGGAGGGCCGCAGTTTTAGGATGCCTGTTTAGTGTCTCCAAAGACTGAGAGCCATACATATTGGGCATCGTCGCGTGCGTAAAAGTCGTCGCTATAAAAATAACTTTTGACCAAATGCCTCGGATGAACGGTGTTAAAAATATAAAATAAAAACTGTGCCAAAACACCCATTTTTGGGCAAAATTTCAATTTTAATCCATTTTGCCGGTAATAAAGCAAGGGTTAACAGCCAAACAAAACTAAATATTTATTGCCCCGATTCTGTAGTTTGCAGAAACACCCCATATGTGGTCGTAAATGGTTATATAGCCGCACGGCAGGGCATAGAACGAAGGGAACTCCATATGGTTTCTGGAAGGCAGATTTTGATGGACAGTTTTTTTTTTGACACCATGTCCCATTAGAAGCCCCCCCTGATGTAGCCTAGACTAGAAACTCCAAAAAAGTGACCCCATCTAAGAAACTACACCCCTCAAGGTATTCAAAAGTTACTTTACAAACTATGTTAACCCTTTAGGTGCTCCACAAAACCAAATAGTGAATGTAGAAACAATTTTAGAATTTAATTTTTTTGTTACATTGCCTCAAAAAAGAGTAATATAGAGCAACCAAAAATCAAATTTACCCTAAAAATAGTCCCAAAACAACAACCACCTTATCCCGTAGTTTCCTAGATGGGGTCACTTTTATGGAGTTTCTACTCTAGGGGTGCATCAGGGGGCTTGAAAGGGTACATGGTGTCAATAAACCAGTCCAGCAAAATCTGCCTTCCAAAAACCATATGACGTTCCCCTTCTTCTATGTCCTGCCGTTTAGCCAAATAGTAGTTTACGACCACATATGGGGTGTTTTTACAAACTACAGAATCAGGGCAACCCATTTTGAGTGTTGTTTGGCAGTTAACCCTTGTTTTACTCCTGGAAAAAATTGATTATATTGGAAAATTTTCAAAAAAATTGAAATTTCTAAATTGTTTCTCCATCTGCCATTAACTCTTGTGGAACACCTAAAGGGTTAACAAAGTTTGTAAACCCAGTTTTGAATACCTTGAGGGGTGTACTTTCTTAGATGGAGTCACTTTTTTGAAATTTCTATTCTAGGGGTGCAACCCCTAGAGGGGGCTTCAAATGGGACATGGTATAAACAAAACCAGTCCTGCCAAATCTGCCTTCCAAAACCCATATGGTGTTCCCCTCCTTCTATGTGCTACCGTTCGGCCAAACAGTAGTTTACGACCACATATGGGGTGTTTTTGCAAACTACAGAATCAGGGCAACCCATTTTGAGTGTTGTTTGGCAGTTAACCCTTGTTTTACTCCTGGAAAAAATTGATTATATTGGAAAATTTTCCAAAAAATAGAAATTTCTAAATTGTTTCTCCATCTGCCATTAACTCTTGTGGAACACCTAAAGGGTTAACAAAGTTTGTAAACCCAGTTTTGAATACCTTGAGGGGTGTACTTTCTTAGATGGAGTCACTTTTATGAAATTTCTATTCTAGGGGTGCAACAGGGGGCTTCAAATGGGACATGGTATAAACAAAACCAGTCCTGCCAAATCTGCCTTCCAAAACCCATTAGGTGTTCCCCTCCTTCTATGTGCTACCGTTCGGCCAAACAGTAGTTTACGACCACATATGGGGTGTTTTTGCAAACTACAGAATCAGGGCAACCCATTTTTGAGTGTTGTTTGGCAGTTAACCCTTGTTTTACTCCTGGAAAAAATTGATTATATTGGAAAATTTTCCAAAAAATAGAAATTTCTAAATTGTTTCTCCATCTGCCATTAACTCTTGTGGAACATCTAAAGGGTTAACAAAGTTTGTAAACCCAGTTTTGAATACCTTGAGGGGTGTACTTTCTTAGATGGAGTCACTTTTTTGAAATTTCTATTCTAGGGGTGCAACAGGGGGTTTCAAATGGGACATGGTATAAACAAAACCAGTCCTGCCAAATCTGCCTTCCAAAACCCATTAGGTGTTCCCCTCCTTCTATGTGCTACGGTTCGGCCAAACAGTAGTTTACGACCACATATGGGGTGTTTTTGCAAACTACAGAATCAGGGCAACCCATTTTGAGTGTTGTTTGGCAGTTAACCTTTGTTTTGCTCCTGAAAAAAATGGATTATATTGGAAAATTTTCCAAAAAATAGAAATTTTAAAATTGTTTCTCCATCTGCCATTAACTCTTGTGGAAGACCTAAAGGGTTAATAAAGTTTGAAAAAACAGTTTTGAATACCTTGAGGGGTGTAGTTTCTAGAATGGGTTCATTTTTGGGAGGTTTCTTTTATCTAAGCCTCACAATATGACTTCAAACCTGAACTGGTCCATAAAAAGTGTGATTTCAAAATTTGCTTCTAAACTTCTAAGCCTTGTAACATCCCCAAAAAATAAAA
The DNA here is from genome assembly GCF_905171765.1 of Bufo bufo. Lineage (NCBI taxonomy): Eukaryota > Metazoa > Chordata > Amphibia > Anura > Bufonidae > Bufo > Bufo bufo. The sequence goes on along the minus strand of NC_053389.1, from coordinate 465,210,222 downwards.
TATCATTCCCAAAATGCTACAAACATGAAGTAGACATATGGGGAATGTAAAGTCATCACAATTTTTGGGGGTATTACTATGTATTACAGAGGTAGAGAAACTGAAACTTTGAAATTTGCTAATTTTTCAAAATTTACGGTAAAAATTGTATTTTTTTATGCAAAAAAATTAACTTTTTTGACCCAATTTTAGCAGTGTCATGAAGTACAATATGTGACGAAAAAACAATCTCAGAACAGCCTGGGTAAGTCAAAGCGTTTTAAAGTTATGAGCACTTAAAGTGACACTGGTCAGATTTGCAAAAAATGGCCTGGTCCTTAAGGTGAAAATGAGCCCGGTCCTTAAGGGGTTAAGGGACAACAACACCGGCATATGACAAGTTTGCTGATGGAAATATAAAATACAAAGTACCGTAAGCTTATCACTATGAGTACAGTCTTTTATTTGCTGTATTTTTTGTGCTGGCCCAACAGGAAAAAAATTAGAAAATAGTAATCATAATTAGTGATGAGCGAAGTATTGAAAAATTGGTCATACGTCACCGTACGGGGGATCTTCGTGCTCAGACAGATGAGGCAAGTAATTTTTTTTGTTACCAAGAAGCATGAGGAAATTCAGCTTCGTGGCTAATCAAATTTCCCTGAAATTCCACTTCATGGAGTTTGATTCGCTTCACACTAATCATAATGTACAGGGTGGCCCACAAAAAAGTAGCCCGCCTCCAGCGTTAGTATGACGAGATGAATGAGCAAGTGGATTGTTTTTTTTAAATTACCCACAAGTCAAAAAAGATGCTGAAAGTGGTCCCCATTCACGTCTATGCATCTTTGGGCAGGTCAGATTATGTCGGCTGATACTGCTTGCAGTTCTTCAGCAGTGATGCTGCAGAAGAAAGAATGTGCTGCAATTTTTGTACCCTTCTCCAGATCTGTGACTCTGAGCTCTACAGACAGTTATTTTTTTCCTCATGGCTTGGTATTTGTTCTGATATACATTGGCACCTGTGAGACCTTATATAAACAGGGGTGTATCTTTCCAAATCATGTACACTTACCTGAATTTACCATAGGTGGACTCCAATCAAGGTGTAGAGACATCTCAACGATCATAAAGAGAAATGGGAGCAAACTGAATACTTCTGTCCATGCAAAATTTTTGTTTCTCCTTTTTAATAAATTTCTAAAATTCAGAATGAGGGAAAACTCTATTTTTTTATATTTTATTTTAGAGGAAGACCGCAACATAACAAAATGTTTAAAAAGTGAAAGGGTCTGAAGACTTTCCGAATGCCCTGTAGATATATTAGCTATAACAAAAAAGAAAAATTGAGTCTGCAATGTTCCCCTTAAAATATTTATACTTTATCATTTTAACATTAAAAATAGAACAATTACATTTCTAGTGGGATGTAACAGCGCCCACAATCCAATCTTGGTAGAATTTGATAACCCCAATAATATTGCTCCTATACCCTATATAACAGCCTATTTAAACTCAGAGCATATTTATAATAGTAGAGGACACAGCCCCAATGCATCAGTTACTTACTAAGCCAATGCTATAAATATACTGCAATATGGGGCTGCCTGTCTCTAATATCGATGCTCTAATCCTACCCTACAGGTTGTGCATGAAATGCATGAAACATTTTAAATTAGGTTCCAGCTGCTACCAAACCCGACTTCGGATTGCTAATTGTAAAATCTATGAAACGCCTGTGAGCACTCATAACACCTCTCAATAAATTCCTCGAGAGGTATAGTTTCCAACTTTGTGGAGGTTTCCAGTATAGGGCTACACTAGGGTCTCTTTACACGTGACATGGTGCCTGAAAAACATTCCAGCTGCCCTCCGAAAGCAACATGGAGCTCCTCCTTCCCTTCTGAGCCCTGCAGTGTGCCAATACAGTGGTTTATTTACATTTATGTGGGTACTATTATGTAAGCATCTCAAAGTGACTTCATAATTGAACTCGTCCTTAAAGAAGGTTTTGTAAATTACATTAACAAAATTATGCCACCATAAAGTAGACATGTGGTGAATGTTAATTATTACCTATTTTATCAGGGGTCATTATCTGTCTTAAGAGCAGAGAAATTAATATATAAAAAATAGCAAATTTTTCCAAATTTTCTGTCAATTTTGGATTTTTTTTAATACGTAATGGTAAAATCTAGAGACTCAAATTTCCCCCTAACACAAAGTATGATGTGTCATGTGAAAACAGCCTCTGAATGGCTTGGATAAATACAAGTTATTACCCCATAAAGCCGCACATGTCAGGTTTGCAAACATTGGATCTGTCAGGAAGATGAAAAATGCATCAGGAGGGTGGTTAAAAAAAAACACCAAAAAGGCAATGAAAGAGCTGCAAAGTGGACCCCCCCCCCCCCCCAAAAAAAAAAAAAAAAAAAAAAAAATGCAACAATAACATGTGAATGCAGTTTTAGGAATTTTCAGTGCTGCTGTCTAATCGTCACATATTTTTGAGCAGATACACATGGGTCTTAATTAATCTCCTCATGTATAACAAACAGGGGTTTGATTACCTGAAACATAATTACTTTCATAAAGACTTGTTCTGTTAGATTATGAAATATCACAAAATGTAATTTCTGCCTGGTGAACATGGACTAAGCATTTTCTGCTTTAATTAACTTCGGCTTTATGAAAAAACTAAATGTGCTGCATTCTCCGCTGAGCTTTTGCTGGCACTTCCTTACAAACATCTATGTTCATGTAATATTTTTTTCTTTTCATGTGGACAATGACTTTTATTAAGATCAATATTCTATGCAATGTTTTCCCAGAAACAGGAAGCTCTGTTCTCTGCTCATCCTGTTTATCACTCCTGGGTTTTCCAGTAGGGAAATCCATAGTTGAAATTCCAGACAGTCCGTCTTCATATGAAAAAAATATGGTATATTCTTTCACACTGAGCTACTTGTGTATGCCGGGCCCTGAGGAAACTCTAAGGTCTCCACATATAAAGTTAGTTTGGCAACCAGACAAAATATAAAAAAAAAAAAATTTTCAGAAATGTTTGCTCTATTTTATTTTTAGTTTATTTTTTTTTATATTTTTTTTAAAGCCTGGACTTGTAAATTGTGTACCCCACTCAGATGACACTTCTTTTGAAGATCGCTCTAAAAAAAAGTCATTAAAAAAATCACACACAATGTAAAACGCCATTAAAAAAAAACACACATTCATACATGGTTTTCCAAGCAGGGGCAAAAATCCAATGAATCCAATGTCAAAGGAACAAAAAATGCTGTTATATGAGCAAATGACATAGCCAGAGCATGCTGCATCTTAACAAAAGGCCATGGACCCAACAAATGCTCCAGAAGTGAATATTTTTTTTTTATTTATGCAAAAAATGTACTTTGCACTGCATTTCAAAATTACTATACAGCTAACATCGGAGGGTGACATTTAATGGCAGCAAAACCATGCTATGTTGAACTTGCCATGCTATTTTTTTTGGTAGGTTTGTAAAAAAAAACACCACTTTTTTTTTCCCTATAGAGAAGCATATGGGGAAAATAGCTGAAAAAAACTCCCACCCACAGCATGCTATGACTTAAAAAAAACTGTTGCTCCACCTGTAGTATACCCCGACCTGATTCAGAACCTCACTCAGGCTCCACAATTATATCCACATAATCCACTCAGTCGTATTAGGGCTCTTGCACACGGTCGTTGTGTGACCATGGCTGTATTGTGGCCCGCATACGGAGGGTCCACATTACACGGGCACCAGCCCGTGTGCACTCCGCAATACGGATGCGGACCCATTCACTTGAATAGGTCCGCAATCACGGAGATGTGGAACGGAAGCACGGATCGGAACCCCACGGAAGCACTACGGAGTGACTCCACACAGCAAAAAGTTGAATGGGTCTTGATCTGTCCCGGCCGCCGCACAGACTTTGCCAGTGCATTGGGGATTGCACATTGCAGTCCCCAATGCACGGAACGGACCCACAACGGCCGTGTGCAAGAGGCCTTCGGGCTCATTTACACGACCGTGGTTTGGTTCCGCATCAGAGACGCATTTTTTTACTTCAATGGGGTCGTAAAAGATGCGGATAGCACTCCGTGTGCTGCCCGAATCCGTTGCTCCGTTCCGTGGCCCCGCAAAAATCTGTTTTGCAGACAAGAATAGGCATTTCTATAAAGGACTGTCCGTTCCGTTCTGCAAATTACGGAAGACACACAGGCGACATCCGTATTTTGCGGATCTGCAATTTGCGGACAGCCCTTAGGCCTTTTGCACACGATTGTATTTTCATTATGTGTCCATTTAGTTTTTTTTTTTGCAGACCGTATACGGAACCATTCATTTCAATGGGTACGCAAAAAAGGCACTCTGTGTGAATTCAGTTTCCGTATTTCCGTTCTGCAAAAAAAAATAACATGTCCTATTGTCCGCATTACTTACAAGGATAGTAATGTTCTATCAGGGGCCAGCTGTTACGTTCCGCAAAATACAGAATGCACACGGATGTCATCCGTATTTTTTGCAGACCGCAAAATACATACATTCGTGTGCAAGAGGCCTTAGGCCTCTTTCACACGGGCGTCATGTTTTTGGCCCGGATAAGATGCGGGTGCGTCGCAGGAAAATGTGCGATTTTCCCGCTCGAGTGCAAAACATTTTAATGCGTTTTGCATGCGCGTGAGAAAAATCGGCATGTTTGGTACCCAAACCCGAACTTCTTCACAGAAGTTCGGGTTTGGGTTAGGTGTTGTGTAGATTGTATTATTTTCCCTTATAACATGGTTATAAGGGAAAATAATAGCATTCTGAATACAGAATGCATAGTACAATAGGGCTGGAGGGGTTTAAAAAAAAAATTAAATTTTTTTAACTCACCTTAATCCACTTGTTCGCGCAGGCCGGCTTCTTTTCTGCCTTCATCTGTCAAAAGGACCTGTGGTGACGTCACTGCGCTCATCACATGGTCCATCACATGATCCATCACCATGGTGATGGATCATGTGACGGACCATGTGATGAATGTAGTGACGTCATCAAAGGTCCTATTGTTCACAGAACAAGACAGAAGAGAAGCCGGCTGCGCGAACAAGTGGATTAAGGTGAGTTAAAAAATGTTTTTTTTTTTTTTTAACCCCTCCAGCCCTATTGTACTATGCATTCTGTATTCAGAATGCTATTATTTTCCCTTATAACCATGTTATAAGGGAAAATAATAATGATCGGGTCCCCATCCCGATCATCACCTAGCAACCGTGCGTGAAAATCGCACCGCATCCGCACTTGCTTGCGGATGCTTGCGATTTTCACGCAACCCCATTCATTTCTATGGGGCCTGCGTTACATGAAAAACGCACAAAGAGGAGCATGCTGCGATTTTCACGCAACGCACAAGTGATGCGTGAAAATCACCGCTCATGTGCACAGCCCCATAGAAATGAATGGGTCCGGATTCAGTGCGGGTGCAAAGCGTTCACCTCACGCATTGCACCCGCGTGGAAAACTCGCCCGTGTGAAAGGGGCCTTAGTCTTATTCAAAAGGTTATTCGTGAGGTATAGATAATACTCACTCTTTTGAAGCTTTGCTTGTATTTTTCCATCCTTTTTTATTTTTCATATAAATAAATCGCTATAATGCATAGTATGTAATAGAAATTGAGGCACACAGATTGTTAGGTTTTGCATTTCAAAAGAACATATTTATTCACACATTGGTTTCATGATCAAGTTGCCCAATATTTTACATCGAAAAGAAATAACATATAAGCTCATTGCTTCTGGCACCCCCCTGAGAGCCGGCACCCGGGGCGGACTGCGTCCCCTCCCTTAGTACGCAACTGTTCAGACTCCTGGCACCGCCGCCAATCAGCTGGCTCCATACAATGTATAGTGACTGGGAAATGTACTTCAAATTGAGTTTAAATGGGTCTGAAATAGTAAAAAAAACAATAAATACATCTTTTGGTATTTTCTTTATTATGATTTACTGGTTGCAAGAATTAATTAATTAAATTATCCAATTATTTCAATATGCATCATGTCATTATGGAAGTCTCATGCTTTCCTAGCTGTGCACTGTAAAATGGAACAGGTCCTGTTTGGGGAAGGATGTGTGTGACTTAAAGGGGTTGGACACTTTCTAGCTACTTGTGACCAATGTGTTTGTTAGATGAATATATGGCACTTATAGACTTGTGAGATTCTGCACCATTTTCTATATTTCATTAGGTATGCCCCCTTGTTTGCCAAGTCTTTTGTGCTGTCCACACAGAGGTCCTGTCCATAAGATGGCCGCTGATGGAGGGTCATGTGACCAGGCAAATCACCTCCTTGTGATGTCTCTTGCATTCTAGCACACTGTATAAGCACTAAACTCCCAGCAGTACAAGTGCAGGTGCAGTGTATTTGAACAGAATATAGGAGACATCATATGGAGGAGATTTGTCTGGTTACATGACCCTCGATCAGTAGCCATTTTATGGACAAGACCTGTGGACAGCACAAAAGACTTGGCAAACAAGGGGGCATATCTTATAAAATACAGAAAATGGTACAGAATTTCAACAAAGGCTATATTAATAAGTGTCATATAATCATCTTACAAACACATTGGTCAACAGTAACCAGAAAGTGGCCAACCCTTTTAAAGAAAGAGAAAGTTATATATTTTACTCAGCTCATCCTTTAATAAAGAATAAGAATGTATGCTTCATCCAAAAGTTATGGTGTTCAATATTATTAGATTCAGGTAGTAATGTCAAGACATTTTGGCCTTAACCCCTTCACTCATTTACACGTAGATGTGGAAATACGGCTTCTTGCCGCGTCCTCACATGCATGTACTTGATGTGATCGGGCGGGTGCAGCATGGGCCTGGCTGTTACTAATAGCCGGGCCCCTGCTGCATCCACCAGCATCGCTGTATGCGATGATGCCGGCGGATTAACCCTTTCACATATCGGACCCCACGCTGCAGTGACAGGGGGCCGATGGTTCCTATGGCAGCTCCGATGCTTTACACAGGCACCGGGGCCTGCCAGCTACGGAAGCCCAGGAGATTCAGCCTGAGGGCTGGGTCTCCTAGGCAACTATCAGCGTCTTAGGCCTCATGCACACAACCATTTTTCGGGTCTGCATCCGAGCCGCAGTTTTTTGCGGCTCGGGTGCGGACCCATTCACTTCAATGGGGCCGCAAAAGATGCGGACAGCATTCCGTGTGCTGTCCGCATCCTTTGCTCCGTTCCGTGGCCCCGCAAAAAAAAATATAGCATGTCCTATTATTGTCCGTTTTGCGGACAAGAGTAGGCATTTCTACAATGGGCCGCCCGTTCCGTTCCTGCAAATTGCGGAAGGCACAAGGGCGGCTTCCGTTTTTTGCGGATCCACGGTTTGCGGACCGCCAAAAATGGAACAGTCGTGTGCATGAGGCCTTACTGTGTAAGATGCTGACAGTTCAATTCAGCACAATATAGAATGTATTGTACTGAATTAGAACAGGGATCAAACCCTGAAAAGGTGCTGGATCATGTGATGGACCATGTGATGAGCGCAGTAATGTCACCACAGGTCCTTTTCCTCACAGATGAAGGCAGAAGAGAAGCCGGGCTGCGCGATCAAGTGGATTAAGGTGAGTTAAATCATATATATTTTTTAACCCCTCCAGCCCTATTGTACTATGCATTTTGTATTAAGAATGCTATTATTTTCCCTTATAACCATGTTAAAAGAGAAAATAATACAATCTACACAATACCTAACCCAAACCTGAACTTCTGTGAAGAAGATCGGGTTTGGGTACCAAACATGCCGATTTTTCTCACGCGCGTGCAAAACGCATTACAATGTTTTGCACTCGCGCGGAAAAATCGCGCATGTTCCCGCAACGCACCCGCATCTTTACCCACAACACCAGTGTGAGACCAACCTTATACTAAAATGAGCGCGCTGATTCCAAATATGAACTTGGAATTTGCCTGACACGTCTATATTTTAAGTTCTACATGCAAAGCCTATTCAGTTATAATATTAATACATTATATTGGAAATATTCCAATGGACATGTCCAGACCTGTCCGGATGTACTCAGGCTGATGTCAACATTAAGTATATAAGGCAAGATGGACAGATTTTGATAAAGTGATCTGTTATAGTGCTATCAGTTTTGAAACTAAAAGGGATCATAATGATCACTGTTAAATCTGTTAATGATTTGACAGTGATCATTTTTGGAATTATATTTGATTAACCAATTCCCACCGTTTAGGAGAAAATTCATCCCCACTTACCTAATTGTTGTCATTCGGTCTCCCCTGGTTACGGCCACCGCTCTTCTCCGGAATCACGGTGGCCGCGCTTGCGCAGAAGACTCCTTCTTTTCTCCCGGCCGGGCCGCTCGCTGTCTTGAATGCGCACGCCGCTGCGCATGCGAGATGGTGACTTCTTTCTGGCCAGAATAGTATAGAGCCGCATACGCGCACGCCGGCTCTGTACTATACTGGCCAGGAATAAGTCACCATGGCGCATGCGTGGCAGCGTGCGCATTCAGTTCAGCGCGCGGCGCGGCTGGCAGAAAACTTCAAAGTTCTGATCCTGATGAAGAAGAAGATGTTGATTGTCACAATGTATTTCCTGATCCAGAACAACTGGAGGGTCAGCCGCACTTGCTGAGCCAATCAGATTTAGATTATCTGGTAAGAGATCTGTCATTATCTAAAGAAAAGTCAGAACTGCTAGCTTCTGGACTTCAGGAATGGAATTTGCTACGAGGCACCACAACTTCACACTTTCGGCATCGACACCCCAAGTTAGCTGCATACTATGCAATGGAAAGCGATGTCTGTTTCTGTACTGATGTAAATGGTCTTATTATGGAGTTAGATGGTACACCTGTTCCCGATGAATGGAGGCTATTCATAGACTCTAGCAAAACAAGTTTGAAAGCTGTCTTGTTGCACAATGGTAACGAAAAACCATCTGTTCCATTGGCTCATGCGGTTGGAATGAAAGAGACCCATGCTTCTATGTAGTTAATTTTGAAAATGATCAAATACTCAGAGCATAAATGGAAAATATGTGCTGACCTGAAAGTGGTAGCACTGCTGCTAGGCCTACAGTTAGGGTACACAACGCATATGTGTTTCTTGTGCCTATGGAACAGTCGTGATGACAACAATCATTACAAAATGAGACAGTGGCCTCTCAGAGTCGAGCACAGAGTTGGTCAGTACAATGTACAACACAAATCACTGGTCGATACACTTCAAGTTTATCTTCTACCACTTCCCATTAAACTTGGTGTAATGAAAAACTTTGTAATTGCACTTGATCGTGATAGAAATGGTTTCCAGTATTTGAAAGAGAAGTTTAGCAAACTAAAGGCCGGAATTTTTATTGGCCCTGAAATCAACAAACTAATGCATGATTACACATTCAGAACAAAACTCAATCCTCTGGAATTTGCAGCTTGGGATGCATTTGTGCTAGTAGTGCAGAACTTCCTTGGGAACAAAGGAGCTGCAAACTATGCTGAATTAGCAGACAACATGATTACAGCATATGAACAACTTGGCTGCCGAATGTCATTGAAAGTGAATTTTTTACATTCACATCTTGACTTTTTCCCACCCAATTTGGTACACGTAAGTGACGAACATGAAGAGTGGTTCCATAAAGATATTTCAACAATGGAGAACAGATATCAAGGCCACTGGAATCACAACATGATGGGGGACTACTGCTGGTTTTTGCAACAGGAAAATATGATCGTTCACAAATGCAAAAGCAGATGCCTGAAGCACTTTAAACAGTACTAGGCCTTGCTGAAGTAAGACTTTTAAACTGAAAAACAAGACTTTTAGAAATGTTGTTGTTCTGTCCCCAGATGCAGATCCAGTTGTCTGTGTATTTATCATTTTGACATTGCATTACCTGTGTTTTAATTCATATGCATTATATTGTATGGTAACAGCACCATCTACTGATGAGTTCATGTATTTCATCCAGCCTGTTTTTCCTATGCATTATGGGAGTCCCAGGGCATTGTGGGTAGTTCCTGGTTCTTTGTAGTCTTGTGCTTGTATTGCAAGCAGCAACCATCTTATGTCTCAGGAGCCACACTTTCTCCCTGGGTTCCCTGCCCCATCATCTGTTATTCAGCCTGTTTTTAAGCATAGTCGGTAAGGACACTATCCATGTGACATTTACTGTAGTTTTTTACATGTTTGTTGTATCTGATAGCTGTATGTATAGCAGATTGTTCTGTATCTTATGCCATATACTATAGGTATCTATGTTCTGAAATACTGCTGTTTTATTCTGTAGTTTCACCTTTCCTGTCAATCTACTATCAATAAAGAGAAGGTTAAAGCAGTACAGTTTTCTCTTCTTATCAAGACAGAAGGTTTAGCTACATGTCAGATTACACACCGTGCTAACGTGTATGAGGACAATATAGTGAAATGACTGCTGAGAACAAGCTCAGTGAAACAACTGCTGAAGACAGTAGTGAAACGACTGCTGAGAACAAGCTCAGTGAAACAACTGCTGAAGACAGCAGTGAAACGACTGCTGAGAACAAGCTAAGAAGATCAGACTAGATAGAGCCCGCCATTATCCACGCAGAGCCTGCTTACGGATATCGCAGCAGTCTAACAGTCGCACCGAATATCAGACTACGGAGCCCACCATTATCCACGCAGAGCCTACATTCGGATATTGCAGCGGTCTGCTAACAGTGACACCATGTCTAACAGTCAAGCATCTTCAGTCAAGACAAGGTCTCAGATAGGTGGCTCTAACAGGACATCGATCAGAGAAGCTGCCGCCATTGCCCGCGCAAAAGCAGAAGCTGCAAAGGCAAAATCCTGCTTCACAGAACAAGAAATACAGATAAAGCTAAGAGAAGCTTCCCTGAGTATGGAGAAAGTGCAACTTGAAGCAACTCTAATAAAACTCGCCGCTGATAAAGAGACAGCAGCTGCCATAGCAGAAGCAGAATATCTAGAAGCCACGGAACATCTAGAAACCAAGAGTCATCGCAGCATTGTCCATCCAGAACTTGAATCCCAAGATCCAGAACAGCGTACCTTACAATATGTCTATCAACATTCCAAGTCAGATGACGACTCATATCCACAGCTTAATACAAAGCGGTTTGTTGACAAGCCAAGCCAACATGCTTATTTGGATCATCAGGAAGTTGACTATCAGTCTCCTTGCAGCAAACTAGGGAATGCACACCAGAGTGAAACCGGCTACAACAACTTCTATCCAGAACAGAGAATCATAAATCCGCCCCTGCTAAGAGAGATGCCCTTCGCTTCAGAACGGTATTACACAGACCGGATCAAACCAGAGACTTCCAACAGGTATGGCCGTGCACCATACATTCACTCTGACAACACAACACCAGCCGGTTCCAGCACCAATCAGGCCACAATAGACTTTGCCAGGTTCCTTGTTCAACGTGAGCTGGTATCCAAGGGACTCGTAAAGTTCAGTGACCGCGCTGAGAACTATAGAGCTTGGCGAGCTTCCTTCCAAAATGAGACCAGAGACTTAGGTCTGTCATGTAGTGAGGAACTGGATCTCCTGGTAAAATGGCTGGGAAGTGAGTCCGCCGAACACGCTAGAAGGATTAGAGACATCAGTGTAAATTAGCCAGACGTTGGTCTAAAAAGGGTCTGGGATAGACTTAAATGAGGTTTATGGTGCAGCAGAGGTCATAGAAAGCGCCTTATTTAAGAGAATCGAGGACTTTCCAAAAATAGCGAACAATGGCTATTCAAAGCTTAGAGAGTTAAGTGACTTATTAATGGAGCTGAGTGTAGCAAAGGCAGAAGGGGATCTGTGGGATTGACATTCCTTGACACTGCTGAGGTGTGAATCCCATAGTTCAGAAAGTTCAGAAACTCCCATACAACCTGCAAGAGAAGGTCATGTATGGTTCTCGGCATAAACAGACTTACAATGTACCATTTCCTCCAATTAATGTGTTTGTAGATTTTGTCTCTGAACAAGCAAAAATCAGAAATGATCCTAGCTTTGATTTCATGGTGTCATGTGCCACCACCTGTCAGTAAACCTCGTAGGACAACGGTGGAGGTCCACAAAATTAACGTTTCTTCCACAGGTTCAGTCCATAGAGAGTTCAGCTCCTATCAAGGAGGAGACAAACCCAAGGACCCAAGCAGACAGTGTCCCTTACACAGGAAGCCTCATTCCCTACTTAAGTGCAGATTCAGGGAAAAGTCATTGGAAGACCGCAAGACCTTTCTCAAGGAGAACAAGATCTGTTTAAAATGCTGCTCTTCAACTTCGCACTTTGCCAGGGACTGTGAGGTTAGTACAAAGTGTGCCAAATGTGACAGCACAGATCATAACACAGCTCTACACCCTGGGCCACCATCATGGGCTTTACCCAAAAACCAAGAGCATAGTGGGGAGCTGAAGGTCACAAATAATGACACTTTGGCAGTTACTTCTATATGTACAGAGGTTTGCAGAGGCCTCAGAGGAGGCAGATCCTGCTCTAAAATCTCCCTAGTGAGGGTTTACCCAGCAGACGACCGAAGCAAAGCCATCAAAGTGTATGCAATTCTAGACGATCAAAGTAACAAGTCGTTAGCGAAGTCTGCCTTCTTTGATAGCTTCGACATCAGAGGACAGTGCCCCCTACTCTCTAAGAACTTGTGCTAATACTGTGGAAACAGCTGGAAGGAGGGCAAGAAGCTACCTAGTTGAGTCCAGCGATGGTCAAGTGCGTCAGCCTTTACCAACTATACTGGAATGTAACCAGATTCCTGACAATAGGTCCGAGATACCCACGCCAGAAGTAGCAGCGCATCAGCCTCACCTGAAGCGTATAAGACACCTGATCCTGAACCTTGATCCTGCAGCTCAGATAGTCTTACTCCTCGGGAGGGATATCCTACAGGTCCACAAGGTTAGACAGCAGATCAATGGACCTCACAATGCTCCATACGCCCAGAGACTTGACCTAGGATGGGTCATTGTAGGAGAAGTCTGTTTGGGAGGTGTACACAAACCAACAACTGTCAACAGCATGCTTACCAGTACACTTGAGAATGGATGCCCATCTCTTCTCCAACCATGCGAAAATCACTTCTTCATCAAGGAACTGCCTCAAAGCACTTCATCAACAGGTGCCCTTGCAGGTCCTGCCTATGATGACTTCATCTGGGATGGCAGACAAGACCGTCTGGGATCCACAGTCTTCCGCAAGACTAAAGAGGACAATTGTATGGCGATGTCATTCGAAGATAGACTATTCCTAGATATAATGGAGCAGGGAATGGTGCAGGATGGAACAAGAAGCTGGGTTGCACCTCTACCCTTTAAGCCTCAAAGACAATGCTTACCCAACAATAGAGAACAAGTTTTCAAACGATTTGTCTCTCTTAGGCACAGCCTAAGAAGTAAACCTGAGATGAAAGATCACATCTTTACCTTCATGGAAAAGATATTCCGGAACGGTCATGCAGAGTTAGCAACCACACTTCGAGACTCAGAAGAGCGTTGGTACTTGCCCATGTTTGGGGTGTATCACCCGAAGAAGCCAGGTCAGATCAGAGTAGTGTTTGACTCAAGTGCCAAGTATGAAGGCGTATCATTGAACGATGTTTTGCTGTCAGGCCCGGATCTAAACAACAAACTCCTAGGAGTGCATCTCCGTTTTCGCAGAGACTCCATTGCATTCACAGCTGATATCCAACAGATGTTCCATTGCTTCCTAGTTAAGAAGGAACATAGAAATTTCTTGAGATTCCTATGGTTCAAGGACAACGATCCCTCTAAAGATGTTACAGAGTATCGTATGAAAGTTCACATCTTCGGCAATAGTCCTTCTCCTGCAGTTGCCATCTATGGATTAAGACGCGCAGCAAATAAAGTAGAAGAAAAGTATGGAGCGGATGTCAGACTCTTTGTAGAGAAGGACTTCTATGTGGATGACTGTCTGAAATCAATGCCCTCAGAGGAGACTGCAATCAGTCTTCTTAAAAGAACCCAGGAGATGCTCTCTCTGTCTAACCTGAGGCTACACAAGATCGCTTCTAACAGCCAGAAATTGATGGAAGCCTTTCCTTCTCAGGACCATTCAGAAGACTTGAAGGATTTAGATCTAGGCTGTGACTCACCTCCGATGCGACGGAGCCTCGGCCTACTCTGGAACATAAAGGCTGATACCTTCATGTTCCAGGTTAGCAGAGAAGAAAAACCCTTTACTCGCAGAGGAGTACTGTCAGCCATAAGCAGTTTATATGACCCATTGTGTTTTGAAGCTCCTATACTCATCGAAGGTAAAGCTATGTTAAGAGACTTCACCAGAGAAGGGTCGAACTGGGACACTCTCCTTCCAATGAAGGAAAGAACCACGTGGATGGCCTGGAAGAATTCCCTTACAGCCTTATCTGATCTTCACATAGCTCGTCCATATGTTTCTGTACCAACTATTAAGGTTGAGACACAAAAACTTTGTGTTTTCTGCGATGGTTCAGTCAAAGCAATTGCGGCTGTAGCTTACTTGAAGACGTTAGATACCAGCAGACAATGCCACGTGGGGTTCGTAATGAGCAGAGTGAAGCTAACGCCACTCCAGGAACACACAATACCATGCCTGGAACTAGGTACCCCGGTGTTAGCGGTGGAATTAGCCAAACTCATCACTACAGAAATGGACCTGGAGATTAAAGACTCTAAGTTTTATACCTATAGCAAGATAGTACTAGGATATATCTGTAATGAAGCTAGACGCTTCTATATCTACGTCAACAACAGAGTTCTAAGGATCAGAAAATCTACCTCTCCTGAACAATGGAAATATGTACCTACGCATCTCAACCCTGCGGATCCGTCGCTGCTGACCGTCTCAAGGATACAATTTGGTTTACAGGTCCCACCTTTCTGTATAAGCCGACGCCCAACATAGCAGAAACTACCATGTTCGAACTAGTAGACCCACATGCTGATGTTGAGATACGTCCTCAGGTATCTGTGTTACATACGGAGACTCTGGACCACCACCTGAAATCCCGTAGATTCAGTAGGTTCTCTACGTGGAGATCTCTTGTCCGTGCCATCACTTGCCTGACTCACATTGCTCGGTTGTACAAAGCGACCTCATTAACAGATAAAAATATCTGTAGAGGTTGGCATTATTGTAAACATGTTTACACAGCTCTCGATCTAGAGCGGTCAAAAAATGTAATCATCCAAGCTGTCTTCGAGGCAGCTGCAGCCTCAGCCATGCACTGTTCAGAGCAGCGCTTCTGAGCGCTGCTCACTCACATCATATAAGGGGTTAATTATAGTGCGTCCGACGGCACGGCGGGGCGCAGGCGCAGGAGATTGGGCATGAACGATGCCCGGAGGATTGAATTGCACAGGCGCAGGATCGGGACTGGGGAGAGTTCTAGCCGCCGCCCAGCAAAGTGAATAATGATGAGCTGGGCGGGGCTTAAGAACGGCAGTTGGGAAGGCTGGCTGGGCGCATTTTCACATGAAACGCCGCCCCTTGAGCAGATTGCTGACCGCAGAAGCAGGTTATAAAACTTTATATTTCGCTCTTTATAAGGTGGACAGGGGGGATAGTTATATGCTTTTAAAAGACTCTATAAGACTTGTAATGTTATATATCTAACTATATATGCTGATTTGGCCTGTCAGTGTCCCTTTAAGGAAAGAGGTTCAATTCTTGTTAAGAAGGCTTCAGGGCGTCCAAGAAAGTCCAGCAAGCGCCAGGATCGTCTCCTAAAGAGGATTCAGCTGTGGGATCGGAGTGCCACCAGTGCAGAGCTTGCTCAGGAATGGCAGCAGGCAGGTGTGAGCGCATCTGCACGCACAGTGAGGCGAAGACTTTTGGAAGATGGCCTGGTGTCAAGAAGGGCAACAAAGAAGCCACTTCTCTCCAAAAAAAAACATCAGGGACAGATTGATCTTCTGCAGAAAGTATGGTGAATGGACTGCTGAGGACTGGGGAAAAGTCATGTTCTCCGATGAAGCCTCTTTCTGATTGTTTGGGGCATCTGGAAAAAGGCTTGTCCGGAGAAGAAAAGGTGAGCGCTACCATCAGTCCTGTGTCATGCCAACAGTAAAGCATCCTGAGACCATTCATGTGTGGGGTTGCTTCTCATCCAAGGGAGTAGGCTCACTCACAATTTTTCCCAAAAACACAGCCATGAATAAAGAATGGTACCAAAACACCCTCCAAAAGCAACTTCTTCCAACAATCCAACAACAGTTTGGTGAAGAACAATGCATTTTCCAGCACGATGGAGCACCGTGCCATAAGGCAAAAGTGATAACTAAGTGGCTCGGGGACCAAAACTTTGACATTTTGGGTCCATGGCCTGGAAACTTCCCAGATCTTAATCCCATTAAGAACTTGTGGTCAATCCTCAAGAGGCGGGTGGACAAACAAAAACCCACTAATTCTGACAAACTCCAAGAAGTGATTATGAAAGAATGGGTTGCTATCAGTCAGGGATTGGCCCAGAAGTTGATTGAGAGCATGCCCAGTCTAATTGCAGAGGTCCTGAAAAAGAAGGGCCAACACTGCAAATACTGACTCTTTGCATAAATGTCATGTAATTGTCGATAAAAGCCTTTGAAACGTATGAAGTGCGTGTAATTATATTTCACTACATCACAGAAACAACTGAAACAAAGATCTAAAAGCAGTTTAGCAGCAAACTTTGTGAAAACTAATATTTGTGTCATTCTCAAAACTTTTGGCCACGACTGTACACAGACCCATTGGGAGGAAAGGGATGCAAATGAGCTCTTAACAAGCTCTGCCTCTAATGCCACCAGATGTAAGGCAGCTATCCTATAAGTCAATGTTCAGCTCTTTAACTAAGCCTTGAGACATGACTTGGATATTAAATAAGCCAGCACCTCATCTGTAGACATCTGCTCTATCTCTCCGAATGGTTCAGGATTCAGTGCGGGTGCAATGCGTTCGCATCATGCATTGCACCCCTGCAGAAAACTCGCTTGTGTGCAAGGGGCCTTAGTATCACCGCGTCTGTAACAACCTGCTCTATAAAAATACCACATGATCTATCCCCTCAGGCGAATGCTGTTAAAGAAAAAAAATTGTGTCAAAAATAAAAATTTTTTGTCATCTTCATCACAAAAAGTGTAATTCCAAGTGATCAAAAAGTTAAACACAACCCAAAATGATACCAATCAAACCATCATCTCTTCCTGCAAAAAATTATTTTATAGTGTAAAACTGAAATAAAAAAATAAAAAAGTTGACATATTAGGTATCTCCACATCCATAATGACTTGCTCTATAAAAATATCACATGATCTAACCCCTAAGATGAATTTCATTAAAAAAAATACAAAAACTCTGCCAAAACAACAAATTTTTGGGTCACTTTGCCAGATAATGTATAATTTTGAGTGATCAAAAAAATCATATGCACCCAAAAATGCCAACTCTTTACGCAAAAAATGAGCTCCTACACAAGACGATCGGCAGAAAAATAAAAAAAATAGCTGTCAGAAAATGGTGACCCAAAAAACATGATTTTTATTTCACAAATGCTTTTATTGTTTAAAACTGAAATAAATAAATAAAAATCGACATATTAGGTATTGCTACGTCCGTAATGACCTGCTCTATAAAAATACCACATGATCTACCCGGTGTTGAAAAAAAGATAAAAACTGTGCCAAAATAGCAATTTTTTGGTCACCTTACCCCCAAAAAAGTGTCATGAATGATCAAGAAATGATATGTACACAAGAAGGTACCAATAAAAATATCAGCTCTTCCTGCAAAAAAAGAGCCCCAGCACAAGATGATCGGCAGAAAAATAAAAGAAATGTAGCTTTCAGAAAACATTATTTTCGTTTTCAAAAATGCTTTATTATGTAAAACTGAAACAACAAAAAAAAATACACATATTTGGTATTGTCACATCCGTATCAACCTGCTCTATAAAAGCAACACATGCTCTATCCTGTCAGGAGAACTCTGTAAAAAACAAACAGTAAAAACTGTGCCACAACAGCTATTTTTTTGGTTACCTTGCCTCACAAAAAGCGTAATATCGAGCAATCAAAAATATGTACCCCAAAATAATAACAACTGTCACCTCATCCCGTAGTTTACAAAATGGGGTCACTTTTGGGAGTTTCTACTTTAGGGGTGCATAAGGGGGTCTTCAAATGTGACATGGCAACTTAAAATTATCCCAGCGACATCTGCCCTCCAAAATCCATATGGCGCTCCTTTCCCTCTGCACCCTGCCGTGTGTCTATACAACAGTTTACCTCTTACCACCACATGTGGGGTGTTTCTGTAAACTGCAGAATCAGGGTAATAAATATTGAGTTTTATTTGGCTGTTAACTCTTGCTGTGTTAGATTAACCCCTTAGTGACCAGCCTGTTTTGGGCCTTACTGACCAAGCATTTTTCTTCCTTTTTTCATTGTCGCGTTCCAAGAGCTATAACTTTTAAATTTTTCCATCTATATAGCTTTATGATGGCTTGTTTTTTGCGGGACAAGTTGTAGTTTTTAAATGACGCCATTTTAGGGTACACATAACATTCTAATTAACTTTTATTAACTCTTTCTGGGATGGAGATGGGAAAAACAACAATTCTGCCACAGCTTTTTTTACGTTATAAATTTTATGTCGTTTATTTTTCGGTATAAATAACATAATAGCTTTATTCTCTGGGTCACTACGATTACAGTGATACCAAATACATATAATTATTTTCGTTTTACTACTTTTTTGTAATAAAACCCCTTTATTTTAAAAGAAAAAAATGTTTTTGCATTGCAGCTTCCCAAGACCCATAACTTTTTTATTTTTCTTTCTATGGAGCTGTGTGAGGGCTTGATTTTTGCTGGATGACTTGTATTTTTCATTGGTATCATTTTGGAGTAAATAGCGCTCTTTGATCACTTGTTATTACGTTTTTTTCGGTGGTAACTCTGTCTTTTTTTTTTTTTTACCACATTCACCGTAGGGGATCATTTAAGTGATATTTATGTAGTCCGGGGCATTACGGAAATACCAAACATATGGGAGAGATTATTTTTTTTTGCAATTTTTTGAATTGAAAAGCGTATTTTCAATGGAAAAAAGCATAATTTTTTTATGGGATTTTTTTATTGAATAAATGTATTTTTTTAAACTTTTTTTTTACTACTTAATAGTCACACAAGGGGACTATAACAGACAACATTATGATTGATTTTAAAATGCAATGCATTATCCCTATAGTGCATTGCATTTTAATATCAGTGCTATTCTGACATTGACCAGCAGGCTGCACCAGAGAGGTGCAGCCTGCTGAAAATTACTCAAGGCTGATCTGGGGCCTACTCGAGACCCCAGCCAGCCTTCACACACATCGGCACCCCGTGATCGCATTTGCGGGGTGCAGATGGGGGACAGAGGGACTTCCCTCCCTCTGTCAGCACTTTACATGCGGTGGGTGCCATTGCTCGCAGCATGCAAAGTGTTAAACAGCCCGTATTGTCACTACTGCCGGTCCGGGCTGTTAGAGCAGGGTCGCGGCTCTCATGTGATAGCCGGGCCCCCGCTTCCTGCTGTAATGTGGACCCGTGCAGCGCTTAGACTGGGCCGCCGCAAAAAAGTGGCTGCCCAGCTCCTTAGTGACCGCCGTAAAAATGCGTATGGGTGGTCACTAAGGGGTTAAAATGGAAAATCTGCAAAAAAGTGAAATTTTGAAATTTCTCCTCAATTTTCCTTTTATTGTTGTGAAACACCTAAAGGGTTAACAAAGTCTGTAAAATCAGTTTTGAGTAACTTGAGGGGTGTAGTTTCTAAAATGGGGCCATTTATGGGTGGTTTCTACTATGTAAGCAACACAAAGTGACTTCTTAACTGAACTGGTTCTTAAAAAGTGGGTTTTGGAAATGTTCTTAAAAATTTTAGGAATTGCTTCTAAAATTCTAAGCCTTCTAACATCCTAAAAAATAAAATGATGTTTACAAAATGATGCCAACATGAAGTAGACATCTGGGAAATGTAACAACTATTTTATGAGGTATCACAATCAGCTTTAAAAGAGACATGAATTTTTCCAAAATTTCTGTAAATTTTTAGATTTTTTAAAAATAAAAGTGAAACATATTGACTCAAATTTACCACCAACGTGAAGTACAATATGTCATGAGAAAACAATCTCAGAATCACTTATATAAGTAAGTGTTCCAGAGTTATTACCACATAAAGTGACATATGTCAGATTTGCCAAATGTGGCCTGGTCGTTATGGTGAAAACTGGCTTGGTCTTGAAGGGGTTAAAGAAACCTTTTATCATAAAAATGTAATGCAATCTTCAGGCAGAATGTTATAAAGCAGGAGTAGCTCAGCAGACTGATATATAGTTTTATGGGAAAGCATTCAGTAAAACTTGTAATTTATACATTTAAACTACTGCTCTTCTTATGCTTAGGAATCATATGAGTGGTGATTGATAGTCAACTCATCATGACTAAGCCTACAAGGACGGACCACCCATGTGAATCCTAAGCATAAAAAAGCTGAAATTTAGATGAATTAGGGCTCATGAACATGTTTTCCCCGTGCCCGTGCTGTGGACTGCAAATAGCGGTAACAGAAGTGCACTTAATGGCCGTTAAAAACGGTAATACGCTAGAGCAATATGGACTTTTGGGTTTAAAAAAAAATCACTTGTGCAGAGGCAGTCCACTCCTCTCTTGATTGAAAAAGACCTGCCAAAGGACCTGCGCTGAGCGTGATGTCACAGCGCCCTCCCAGTGTGATAATGTGGTGACAATGACAACTCCAGCCACCATTTTAGGAAAAATGATTTGTTACCACGAAGCAGAAGAAAATTCGGCCTAGTTTAGAATCAAATTTTTCCTAAAACTCAGACCGAATTCTACTTCAGATGCTTTGCTCAACACTAGTCATCAATATCAGATTGGTGGGGGTACGACACCCGGCACCTCACTGATCAGCTGTACACTTGTATAGGAAGGAGCCCACCCATAGAAGTGAATGGGACGGTTTCTTGTAATTATACCTGCTCACCACTGCAATGTCGACGGCAAAAATGAAGGGAAGACGGTGCTGGCACGGCGCGCAGCCTTCTCTTTAACCAGCTGATCAGTGGGGGCGCTGGGTGTCGGACCTCGCCGATCTGATATTGATGACCTATCCTGAGGATAGGTCATCAATATTAAAATCCTGGAAAACCCCTTTAAAGATGACCTGTCACCACTTGCATTCCCCATGTAATAAAAATTCTGGAGCATCTATTATTATTGCTCTATGCTGTGCCAATCATTTATTATTCCTGCTAGAAGTTATGAATGAATTATCAGCCGCTTGCAGTAAAGGTACAGAAGGGTATTACCAGTTGGGAGTGTGTCCCTGCACATTCTGACACCAGCAGCACTGACTGGACAGAGTCAGACACACCCACTAATGGTAACACCCAGCACTACCTTTACAAATAAATTGCCAGCAGTCTGCAGTAAACTTCTAGCAGGAATAATACAAGAATGGCACAACATAGAGTCATGAGAATAGATTTCCAGAATTGTTATTACATGCGGGATTCAAGTAGTTACCAAAACAGACATGTCAGGAGAGGTGACAGTCCTCTTTAACTCAAAATTGCTCAGCTGAGAGAGAAACAACAATTCGTAGCTATAGAAATGTGGATATGTGAGCCTGATATTCTATAGAAGCATACAGAATATCAGCTGTTGCTATTAGCCCCTACAAGCACTGGATCTTGTGGTTATACCATGCTTGTCACAAAGCTGGTGGGTCTTTAGAGGTGGTGATGCCATGGAATCCAAACCAGCCTGAAGGTACCTATAAGCTTTTAAATTTTTATTCAGCCGTTTACATTCAGTACACTATTTTTTCTGTGATTTGTCGAGAGGGAAGCGTTCCCTCCTGGAAATTGCCTGCTTGCTTGCCAATGGAGACCACTACTATTACATACAGCAATCTCCAGAGGCGGACTGACAACTCATGGGGCCCCCGATCAATAGGAGATTATGGGGCCCCTGTGTCCCCGCCCATCCTCAAGCCACAGCCCCACCCACATATTGTGCCTCGCCGGCTCCAGGCTCATGTGGGCCCTTGGGCGATAAAGTCTCAGTGGGCCCCCCTATACAGTGATAACTCCTGAGTACAGATAATATAGTAGATGTTCCCTGCAGTCCTATGTAACAACACAGATAACACAGTGATGGCTATCTGAGTACAGGAAATGTAGTAGTGTTACCTGCAGTCCTATGTAAAAACACAGATAACACTAGTCCTGATAATGTGGTAGTGTTACCTGCAGTCCTATGTAAAACCACAGATAACACTAGTCCTGATTATGTGGTAGTGTTACCTGCAGTCCTATGTAAAACCACAGATAACACTAGTGTAGATCAGGTGGTAGTGTTACCTGCAGTCCTATGTAAAACCACAGATAACACTAGTGTAGATCATGTGGTAGTGTTACCTACGTCCATAGTGTGCCTCCCCCACGGACTCCATGCTGGCGGCGCTGCCTCCTCTTACATTTTCTTCTTCTTGCCCCGCACAGAACATCTTGAGGCAGCTGCGTCAAGACATAGAAACACTGTGGGCATGGTGATGGTGACAGACACAGGGACAGACACACACACACACACACAGAGGGACAGACACACACACACACACACACAGGGACAGACACAAAGCTTGGCCTCACCAAACTCCAGCCAGGCTCCTCTCCGTACAGGAACACACAAGGTCACTAGTGGGGGGGAGCAGGGTTACTAGTGGGGTGACAGGAGGAGGGGGGAGCAGAGTCTCAAGTGGGTTGACAGGAGGATTGGGAAGCAGGGTCACTAGTGGGGTGACTGGAGGAGGGGGAGCACGGTCACTAGTGGGGTGACAGGAGGAGGGGAAGCAGGGTCACTGGTGGGGTGACAGGAGGATTGGGAAGCAGGGACACTAGGGGGGCAGGAGGAGGTAGGAGCAGGGTCATTAGTGGGGTGACAGGAGGAGGTGGGAGCAGGGTCATTAGTGGGGTGACAGGAGGAGGGGGGAGCACGGTCACTAGTGGGGTGACAGGAGGATTGGGAAGCAGGGTCACTGGTGGGGTGACAGGAGGATGGGGAGCAGGGACACTAGGGGGGCAGGAGGAGGGGGGAGCAGGGTCATTAGTGGGGTGACAGGAGGAGGGGGGAGCAGGATCACTAGTGGGGGGACAGGAAGAGGGTTAGCAGGGTCACTAGTGGGGGGAGCAGGGTTACTAGTTTGGGGGAGCAGGGTTGCTAGTGGGGTGACAGTAGGAGAGGGGCATAGGGTCACTAGTGAGGTGACATTATAGTGGGGTTATTTACATTATAATTAGCTAATAGTCTTGTAGAAGTGCAGCTATACACAGGCTGTCACTACTCTCCCACGTTGCTGTCAGCTGGGAGTGGTAGTAGTGGGGGCTGAGTAGGTAACACATCCCTACAGCGAGGATGATGGTGAAGGCTGTTGTGAGGCTGGTGCTGGGGCAGCCGCCATGTTTAGCTGTCAGTTCCTCTACAGATCGACAGCTCCTCATTTGATCCTGGCCGGGCTGGCGGGGGGAGCAGAGCACAAGTGTCTGGATTCCCTACATACAACAATAGCCTGTGCGTGTGTAGGGATGCAGCGAGAGTGGAGCGCAGCGCAGGCATGGCATGGCACGTATGAGGAGGCGGGCCCACCATGGTGGAAGGTGGACCCAGGCAGCACAAGGAGCAGGGAAACAGAGGCACTGGGCAGCGCTGCGGCAGCCATAGCAAGTGAAGTGGCGAGGTGATCAAGTCATCTCGCCACTTGCTAAAGTTAAGTGCCTGCACTAATCATTAACAGTCCCCGCCTGGCAGGCCCCCTAGTGTCCGCGGGCTCTCGGTCCATGCCGAGTGCCCGAATGGTCAGTCCGCCCCTGGCGATCTCCTCAGCAACATGGGGAGGAGCGATGCCTATGACTTCACTCGTCCACCTGCTGTATAGTGGTTTGTGGTATAGTGGTAATGAGACAGCACAATCTTCCCCCGGTAAATCCTGATCTTTCAGCATGCTGAAAGATCTGAATTGCCCAATGAACGATCGTTGCTCGTTCATCATGCAATCGGCGCCAGTATTACAAAGGGTCTAATACAACCCTTTAATGAAAGAAATGCTCAAAGTTAGGAATTAATTACAAAGAGCAATTAACAGTCTACAACACTGGACAAGTGGGGAATATGAAGTTAGATTGCGCTTAAAAATCTTTTTAACCAAGATCAAGTCTTCCTGTGTTATACTGGTTGTGTCGCTGAGCTGGATTGCTGCATATCTTCTGCTGGGGTGTGCTGGCACTAGGTTTATATTGCTTCCTTTGCTGTCTACATTCATTTTCCATCACATTATACACTGCTCGTTTCCAGCACTTTTTCCTATAGGGTGCAAACATGACCACCACTGCTGGATTGCAGGGTGGTCATAACCATGAAAATGAGCAGCGTATAATGTGATTGAAAAATGAATCTAGCTAGCAAAGGAGGCAATATGGACAATCACAATACTTTAGTAACTGTCTTGTATTAACTTTGTCTACATGATAAATGCTATTGGCTGAAGTGAGACAAGCCCTTTAATCATACTCAACACTAAATGCTTGCCCTTGAAATAACTTATTTCTAAACACCCATTAGGTCATTTAACAAACTGGTGCAAAGTAGAACTGGCATAGTTGCCCACAGCAACCAATCAGATTCCACCTTTCATTTTCAACAGCTCCTTTGGAAAATGAAAGGTGGAATCTGGTTGGTTGCTATGGGCAATTAAGTCAGTTTTTCCTTTACATCGTTGTGCCCAAAGAAGACTTGTTCCATTACATGTGGTCTAGTCTCCAGATATGTGCTTATGGGACATTTAGGGCAATGTCTGATGTTAATCTAAATATTTCTTAATAAAATTTAAATAAAATATAAATAAATCATATAACCCCAAAAAAGTTTGCAAGTATAAGATATGAGCTGAAACAGAATAAAGCTTATTCTTTTAGGCTTTGGAGATGATGGGCGACACTCTCTTAAGTTCAGTGAATATAGCGGTTTAACAGAGGATAGAGGAAGGGTATGCTGATTGTGTTACTTTTTATTTACCGTTATCACAATGCTATAGTATGTGTTTGTGCATGACATAGTTAACACCATGGGGTTTCTCACCCAACAGTAGGACCAGTGTCAGACTGCGGTTCCTTGGGCCAGCAGAGGAAATCTTTCTTGGGGCCCACCCCTTTTATTATCAATAAAGTGTAATATGTGCTGAAGCAAAGAAATAGAGCCTACAGGCAAGTGATTAGCTCTAAAGCCAGCTCCAAATATATATTTCCCCCCTTGAATCTTTGGGGTTTATTATGATATCAGAGCCATATCAGGATCATCTGGTGCTCTGGTGGGCCAGTCCTGAGCAGGAACACTGAAAGCAAAAATCTTCCCAAAGCAGTTCATTTACTAATTGTTTGGCCTTTTGGTTTTGCCTTATCGCATTCTATTGGTCATAAATTTTTAGTTTTCATGTCTTTTTAGCTGTTAAAAGCCTTTTTATTTTGCCAGATGTCTAAAAATAAAAAAACTTAAATACAGTATAATCTAACATTTAATTTGCAATAAACTAGTGTGCTTTTTTACTGGAGGAACTCAAGTGCAAAATAATACAGTCAAGGCACTGAGCTGGCTTCTCCAGTCTCCTCCCTGGCAGAAGAAGTTTCTGTGCTGAGGAATGGCCTGAGCTAGCTGTCGCTGTCTGTCTCTCTCAGAAGACTGGTACCCTGGGCAAAGGGCAGGTGGTTCAGGGTCTGTGGCTCAGTCGTCCAGCTGGCTCTCTGGTCAAAGGGCTGGTGACTGAGGGTTTGTTGCAGAGCATCCCCCATCTCAGTGTATTTGTCTGGTAACTAGTTCAGTCTGGTAGAATCTCTTCTACTAAACAGTGGTCCGTATCTGCAGACTGGTAGAGTCTCTCGTACTAAACACTAGTCCCTATCTGCAAACAACTAGGGGCTCTGATTGCTCTATTTTATACAGTTTCTAGCTGAATGAGAAACTTCTAGTGGGAGGGGTGGAGTGGAGAAGCACAGCCTAAAAAGAGACCATGTAGCAATTTTAGTTTGTCATAGACTTTGAGAATGACTAAGCAGTTTTTCCAGACATAAACAGGTCTTCAGACATAACATAGCTAAACCAGACAGTCAAAAGGTCAGTGTGTCTGTTTTTTCCCTTCAAAACTTTGCATAGTCCCTTATAGTAATTGTTGAAAGAAGAACCGGTCTTGATAAATCTCCCCCTATGTGTCTAATATAGCATAGATAAAAATATATTTATAATAAAATTTCATAATTTTTCATATATTTATTGACCTAAATATATTTATCAAGCTACTAATTTTACTAAAGTACTTACCCACCCCTTGCTCTGCTGATGTTGGACACATGCTCTGGGCTCTTCCGACCAGGACTTGACTGGATGGGAATGCTTTTTTTTTTTTCAGCTGCTAAGTAATAAATGTAGCAAAGCAGGAAAAGAAGCATGCACATCGTCAGGACCCAGGCAGAAGATCCCGCAGAATGTGGGAGTCAAATGGAGATGGAGTGAAATGGATTGGTGGAGCAATGAGGGTTAAGTATTTATTAATGAATCTTATTTCCACAGGGCTAAAGAACAAGGAGAACCTCATTTCACTTCTTTCTTTCTCAATCTCTCTCAGTAAATAATATATTCTCAATATATTTTTCTCTTTCTATTTCTCTCAGTGACAATTTTTTCATAATCTTAAGTATGGGTGTAGTAACATGGCGAGAGGAGGTGTAGTAGACATGGTTACTGCAGGCTGAACAGTGTGGCAGGTAGGGCAGGCTAGGTTTGTTTAGAAATAGTAGTGAGATTTAGAAAAAGTAGTGAAGCAAACAGGAAGTGTTGGATGTAAACATTACTGCCAAGCTGCTCTGATGCCCAGATGGGAGAAGGGAAGCACAGACATGAAAAACATATATTGAGGGCATAAATATGGAGTGCTAGGAGCAAATAAAAAAAAATTGGATTTTGGAGCCTGACAATCTCTTTAACTTTTGATCTTGTGTATATTGGGGCCTCCTTGACAACAGTTGTTGGCGTTTAAACAAGGATCCTGCATACTGGATTTCAACACGCTTGCGAGAGGTCCGGCAGTGGCTCATTCCCCTCTTCCCGGGAAGTAAACATACATGCTTAGTTGAGCCAAACATGCATGTTTATGGACAAGTCGGTAGAAATAGTTAATGGCTGAATAAGCGTTCAGCTGTTAGTGTCATGTGTATGGCTAACTTAATATATAATTAAAAGTAACAAAAAAATTTGAGCTTTATTTTTTGTGTTACACAGCATATAATGTCTCATGCTTACTGCCACGTATGGTGATATACCAAGGCACACATAGTTTTGTTCTCTGAGTGATTAGTGATGCATATAAACAGTCCTATACTCCAAAGGCACCAATAATTCCTTGAAGAGAATAAGGATTGCACAGATGGACAGTTATATTAAAGGGATTCTGTCAGCTGGATTTTAGTAACAGAGCTTTTGACATCACCACATCAGTCTCCTCGATTTGTTTTAAAATATATCAGTATTGCTGCCATCTGTCTTGTCATTTTGTTAAAAAATCACTTTGATTAATATGCTAATTACCTCAGTAATGTGCCCAAGGGGCTGTCCCTCTGGCCGTTGGTGCCCAGCCGCGTCCATTCTCTAGGAGACCAGCACCGCCCCACTGCTAATTATTCACTCCTCTAATTGCCGATGGTGCACCGTAATCTGGCGCATGTGCCCCGGAATCCACTGGTCAGCACCCGCGAGTGAAGTGCGCAGACAGGTGGCGCATGCACGCGTCGTTCGCTGAGGCTGCTCCCAGGACACCGCACGGGCACTGACCAGTGGATCAAGGGCGCATGCGCGAGATTACGGCGCACCATTGGAGATGAGAGGAGTGAATAATTAGCAGTGGGGCAGTGCTGGGCTCCTAGAGAATGGGTGCGGCTGGGCACCAATGGCCAGAGGGACAGCCCCTCGGGCACATTACTGAGGTGATTACCATATTAATCAAAGCAATTTTTTAACAAAATGACAAGACAGATGCCAGTAATACTAGTATATTTTAAAACAAATCGAGGAGATTGATGGGGTGATGTCAAAAGCTCTGTTACTAAAATCCAGCTGACAGAATCCCTTTAAATACTTGTGAATAAGTTATGCATATGTTTTCTTGAAATACCATCAATGATCCCCATAATCATCACTCAGTCTGATGAAGCTTCATACATTGTATATTCTTGAATGTGATGCCTATGAATATAAATTACCATTTTTTACACTCCTGCTTAAAGAAATCCAGAACTTTCAAAACAAGGCCATTACACAGATGGTCCTCCAAAAACACACAAAATTTAGATACCAAAACCTGTGGCTATGCTGTGCTTTGCAAGCAACTCAATTGTTTTAACTCCATTTGTATATATCATTTTTAACACAATCTTCAATAAAATTCATTTTTGAAATGAAAATAATCAGATTTTTATGATACATTCTAGATTCATGGCATTTCTGAATAGCTCATTGTGAACTTGACAAGTCATTGGATCTTCTAGACCTTGTCATGGTGGACATCACAATTATTATTCAAAGTTCTTAAATTTGCACTGTTTTGAGCTACCCATACATAACAGTATTATAAACCCAATCTTCTCTCCTATAATAGAATAATTTCAGCCTGGAATAACACCCACCTGTAACATGTTCATCGTATTCCCTAACTTTACCATCTGCTTCTTTGAATTGAAATCAAATCTAGGGTAGTTCCTTGCCTCCCACATGTTAAGCAATAGACTAATGTAGCCAAAGCCATAATTAAAAGACCTTTAATATTATCAAGACAGCAAATGCAATTTTTCTCAGATGAAAAGTGTTATAGAGCTCTCCAATCATGAAGTCACAAACCTTTACTATGAATAAAATCAGCATTCCTATAGCTTCAGGTGACTTTTCAAAATTAGCTGCAATTCAGAAATTCACAGCACTTCCAAATAATAATGCAATTACAGTACTTCATATTTTATTGTGGATAGTCATATATACATACGTTTTCAGCTCACCCTCCACTGTCTGATTCTCTGATAAGATATACCTGTATTACAAAGTTTCTTATCTTATACTATTTATTTATGCAAACATTTCAGGTCCATGTATAGTCTTTCAGTGGGTGACCAAATCGAACTCAAACGAATTGAGTTCTATCCGAATTGCAGGAAAAATTAGATTTGTCACAAAGCCGAATTCCCTTTCGCTTCATGGTAACGAGTCTATTTTTCCTGAAATGGCGGTAAAAAAAATACATACTCGCCTCATCCATTTGCTAGCGGAGAGCCTGTGGCGGCCATCTTGATTGATTGAAACCGCACAAAATCTAGTGCGCGTTGATGTATGAGGTCATCGTTCCATGACCCTGATTAACCCCTGAAAGGCCTCAATTCTGAGGGGTTCAATGACGGGGGCGGCGCCATCGCTGTTCCGCATCATTGCGCCCACTACATACAATGGAATGCGATTCCGATTCGTGACAAAGTAATTCGTAATTAATTAAATACTTAATGAAATTCTGAGAAGCAGCTGAATCAAATTTTTGATAGCTTCGCTCATCACTAGTGCTAATAGTAGAGCAACTAAGTAATGTATGATCCATTAAAATGAATGTACAAAACAATTTCTAGACTATGCTTAACCACTTCTCGACCACCTATTGACTATAAACGCCCTGGGCGGTTGGGTTTATCTCTGAATGGATGTTTTAAAACGTCCTTTCAGAGATCGCAGCTGCACGAATCTAAGTCTGTGATCCTGACACCAAGTGTTATAAATTCTATGGAACGCCTGCTGGCTCAAAGTGCTCACTACACCCTGTTAAAATTCCTTGGGTGCTGTAGTTTCCAAAATGTGGTCACTTTTTGGGGGTTTTCACTGTGGGGGTACATCAGGGTCTCTTCAATTGCAACATGGCGCCTAAAGACAATTTCAGGAAAATCTGCCCTCCACAAATTATATGGCGCTCCA
This sequence comes from Bufo bufo, assembly GCF_905171765.1. Taxonomy (NCBI): domain Eukaryota; kingdom Metazoa; phylum Chordata; class Amphibia; order Anura; family Bufonidae; genus Bufo; species Bufo bufo. The sequence goes on along the minus strand of NC_053389.1, from coordinate 465,180,083 downwards.
TGCCTTCTGAGCCCTGCCGTGTGCCCATACAGAAGTTTACGACCACATATGGGGTGTTTCTGCAAACTGCAGAATCAGGGTAATAAATATTGTGAGGTTTGTTTTGTTGTTAACCCTTGATGCGTTACAGGAAGAAATGGATTAAAGTGGACACATGGTTAATGTTAATTAATAAGTATTTTATGAAGTATCACTAGCTGTCTTAAAAGCAGAAATTCAAATTCAGAAAATAGTGAATTTTTCAAAATTTTGGGTAACTTTTGGATTTTCTTTTATAAATAAAGGTAAAACATATTGACTTAAATTTACAATTAACATGATGAACAACGTGTCACGAAAAAACATTCTGAAAATGGCTTGGATAAGTAAAAGCATTCCAAAGTTATTACCACAGTAAAACATGTCAGATTTGCAAAATTAGGCTTCGTCAGGAAGTGGGCAAATGCTCTGAACTGGAAGCGGTTAACTTTTCATTCTTATAGAAATCTGAGATCTATCTAATCTATCTGAAAATCTACAAATAAATACTGTTCTATCAAAGCTGCAGGAAATCGGAAGATACAGGTTGACGTGACAAAGCTTCCTTTAAAGGGAGTCTGTCCCATCCATATGGCCATATACAGTGCTTATATTGTCCTATAGAACACCTATACATGAAAGTAATAATACAATTGTCTCTTTCTTTACACTTGCAGAAGCTGGAAAAACAAAGTTTAATTCATATGCAAAGGAGCACTCGCAAGTGCCCAGGGATAGCGTTCACTGCCTTTTTTTTATTGTTTCCCGCCACAGCCTCTGCCTATGCCCGCCCTCCTATTCCCTTTCGTCATCCTTCGGTCCGGCCAAGTTTCTGCACCTGCGCACTGCCTCGCCGGGCCATGCGCACTGCAATGCCTATTGTGGGCACAACATCACTTTAACTACTGCGCATGCGCCGACTGGGTGTGGTTTCTCTCACCACTGGAGATCTGCATTTATCATTGAGTGATGCATCTCCTCAACATTCCAAAAGTAGACCAACTAAAGCTGCGTTTACATGGGGAAATGCAGCGGCCGATTGTCGGGAAGGAAGCGTTCCTTCCCGACAGTCGGCTGCTCGTTCAGTGAAGGAGAACGCTGCATTTACATGCAGCGATCTCCTTCACTGTATGAGGACACGTCCTCAAACAGAATCAAGGCTTCTGAACATCAGATCGCTGTTTAGGCTACATGATCTGCTGCCCAGAAGCCATGATCGGTGGTGCCTGCACAAGCGACACGATCACCCGATGAACGGTCGTTCCCGATAATCGGCCCAATAAGTGGTGCCTCTAAATGCACCTTAATACAGCTTAAGTTTCTTCAAAATCTTACATAGTCAGTGAATGCAGATTAGCTATTTAAAGACAGGTGGTCTGCTAACATTATTTATTGCCTACAGATATTTTGCTAATGGAATCTTAGGTAACACATTGGTGGACTATGCAAAAAGAAAATGTATTAACAAGCCTAACCATGAAGGTTTTTGCTTGAGACAGAATGACTCCAGGAAGCCGGAAGGACCCGCTCACGACGCCATCCTTTCCCTGTAAGGTTTCACAAAACAAACATCCAGAGGCAGTGAGAAGTCCAGAGACAGAGACACAACTGAAGACAGGAAAAGCTATTTCAAATCTAGGGAAACAACTGCTATGATTCACTCAATGGTAAGTCAGGAATTGTATTGTGAATGTGAGTATTCTTTGTATCTGACACCTGTTATCAAGATCATCTACACTAGATTATCTAAACACCAGTTCCCAGTTAATTCTTTAAAATAGAAAATAAAAATAAAAATTCTAATTCCAAGGAATTTTCCCCGAAAAACCCAAGGGACCTCTGTCAACCTTGCCATGTTACCTTTTGTCAATATTAACTAAACAGAGAAAAATTGGTGACTGGTGATGCACAATGACTACTATAAAATAGATCACGGCACCTTTGCAACAAATTCATTTAATACTGTGCCTAAAGTTGAATTTAAAATGAATTAAATGTAGTCACATGCATGCACCAGTTTAGTAACCTATAGATTTACTAGAAAGGATAACAGCATAACATATTAAGACAATATAATGTTGAAAGGGGCGGCACAGCTGCGTAATTCAACCCGCAATGAGCGAAGTGTGCGGCAACTCCACTGGTCTTTATATACACATAGACGGTGGTGCACAGCTGATAATAGATGAAAGCACGTGATGAAGAAGAAAAACTCACCGGTGAGTGCCGCTGACTGTTTTTCTTCTTCATCACAACATATTAAGACCTTGTTCTATGCATTGACCAGGTGTTTGGTTGGTTGAAAGGGTAATGGGCTCTGACATCAGTACATTTTATTTTTTCTATAAATAATCTGTATAAACTGTAACAGAAATATTGTTTCTAATCCCTTAAGAGAGATTTCCCTTTCCAATGGCATGACTCCTACATAACGTATTTGGGTATTAAAGTGACGAAGGACCCCAACCAACTATTCCATCAAAACTTTCCTCCATTGTTGTTGGACATCAAACAGCAATTAGCCAATATAAAAATCCCCTTTCTGTCCTGAATAGGGAGGAAAAACCTGCTTAAAACTTATATCTTACCTAGGCTATTATACACCATGCAGACATTGCCAATACCTCTTCCCCAATCCTTCTTAGCGAAGGTACGCAGCCTCTTCTCCTCTTTTGTCTGGGGTAATTGTAGAGCAAGGTTGGCATATAGAATTCTAGCCAAACCCATATTTAGGGGAGGTTTTGGACTTCCTGACACGGCCACCTATTATAAGGCAATTCAATTGAGATTGCATTCTGAAATCAGCAGCCTTACAGCAAACAAATTGGGATGCAATATAGCCAGACACTTATTAGGCCCTAGTGGCTTAGCAAGTTTATGGGATCCCAAATTGGCAGTGAGGGGTGGTAATAGCCGGGGAAGCCTTGACCCCCTTAGAGGAGTCTTGGCTGTATGGTCTAAGATGTCCACACTTATTCGTCCTTCCCCTTGCTTGTCACCATTCACACCCATATGTTATATTCCATACTTGGTTGTGAAGGGTTTTCAGGATGATCTGGGATTATGGGCGGCATTAGGCACAGAGGCAATAGGAGTCATACTGCAACAGAGAGTGGTCCCTCCCATCCTCAGTCTACAGTCGAGGTTTCCACACATATCATGGTCTCCCCTACACTATTCACAATTTCAGAAAATATGTAACCAATACATGGCCTGTACACCTGACCGTCTTGACCCCTCCTGGTATGACGCTATCTTGCTTCAACAGACAAACAAGAAAGGGACTATTTCTAGGATATATAATAAAATGCTGGATAGTGAAGATTCCACTAGGCCCCTGTTTATCTCCCAATGGGAAAAAGATTTGGGTACTACCTTTGACTCTAGCATGGTAGATAGGATTCTATGTCACTCTCACGGGTATTCCAAATGTATCCGGATTCAGGAAAATTCCTACAAGCTAGTCACCAGGTGGTATAACACACCGGTCAAATTTCATGCTATGGACTCCTCCCAATCGGATAGGTGTTGGAGGTGCAAGGAGGAAAGGGGAACTTTGTTACACATATGGTGGGAATGTCCCTTGATTTCCCCATTCTGGGATATGATTTCAAAACACATCCAAGAGATTAGCCCTTCCTCCTCTCTACTTACTCCCATAGGGGTTCTGCTAAATTTGCCCATGATCAATTTCGTATTAACGAAACACTCACTGCTGGCTTCATTAGTCGCAGCGACAAAACTTTTAATTCCAATGTACTGGCTCACCAGTAAATCGCCGGCTCTGACTGATTGGATCAATAAGATGCAAGAGATACGCCAAATGGAAGAACTATCTAGTTGGAGTTCCCTGGCCCACGACAGATATTTGAGGGTTTGGACTCCATGGCTGAAGTGGCAGAAAAGTCATTGTATCACTACCAGTGGAATAGGATCTGACTCTACATAGCCAAGGGACAAAGGGTTAACCACATAGCGTTTACACCGCTTATGTACCATAGCTGGTAGATATGGAATTCGGCCTATTGCTCCTTGCCTATGTATGCACGTATAGCTAGGGATTTTTGAGACTGATGTTTTTAAAAAATGTATGTTTATCTACTTTACTATGTTCAGCTGGGGAGAAGCACGACTGTCACTATTGACGATTTTTTCCCTGATTGCTTTAGACACCACGATAAATTTAGTAGTATCACTTATTGGAAGCCATTGTCACTGCTACTAGTGAATTTATATGCATGTCCTTATGCTATCTCTGTACCAGAACACAGATGTACTGTTTGTTGTTCAACTTTTCATGTTTGTTCACAAAGTGCACTTGTATGTACGCTAATGTCATAATGATGAAAGAAAATATAAATAAAGATTTGATAAAAAAAAAATATATATATTGTTTCTCTCAATGAAAGAACGTTCTATAGAGAAAGATCATTCATCATTCAAGCGCTTCCACTTGACATCTGCTGTCAGGCGACAGGAATGAGCAAACCTGAACTGCAAAGTTCGTGTTCGTACCTAACTTTGCTAGTTTGGGTACCCTGACCCGAACCCGGATTTTTTCACTAAAGTCTGGGTTTGGTGTTCGGGTGATTTTATCATTTTCCGTTATAACATGGTTATATCGGAAAATAATAGAATTCTTAAGACAGAATGCTAAACAATAGGGCCATTTAGGGGTTAAAAAAAACAAAACAAAAAAAACCCACCTCCTTTCATCCACTTGATCGCGCTGCAGCAGTTTCTTCTATCTTCACTGAATAGGATCTGCGATGTACAGTCGTGGCCAAAAGTTTTGAGAATGACACAAATATTAGTTTTCACAAAGTTTGCTGCTAAACTGCTTTTAGATCTTTGTTTTAGTTGTTTCTGTGATGTAGTGAAATATAATTACACGCACTTCATACGTTTCAAAGGCTTTTATCGACAATTACATGACATTTATGCAAAGAGTCAGTATTTGCAGTGTTGGCCCTTCTTTTTCAGGACCTCTGCAATTCGACTGGGCATGCTCTCAATCAACTTCTGGGCCAATTCCTGACTGATAGTAACCCATTCTTTCATAATCACTTCTTGGAGTTTGTCAGAATTAGTGGGTTTTTGTTTGTCCACCCGCCTCTTGAGGATTGACCACAAGTTCTCAATAGATTAAGATCTGGGGAGTTTCCAGGCCATGGACCCAAAATGTCAAAGTTTTGGTCCCCGAGCCACTTAGTTATCACTTTTGCCTTATGACACGGTGCTCCATCGTGCTGGAAAATGCATTGTTCTTCACCAAACTGTTGTTGGATTGTTGGAAGAAGTTGCTGTTGGAGGGTGTTTTGGTACCATTCTTTATTCATGGCTGTGTTTTTGGGAAAAATTGTGAGTGAGCCCACTCCCTTGGATGAGAAGCAACCCCACACATGAATGGTCTCAGGATGCTTTACTGTTGGCATGACACAGGACTGATGGTAGCGCTCACCTTTTCTTCTCCGGACAAGCCTTTTTCCAAATGCCCCAAACAATCGGAAAGAGGCTTCATCGGAGAATATGACTTTGCCCCAGTCCTCAGCAGTCCATTCACCATACTTTTTCTGCAGAAGATCAATCTGTCCCTGATGTTTTTTTTGGAGAGAAGTGGCTTCTTTGCTGCCCTTCTTGACACCAGACCATCTTCCAAAAGTCTTCGCCTCACTGTGCGAGCAGAAGCGCTCACACCTGCCTGCTGCCATTCCTGAGCAAGCTCTGCACTGGTGGCACTCCGATCCAGCAGCGGAATCCTCTTTAGGAGACGATCCTGGCGCTTGCTGGACTTTCTTGGACGCCCTGAAGCCTTCTTAACAAGAATTGAACCTCTTTCCTTGAAGTTCTTGATGATCCTATAAATTGTTGATTGAGGTGCAATCTTAGTAGCCACAATATCCTTGCCTGTGAAGCCATTTTTATGCAACGCAATGATGGCTGCACGCGTTTCTTTGCAGGTCACCATGGTTAACAATGGAAGAACAATGATTTCAAGTATCACCCTCCTTTTAACATGTCAAGTCTGCCATTTTAACCCAATCAGCCTGACATAATGATCTCCAGCCTTGTGCTCGTCAACATTCTCACCTGAGTTAACAAGACGATTACTGAAATGATCTCAGCAGGTCCTTTAATGACAGCAATGAAATGCAGTGGAAAGGTTTTTTTGGGATTAAGTTAATTTTCATGGCAAAGAAGGACTATGCAATTCATCTGATCACTCTTCATAACATTCTGGAGTATATGCAAATTGCTATTATAAAAACTTAAGCAGCAACTTTTCCAATTTCCAATATTTATGTAATTCTCAAAACTTTTGGCCACGACTGTACACAATGACATCACCGCGCTCTCCCACGTGGTGACATCATCATGCATATCGCAGGTTCTGTTCAGTGACGATAGAAGAAGCTGCTGCAGCGCACTCAAGTGGATGAGGTGAGTTGTTTTTTATAATCCCCTAAATGGCCATATTGTTTTGCATTCTGTCTTAAGAATGCTATTTTTTTCCGATATAACCATGTTATAACAGAAAATAATAAAGTGAAGTTTGAGTTCCATTGACTTCAATGGGGTTCGGGGTCAAGTTTGGGTCCCAAACTTTAACTTTGACCTGAGCTTCGGCCGAACCAGGTGAACCCAAATTCCATGGCTTCGCTCATCCCTACTCCTTACACTTTAGATGATCAGCTGATTCCATCAAAATTGGGTGGTTTGGCTGAAATAGATCTAATGTATATGCTTATACTGCTGCCGTCCCCACCAATCACTAGAACGAGGGCCTGTGTTCCCACATTTAAATGGAGCAGCAGACATGCATGCGTGTCCGCCGTTGCCTTCCTTCATCTCTATGGGACTGCTAGAGATAGCCTCAGCTATTTCATAGAGGTAAATAAAGCGGCAGACATGTATGCGTGTATGCTGATCCATTCAAACAGGGGAACACAGGCCCCTATTCTAGTAATTGTCAGGGGCCCCAGCAGTTGGAATCCGACGATCAGACACTTATCTCCTAACCTGTGGAAAGGGGATAAATTATTATCATTCGATAACTCCTTTAAGTAGTTATAAACAGCAGAATATTTTATTGCTCGTCCTGTCAGATAACTCTGTTTAGGCAGCTGTGAACTAATGGCATGGCAGTGCACCTGGATTTCATCTTATTTGCAAAAGGGAAATGAAAACTACCTATATTTGACATCTGTTATGTTATATGATAATACTGAACCCATTAAACAGGTTCTTAGGTTGCATTTTACCTTTTTTGCATCTTTTACCTTTTTGTACAAATCCTGCTACATTAATTTTTACAGAAGATCCTATAATTCCACTATATATGCTGGACAATTAACCACCTCAGCTCCCCTAGCTTAAACCCCCTTAATGACCAGACCACTTTTTACAATTCTGCACTACACTACTTTCACGGTTTATTGCTCGGTCATACAACTTACCACCCAAATGAATTTTACCTCCTTTTCTTCTCACTAATAGAGCTTTCATTTGGTGGTATTTCATTGCTGCTGACATTTTTACTTTTTTTGTTATTAATCAAAATTGAGCGAAATTTTTTGCAAAAAAATGCAATTTTTCACTTTCAGTTGTAAAATTTTTCAAATAAAACTACATTTCTATATAAATTTTTCTCAAAATTTATTGTTCTACAAGTCTTTGATAAAAATAAATTCAATAAGTGTATATTTATTGGTTTGCGCAAAATTTATAGCGTTTACAAACTATGGTCCAAAAATGTGAATTTCCGCATTTAGAAGCAGCTCTGACTTTCTGAGCACCTGACATGTTTCCTGAGGTTCTACAATGCCCAGACACTAAAAACACCCCACAAATGACTCCATTTCGGAATGTAGACACCCTAAGGTATTCGCTGATGGGCATAGTAAGTTCATAGAAGTTTTTATTTTTTGTCACAAGTTAGCGGAAAATGATGATTTTTTTTTTTTTTTTTCTTACAAAGTCTCATATTCCACTAACTTGTGACAAAAAATTAAAACTTCCATGAACTCACTATGACCATCACGAAATACCTTGCGGTGTCTTCTTTCCAAAATGGGGTCACTTGTGGGGTATTTATACTGCCCTGGCATTTTAGGGGCTCTAAAGCGTGAGAAGTAATTTGGAATCCAAATGCGTAAAAAATGCCCTGTGAAATCCTAAAGGTGCTCTTTAGAATCTGGGCCCCTTTGCGCACCTAGGCTGCAAAAAAGTGTCCCACATGTGGTATCGCCGTACTCAGGAGAAGTAGGGCAATGTGTTTTGGGGTGTCTTTTTACATATACCCATGCTGGGATAGATTTTTTTATTTTTTGGCACAAGTTAGCGGCAAATGATTTATTTATTTTTTTCTTACAAAGTCTCATATTCCACTAACTTTAGACAAAAAATAGAATTTTACATGAACTCACCATACTACTCACGGAATACCTTGGGGTGTCTTCTTTCCAAAATGGGGTCACTTGTGGGGTATTTATACTGCCCTGGCATTTTAGGGGCCCTAAAGCGTGAGAAGAAGTCTGGAATCCAAATGCGTAAAAAATGCCCTGTGAAATCGTAAAGATACTCTTTGGAATTTGGGCCCCTTTGCGCACCTAGGCTGGAATCCAAATGCGTAAAAAATGCCCTGTGAAATCGTAAAGATACTCTTTGGAATTTGGGCCCCTTTGCGCACCTAGGCTGCAAAAAAGTGTCACACATGTGATATCGCCGTACTCAGGAGAAGTAGGGCAATGTGTTTTGGGGTGTATTTTTACATATACCCATACTGTGTGAGATAAATATCTCTGTAAAAGACAACTTTTCCCATTTTTTTATACAAAGTTGTCATTTTACAGAGATATTTCTCTCACCCAGTCTCATTTTTTGCAGCCTAGGTGCGCAAAGGGGCCCAAATTCCAATGAGAATCTTTTAGGAGGGAATTTGGATTCCAGACTTCTTCTCACGCTTTAGGGCCCCTAAAATGCCAGGGCAGTATAAATACACCACATGTGACCCCATTTTGGAAAGAAGACACCCCAAGGTATTCCGTGAGGGGCATAGCGAGTTCATAGAAGTTATTCTTTTTTTGGCACAAGTTAGCGGAAATTGATTTTTTTTTGTTTTTTCTCACAAAGTCTCCCTTTCCGTTAACTTGTGACAAAAAGTTCAATCTTTCATGGACTCAATATGCCCCTCAGCGAATACCTTGGGGTGTCTACTTTCCGAAATGGGGTCATTTGTGGGGTGTGTTTACTGTTCTGGAATTTTGGGTGGGGCTAAATTGTGAGCAACCCTGTAAAGCCTAAAGGTACTCGTTGGACTTTCGGCCCCTTTGCGCACCTAGGCTGCAAAAAAGTGTCACACATGTGGTATCGCCGTACTCAGGAGAAGTAGGGCAATGTGTTTTGAGGTGTATTTTTACATATACCCATGCTTGGTGAGAGAAATATCTCTGTAAAATGACAACTTTGTATAAAAAAATGGGAAAGTTGTCTTTTACAGAGATATTTATCTCACACAGTATGGGTATATGTAAAAATACACCCCAAAACACATTGCCCTACTTCTCCTGAGTACGGCGATACCACGTGTGACACTTTTTTGCAGCCTAGGTGCGCAAAGGGGCCCAAATTCCAATGAGAATCTTTACGATTTCACAGGGCATTTTTTACGCATTTGGATTCCAAACTTCTTCTCACGCTTTAGGGCCCCTAAAATACCAGGGCAGTATAAATACCCCACAAGTGACCCCATTTTGGAAATAAGACACCCCAAGGTATTCCGTGAGGGGCATGGCGAGTTCCTAGAATATATTTTTTTTGGCACAAGTTAGCGGAAAATGATTTATTTATTTTTATTTTTATTTTTTTTTCTCTTACAAAGTCTCATATTTCACTAACTTGTGACAATGAGACTTTGTGAGAAAAAACAAAAACAAAAAAAAACAAAAAAAATTTCTGATAACTTGTGCCAGAAAAAAAATCTTCTATGAACTCGCCATGCCCCTCAAAAGTGATCTTTATAGCGCCGCAGCGATTTTACGGTGTTTTTGCAGTGATCAGAAAAAAATTAATTCTGTCACTGCGGTGGGGCGGACTGAACGCAAGTGTGCGTACAAGATCAGGCCTGATCGGGCGAACACTGCATTTTTTGTAGAGCCTATAGAACATGTCCTATTCTTGTCCGCAATTGCGGACAAGAAAAGGCATTTTCTATATAGTTCTGGCAATGTGCGGATCCGCAAAATGCGGAAAGCACATTGCCGGTGTCCGTGTTTTGCGGATCCGCGGTGTCCATGTTTTGCGGATCCGCAAAACACACACGGGCGTCTGAATGGAGCCTTACAGGGGGGTGATCAATGACAGGGGTGTTATCAGGGAGTCTATATGGGGTGATCATCCCCCTGTCATTGATCACCCCCCTGTAAGGCTCCATTCCGACATCCGAATGTGTTTTGCGGATCCGCGGATTCGCAAAACACATACGGACGTCTGAATGGAGCCTTACAGGGGGGTGATCAATGACAGGGGGGTGATCAGGGACTCTATATGGGGTGGTCACCCCCCTGTAAGGCTCCATTCAGACGTCCTTATATGTTTTGCGGATCCGCGGATCCGCAAAACACATACGGACGTCTGAACGGAGCCTTACAGGGGGGTGATCAATGACAGGGGGGTGATCAGGGAGTCTATATGGGGTGATCACCCCCCTTATATTGATCACCCCCCTGTAAGGCTCCATTCAGACGTCCGTATGTGTTTTGCGGATCCGCGGATTCGCAAAACACATACGGACGTCTGAATTGAGCCTTACAGGGGGGTGATCAATGACAGGGGGGTGATCAGGGACTCTATATGGGGTGGTCACCCCCCTGTAAGGCTCCATTCAGACGTCCTTATGTGTTTTGCGGATCCGCGGATCCGCAAAACACATACGGACGTCTGAATGGAGCCTTACAGGGGGGTGATCAATGACAGGGGGGTGATCAGGGAGTCTATATGGGGTGATCACCCCCCTGATATTGATCACCCCCCTGTAAGGCTCCATTCAGACGTCCGTATGTGTTTTTCGGATCCGCGGATCCGATCCGTGGATCCGCGGATCCGCAAAACACATACGGACGTCTGAATAGAGCCTTACAGGGGGGTGATCAATGACAGGGGGTGATCAGGGAGTCTAATATGGGGTGATCAGGGGTTAATAAGGGGTTAATAAGTGACAGGGGGGGTGTAGTGTAGTGTGGTGTTTGGTGCTACTTTACAGAGCTGCCTGTGTCCTCTGGTGGTCGATCCAAGCAAAAGGGACCACCAGAGGACCAGGTAGTAGGTGTATTAGACGCTGTTAACAAAACAGCGTGTAATATACCTTTCAGGGGTTAAAAAAATCGCATCTACAGCCTGCCAGCGAATGATCGCCGCTGGCAGGCTGTAGATCAGCTCGTTTACCTGAAGTTCCTGTGAACACGCGCTCCTGTGTGCAGGCGTTCACAGGAAATCTCGCGTCTCGCGAGATGACGCGCCGGCGCGTCCAAAAGCAATGAATCGACCGCCTCCGGAACGCAATCCTGCGTTAGGCGGTTAAAGAGGTTGTCCGATCCCAAAATCTAATTTTTTTTTATGTGCTCCTAACACCCCTCACCATGCATATATATGCCCCCAATACCTGTTTTTCATGTCTGAGCTTTCATTCCCCCTGTCTGGGCATCAGACTATCCTGTCAGATCTGATTTTATTCAGAGCTTCCTGTTTACATAGCTCCTGTGCAGTGTGATGAGTCACAGGCTGGCAATGTCCCCGCACTGTTCTGTCTGCAGCAGCTACATCTACTGCAACTCCTGTAGCCATCTTCCTACTGCAGTGCGCCAGTCCTGCAGGGTTAGCGAATGTGAGGTCACAGGGGTAGTTAACAAACCGAGGGTTGTTCTTGGTACTCACAGTTTTTATATACCATGGGCAGGCGTACAGCAGTGATGGAGAGACTGGCACATGGATCCTCTGGGGCACTCTCTGTGTATAGGGACCAGGCCAGGTGGTAGGTGAGGTGCCCTGGGCGTTGTAGGTTTAGTGTGCTTGTGGCAAGATCCCTTAAAGTTCGTGACACCAGTGCCGGTAACGGTGGCACACCGATTTTTTGTAGGAATAATTGAGGTACACAAAGTTGCAGTGAACCAGAACTTCTTTTTACTGAACAGTTCAACTATATACAATCTTCAGTTAGTTCCATATGTGTAATGTTGAATACAGGCAGGCTTCATACAAATGGCAGGCAAAGTCTTTGCAAGATACTCAGAGGGTATAACACTTACAGATCAGGCTGTACTTTCCTCAGATCCTGTCTGGCTTTCACCAAGGCCTGTATGCCCTATTGCTGGCTTTATCCTTGGGTAGGGAAAACTTCCTCTGGTATATAATCCTCTTGCTGAAAGTATCCTTCTGCCCTTCAGCTTTCTATTTGGCTGGATAAAAGTGGCTCTACACTGTACTTTTAAAGGTGCTATATATCTTCAGGAGGCAACTTCTTCCCCTGGATTAACTTCTGAGCTTCTCTGGCTCAGGAACCTCAGGCAGGCTTGCCTGAGCTACTTAGCCTCCTGGATTAGACTGAACTAACTCTTTCCTGTCTGGGCCTAACTATATATTCTAGGTGGTTCCCTAGCTCCCTCTACAGCTTGGGAGGAGAAATTACACCCCTAACAGGCCTGGTACACAGGAATTAACATGGCTTTACACATTACAATGCAATACAAAATACCAATCTCCCACAGGAGGTGGGAGCAACATAACCCTTAGTAGTGCCCACCCTTACGTAGTGCACCCACACATGAATCCTGCTAGTGTTTCTACACCACATAACTGACAATCCATAGGCTCTTCCCTCACCATCTAGGAGTGCAATAAACATCAAGCACATCAAAACACATCCGTATCTAATCCTATCATGTACGATACAGCCTGCTTTGCCTCATACACTTTCTGCTGTGTGCAATACTGCCTGCTAGGCTGTGTATCTAATCCTATTTTGTAAAATACTGTATATCTAAGCTTATCATGTCAGATATTGTCTGCTGTGCCTCTGCAGCGTCCCACTACGTGTGTGTGGGCACTGCTTAAAAGCACTTTTTACTCTAAAAATTGTATTATGCTGGATTATGTGACTTTGTACTAATTTATCTGCAAAATCCCTGTTACCAGGCAGATTAGGTGCAATTTATACATTCCACCACTAGATGGGGATAAAACTTAGGTTCTAAATATACTTAGGTCAAGCCTAGTGAGGTAGAGTAGTGAGACAGACTAGAGCAGATCTGAGTAGATCAGATTAGATTAGTGGGAGAGAATGCAGAGTGAAGACTCCACAACACAGATTAGTGAGTGGAGCCAACTTCGCTATGAGGTAGTACTAAGGTGTGAGGCGCAGAAGAGCATTTTCCTTCTGTGGCCGGACTATATACTTGCATCCCTGACCAGTAGGAGAGAGTTTGCCTCCCTGGAATAGAAACAAGCTTCCTAAGGATTCATCGGTGATAAAAGCCACAAATCAGGCATCAAGGACCTTTGGGATATTCAGGTGAAGGATACCATAGCCTCCGGCAACCTCACCAAATTACACTGATACAGAAATGATCCGACTAAGCTCAAATCAAGCCTAAGAAAGCCTGGAAATAGTGGATCTGCAGAATTAACTCTAAAACCAACAAGAGATTGTATTTTGTACTGCTGCAACCAAAGTCATCAACAGTAAAAGTTGTGAGTTGCACCTTACCACTGTCTATCTCATTATTACCACTATTAGTTGTACCACCATTAACGGTACTGGCGTCATGACAAAAACCATCAAGGGACTCAGCCGCAACAAGCACCCTAAGCACCCCTAACATCAAGGGCACCTCAACCACCGTCTTGGCTGTTGCTTCCCTACCACAGAGCGTGCCCCGGAGGATTTCGTGCTCTGTCCACCTCAACACTGTGCTGCCAGCCCAGGGAGGCTTTCTGCTAACCGTGAGTAAACTGATGAACTGTGTGTTATTGTTTGGCCCCTCATTGGTCCACCGTGCACCTTACGTGTTGCCCCTGCGCTACTGGCTGCACCTCTATATCTAAATCTATCATCTGCAATACTGTCTACTGTTCCTGTGATTCTCATATGTGACACTGCCTGCTGAAGTGTGTATCTAATGCTATTTTGTATGATAACGCCTATAGAGCCTCATTCACGACCGTATCGGTGTTGTAGTCTGCAAGTTGCGAATCCCCTAAATAAGGATACGATTGATATGCATTTTTTTGCAGTCCCATTGACTTCTACGGGTTTGAGGTCTGCATTTTAAGGACCAGAATAGTATATGTTCTATCTTTTGTGGAAGTAGCACACAGATGTAGAAAGCACATGGACGTCATCTGTTTGCTTTCCACATCCGTATATCAGTTCTGCAAAAGATAGAACATGTCCTATTCTGGTCCTCAAAATGCGGACCTTGAACCCATAGAAGTCAATGGGTTTGCAAAAAAATGCGGTTCACACACAGATAGTATCCTTATTTATCGAATGCCTAATCCTTGGTGCTGCCTGTTGAAGGGTTTATCTTGGCCTATCTTGTGTGATACACGTGTGATATGACCATATAGCCCGAGAAACATGGTTCGTGTGCAGGCTGCATCTCCCAGGCCAACCGCACTCTCCTGACCCAAACTGACTGTATGACAGTAATTTATGATACAGCCAGTCTCTTACCTGATCGGGTGGTATGTACACATGATGAGGTGAGTACATGATAACTGCCCCGTAGTCAGATACAGAATAGTTGTATCATACATTACTATAATACAGTAAGTTTGGGTCGGAGAAGCTGCGGTCGGCCTGGAAAATGTGGACATGGACCGAGACATGGATTCATTTCATGAGCCCTATCCCTCATACTGAGCCCATATAACACTGACATCCACAGAACCCCACATAACTGACAGCCACAGCGCCCCCCCCCCATAAGTAACATCCACAGCGCCCTTCATAAGTGACATCTACAGAGCCCCCATAACAGTGACATTCGCTGCGCCCCCCATAAGTGACATCCACAGTGTCCCTATAAGTGACATCCACAGTGCCCCAATTGCCATCCACGGTGTTTCCATTGCCATCCACAGTGACCCCATTGCCATCTACATTGCCCCCAGTGAGATCCACAGCATAGCGATCAGCCTCTGTGGCCTGCAGTCCTAGTGCATGCGCAGTAGTGTTCAGGCGTTGGGACCAAGAAAGGCTGCCAGGAAGTAGTAACGTCAGTGATCAAGAGAGGAAGACAAGAAGACCAGAAAACGCAGAAGGAGCAGTCACATGACAATGAAGAGGATTCTAGGAACGCTGCAGCTGCTGGGGATTAGTATGGCTGTACTAATCTTCTCTCCACTGGTTAGATTTGGGCACAATTTTTTAGGTAGGGCCGGAGAACCCCTTGAATGTTTTTTTTTTCCCGCCAAGGACCTTGATTTATTTAATATACAGTATGTTATTATTTATTTCTAGTGATCTGACCACTGGGACCTTGAAGATAGCTGAACCCTTGAGCTTTTCTCTAAAACCGACCTGCTCAAGTCCAGATGCTGTTTACAGAATAGTAATACAATCATATATCAGTGAATCAGGTTGTGTGGCAGTTTTTATACGGCGGCCAAACACTGTACTAGGGTTTCTTGGGTCCACCCTTAATCTATATAGAACATGTCCACTTCCACATTTAACTTAATTTTACTTAATGGTAGGTGATTAGCTTAAAAGTTAGTCTCAAATGGGGTTTTCTTCTCCTATATCTTTGGGGCAATTACTGTATCACTAATGAAAGGATCTCTGCTACTTTGGTGGGTCATTCTGACCATAACAGTACTGGGTGTGTAAAAGAAAGGGACCACAACACTTCACCTACACCTTGTCTTTCTAGGCATCAGAGGGAGTGCCAGTGGGTGGACCCCTTCTAAGCAGATGTTTTAGATGCCTATAAAAACTACAACTAGTTATTTGTCCAAATCCCTGATTTATTAACTAAGATATAATTACTAACCAGGGCCCCATTTCAGCACCCCGTTAAGGCAGGGTCCTTTTGATGGCTTTGCCAAGTTGCTATCATCCTTTTCTTTGCTCTTGGTCTACTTTTCCAGTCCCAGTGGCCTAGCTAAAGGGGAAGCATCATGCCCTACCTCACATGATGTTTCAGATTTCTCTTCTCTGCCTCTTGTTCCTTCAGTCTGACTACACTCCTGTCTTGTCCTTCAAATTCTCTGCCTGGTACCTGTAATTCTGCTTCTTGGCTCCACTTCTAACTTCACTCCTGTCTTCAGGTCCTATTCCTACTGCATCAGCACTACTACTACCAATCTGTGATTACCCTGCTGACTGGCACTTTGAGATCTCCAACCAGCAAAGTCCAGACTTCCCTGTGGAGCTCAAGGGTGAAACCCAGGGGATCTCTTACACTCTGTGCTCCAGTCTAACCAGCACCAAATAGATTTTGACTTAGAGAGTCCACATTCCAGAACATGATCATAAAAGAAATACATTCACAGAGGGTCCCAATGCACACTCTGCCATTTGTAGTGAATTAACTGAAGTGAATGATAATGTTCTTTAGAAGTTCTCAGTATTAGAGATTAGAAATAATTGCCATCACTAACAGGTTTGACATTCTATGCATAATATAGTCAATTATCATTGAAGAGAGACCCTCATTCGACACAAATAAAGAGTGCTCGGGTTCATTTCTACAGCTTAATCTTTAGAATAACTGCTGCTATCTGAATTAACAGGAATCAGTTGCCATGGATACTGGATATTTTTTCACTCAACAAAATTGCTCACTGAGATACCATAATGTGTTAAAGCTACACTATGATCACCTGAGATTTTTTTTCTCTGTTTGCTCCGAACACTATTTCCATGAGAACAGTGTGATAAAAGTGCAGTATTATACCGGTATTTAAATTGTGTCACTGAAATGCTGTGGGTGTAATGTTAAAAGGGATGTAATCCTCCATTAGTAGATCTCTGGGACAGACAAACCGCATAATGAGGTTGTGACTATTCAAGATAGATTCAACCACTGCAATTATTGTCTTGAGATCCTTCCGATGAAGGGAGGTAAACACATGCATGTCTTGCTTTTAAGATTATAAAAAAAAAGAATCCGTCCATTTAGATATTGCAAATAATATGAGACAGGACTCCATATACACAGTGTGATAATACAATAGGAAGGGATGGAGCCCGTGAGAGAGTCCACACCCTTGGTAGAGACACTAACGGCGCAACTGAACGACCAGGTGAGTATTAGATAAAAACTTTTCTTTATTCAAGGTTGACAACGCGTTTCGGAGCAAACAGTGCTGCTTTTTCAAGTCTGGTATGCCGTGGCTGATAACTGGGGCGTCCTACTTGGCGCGATGGCGGGCATAACCTATACACAGTGTGAGGCATACCTCTTAATATGTGCTATATCATGATTTATATACTTTGTTGTAATCATCTGGGGAACTGACCTATACATTCAAAGGGGTTGACCGGTGAATAAAAAGGAAACCAGATCACAATGATGTACAAAAATGTAAACAAGCATACTCCCCTGGTTGATCCCTTGCCGCTCCCATTCTGATGCTGCCTGGGTTCCACACTGTTCTGCGCTCCTATGGTCCCAGCTACCAGAGAGGCCAGAACTTTTTCCTATAATGTGCAAGCACGGCCACAGCTGCAGGATTGCCCCTGGAAACGAGCAGTGTATCATGCGAAGGAAAAATGAATCAAGCCAGCAAAGGAGGCAATTTGGACAATCACAATACATTAGTAAGTGCCTTGTGCTAACTTTATCTACATAATAAATGCCATTTAAATTTTTATCCCCAGAATTTTGAAATCTCTAATCCAAGTAGATGTGATAGAGGGATGTTATACCACATATAGAAAATTTATAATTAAGAAATTGGAATGGAACTTGAGATTGATTACTTTTTGATATATGGGACACTATTACTCCAGTTCCTGGTTACTCCAGTAATGTCAAGAGATGCCTGCTCAACCAATCACTGGTCAACCACTGGTAGTGGTGGCCTGCCTCAGTCAGTTATTGGTTGAGTGTGCCTTCCCTGGCATTTCCACCATGTCAAGTCGGGACCAGAAAATGTGAACAGAAGGGACCAAAGCAGCATTGGAACAGTTGCAACGGGGCATCAGTGAGGGTAAGCCTCAGTACGACTTCCCTTTATTTTGAACCCCTGTGAGTCTTACATAAAGACATAATGGACAACCTCTTTAATAAGTGACAAGGCACAATTATCAATACTCAAAAACAAGCCACTGTTCAAGCAACACTGCTGCATATGAGCTACACCATTAGTTTTGCTCCTTTCATCCAAAAAGCAAAATGCAGCTACGGTGGGCATTTGCTGAAGAATTTGATTTTCGAGGACCAGAAAAAAACATCTTGTAGCATTGTCAAATGGCAGTGAGGATATGCTGCAAACTGTACATATACGATGACACAGAATGTCCACTGTCCAGGATGATGAAGGTTCTGGTGGGGGCATGTTTTGATGCCACATATTAGACCCCTTGCTGCCACATCAATCTGGTAATAATACAGACTAACAATACAGTGATTTACAGTATTTCTAATATAATGATATCATTCTAGTGAAGGGATGATATCACAAATGTCCTACATTCTTAAATATTTGTGTCCACGGTGTGATGAGGTACTGTTATCTTTTCTTGGCAGGTTACCAGATTGTGTCTTAACATTGCATATTGCTTTAGCAGCCAGGACAAAAGCTCACTCTTAAAATGGTTATCAAACCGCAAAAATGCCCCCCCAAAAGCCTGGGCCCCTCACACAGATTGTACTTACAGTAACTAGCTCCCCGGCACCCTTTTCGCTTCTGATGCCCGCATTACCACCACTGCATCTTTCCGTTGCGTGGATCAAAACATCTGGCGACGGGAGGGCAGCCAATAGCATCACGGGTGACGCTAGGGAGGCTCGTTCCAGTCACGGCCTGCTATTGGCAACGGGGGGGGGGGAATTGGGATGCAGCCAATAGCAGGCCATGATAGGGACAAGGGGACATGCAGCGGTGGCCGCGCTGGTGTGTGTGGGGCATTATAGGCCTTGAATAACCCTTTTAAAGTCCTTTAACATGGGACGATATTACAGCAGATTGTCGGGAAGGAAGCGTAACTTCTGGACAATCTTCTGATTGCTGGTGGAGGAGACCACCAGTGGAGGAGACAGTGATCTCATCTTAGTGTATGGAAAGAGGGATCGCTAATGCCATCGCTCTTCCCCATATACAGGCCCGTTGTTTGCCGGCAGGAGATCGTGATTAATCAGCATCTGCTGCCGGTAAACGATCATTTTTGTGTGCGCAAAGATGTTCGGATTGAAATTCTCGTCCATTGGATAATCAGCGGTATATTTACACTGCCCGATCATAGTTAACAAGCGTTACTATGAACGTTCATTAGTGATAATCTGTGCAATTCTCGACCCATGCAAAGGGCCCCCTAGACATGAACCTTGATTATTTGAGTATTCTTAAAGGTCACGATTTATCATTTAAAGGGAGGGCTTTCCATACACTTCCACAGAACTAGATGTATTTAAGGATTCTGGGAATTGTTCCCTTTGTTTTGTTCAGTTTCTTAAAACTTGCATGAACTTATCACAGCCCTTCAAGGGCACTCCTCTCTAGTGTTCATAACTTCAAGGCAAGCATTCAATTCAGAATTCATAGGACTAATACCAGAACAGTTGGATACCGGTCTAATGGAATGTGGCGCTTTATGTTTTTTTTAAATTCTATATGGATGGGAAAAAAATGAAACACCAAGTGTATGGACCAATAGGCTATTAGTCCATAGACTTAGATGCTTTATCATGTCTTCCTTTAACTCTGCACCCTTACATGGCAGTAATATGATGTGGTTTGCATGACACATGATAGCAATTCATGAATGCCACCAGCAGAATGCCATAGCTGATGCTATGAGGCTGCCTACAAAAGAACAAAACACTGAGGTAGACTTACTAAGGCTAGTTCCACGTTAGTGCTTGTACATCCGGCAGGCTGTTCCGGCAGTGACGCGCCTGCCGGACTTCTCTAGGTGTCGGACCCCCACCGATCAGATACTGAAGACCTATCCAGAGGATAGGTCAACTCATAAGTAAAAAATAAGCACTATCATTATAAGCTTTTCCTCTACTGAACTTATCCTTCTGATGTGTGAAGTGAATGCCACTGCTTGGAGATCATTCAGTCAGCTTTAAAATAAGATTTTTAACCCATACACATACACAAAGGGCTCATGAAATCACAACATGTGAGGTGCTGACAGACGTGCCCAACCCAGAGCTTTGCCTTCACATGGCTTCTTCTGGGGCATGTTAGTAGAAGGAGATATGAGAATTTTGCTTATTTTGCTTCATTCTTTTTGTATTGTCGGGCTCCACTGGAGGAAGGAGTTAATGCTAACTGAACTTATTTTTTTTGCTAAGAAGAAGAAAATGTCGCAAAGGAATTTATAGAGCAAGTCACCCACAGGGTTGCTATAAAGTACTGCAATTAAGGTTAACGGGGTTATACGCGAAATGATATTGCGGTGGAGGCGAGTGCATGCCAGTGACATCACTGTACATCAATCACATGGCCTACTTCAAGTCAATGGGGCTAAGCTGCAATACCAAGCACTGCCACTATAAAATGTACGGCGCTGTCCTTGAAAAGCTGCCAGGAACCTGCATCGCTCACCAGAGATTCGGTGAGTGCAGAGGCTTCCTGAAACAGCTGATAGGCGGGGATGCCGGGACTCAGACCCCCACTGATGTGATAATGATGACCTCTCCTGAGGATAAGTCATCATTATCTTTTCCAGGATAACTACTTTAAAAAAAATAGAGAAAAATATAAATATAAATCATTTCTGAACAGTCATTTCAGGATTGGATACACATTTATAAAATGCATACTCTATAGACCAGGAGTAGGCAACCTCCTGCACTCCAGCTGTTGTAAAACTACAACTCCTAGCATGCATACTTGCTCTGCTCTTTTAAGAAATATCATAGGAATGAATGGAGCATGCTGGGAATTGTAGTTTCACAACAGCTGGAGTGCCGAAGGTTGCTGACCCCTGCTATAGACTCTTGGGCCTGCTTGTTTCTCATGGCAATATGAACTAAAGCTGTGTGCATTTATTCATCTGAAGTGATCATAAATATTTAAGGGTACTTTCACACTTGCGGCAGAGGAATCCGGCAGGCAGTTCCGTCGCCGGATCCGTCAAAACGTATGCCAACTGATGGCATTTTAAGACTGATCAGGATCCTGATCCATCTTACAAATGCATTGAAATGCCAGATGCGTCTTTCCGGTGTCATCTAGAAAAACAGATACAGCATTTATTTTTTTCACATTTTTTTCGGTCTGCGCAAGAGTTCCGTATTTTTGGCCGGAGATAAAACCGTAGCATGCTGCGGTATTATCTCCGTCCTGAACAGTCAAAAAGACTGAACTGAAGACATCCTGATGCATCCTGAACGGATTGCTCTCCATTCAGAATGCATTAGGATAAAAGTGATCAGTTCTTTTCCGGTATTGAGCCCCTAGGACTGAACTCTATGCCGGAAAAGAAAAACGCTAGTGTGAAAGTACCCTAACTTTGTGATGACCCAGTGGTGGGCAACCTGCGGCACTCCAGCTGTTGTGAAACTACAACTCCCAGCATGCACACTTTCTCTGCTCTTCTCAGAACTCTCATACAAATAAATGGAGAATGCTGGGGATTGTAGTTTCACAACAGCTGGAGTCCCGCAGGTTACCCACCTCTGGCACTAGCCTAAGGATCACAATTCTAAAAGATCAACTTCTACTGAACAGTTAAACATACATTATGTTTCTATAGTCAAGTGTGAATTATATTCATCAGTACTTGCAGAAGAAATGAAAAATCATACCTTGTGTAAGATTGGGTTCACATTTCATTTACTTCCATCCCAATGTATACATGTGATAAAAACCTACAAATATAAGACTATCTATAGGCATACAGAGCAATATGGCAGCCATTAATTCCCGTTAAAAAACAAACAAAAAACACCTGTATAGTAAAGCGCAGCAGACTACACGTATTTATACATGAATACAAAGTATGCAGCTGCATAATATACCCCCACATTTACCAAAAGGACATGCTTTTCACATATGTTGATCACATAGGACCTTATGAATATGCAGGGGCGTAGCTATAGGGGGTGCAGAGGTAGCAGTCGCCAGGAGCCTGAGGGGGCCCAAAGACCCCTGTGCCACATAAGACACTGGCATTATAGAAAGTGCATGCTGGTCAATTTACACCTCTAGCTAGAGGGAAGGGGTTAGGTCAAGAATGTGGCATGAGGGGTGCCCTTTCAATGTTTGCCTCTGGCAGCAGGAAGGCTATGCGCTTCCCTGCCCATTGCCAACAAGCACTAAGGGAATGGGGGCCCAAGCTGAACTCTTGCACCAGGGCCCGTGAGCCTTTAGCTACGCCCCTGTGAATATGCCTGGTGTTTGGCATATTTCTAATATGTTCAAAAATCCATATGTGAACAGAGCCTTAAAGGGGTTGTCCAGCTTTTACTAAGAGATGTTGTATCCTCAGGATAGGCCAACACTAACTAATCAGCAAAGGTCTGACTCCACCAACACTGGAAATACACGGCACGGTCAACTGTGCAGCGGACTGTGCTCGTTGCTGCAGCATTGCTTCCATTGACTTCATCCGAATCAGTGCTGTAGTAACATGCTCCCACCACTAGCCAGTGGACAGAGCTATGTAATTCCTGTGCCAGAGATACACCTGAACAGCGAGGATGCGGATGTCGGGCCCCCACTGATCTGAAGACCTGTCCAGAGGATGCTTAATAAAAGCTGGAGAACCCCTTAGCAGGTTCTGTTAGGTAAGTGTCCTTCATTTGCAGATTTTTGTTAATTAGATACAGTGCACACAAAATTCATTTAGAACGTCTGATATTTTCCCATCATTTTGCCTGTGATGTTTTGGCAATTAGCTTTGCTGATTAGTTCAATAAGCCAAAGACCTGTAGGCAAACTGCAGACAGAATGCATTAACCTACATCAGCCATCGGTTTTCTGTCTGTGGCTGTACTAGCTTGTCATAAGTAAGAAGACCTCCGTTTTATCTATCATTATAATGAATTTCACATGCAAAATGTACAAGCTTCCTGGCCTAATCTAATTTGCTCTCAATGAAATTTACAAATTGCACTAGGATGTAAAGCAAGATGATCCAACTAATATGTCCTTGACTAGCTTCCTTATCCTTAGGACATCCTATTGTGTCATTCATTTGCCAAATATGAAGCAGCAACCGGTCATTAGAAGATGTCAGATTTTCTGATTAGCACTTCCCAATCTCATTCTCCCAGACGTACATTTCTGTATTTTCCAGACGTGGTCTTTGGCATGGTTAAGTAGTTATAAAATATGATTTTTTTTTAAAAAATGTTTTATTTGTTTTAGGGATTTCGTTAAGGTCTGAATGTTTTCCTCATTACCGGATTGTTATTTCCATAGAAACCATGTCCATTCTGAATAGCTTGGCCAGAAGAAGTTTTGTATAGTATCCAAGAGACTCCTTTATGAGGCAACATCAGGATCAGGTTTAAATACCAGACACTGGGAAGAAAAACTATTCTACTGCTAAACTGAATCAAGTGTCAAAAAGCTGAATGTACTCTGAGGCTCTGGAATAATTATTCTGCAAAAACACCCACACACCGGAATAGACCTGCAAGAGCAAAATGACATTAGTGAGTCACTGGATATTCCTACGAGTATTACCACTCAAATGTTTTCCAGCTAAGATCCATTACATGTAATGGAGGAAATCTACACCATTTTCACTTCATTTCCAAGAAAGACAAAAAGTGCACCTTGCTTTGACAGCCATTCATTACAAATAAAACTTGTGCCTGAACGTCGCTGCTGCCTAGGCTTAAATACTGTTGCAGGCTCTTTGTAAAGGGCACAGCAGCTTGGAGGTTGTGTTTTATAGGCACTATGAATAATAAGCCTTAAAGGCATTATCCTATATCAACTTGTCATTTTGTTAAGAATGTCATAGGTAAATACACAGCAATTTGTGAAAACTATTGTTCGAGGGAAGCATTACTTCCGTTGGAAATTGTAGCTGTCTGTACATTTCGCCTACTACAAGAAACTCGGGCAGATAGAAATAACACATTCTACTCCAGATTCGTTCCAGCGTGGTTTTTACATGGGATGAAATGATCAGAATCTCATTTCTGTGACCATTTTTACCGATTGATAGCATTAAAGGGATTGTCCAATCTCAACATTTATTGCATATCGCTACAATATATCATAAATGTCAGCAGGGCCGTTTCTAGGGAATTTTACCAACAAGGCGAACATTAAAAAAGCGCCCCCCCCCCTTAAAGGGGTTGTCTCACTTAAGTAAGTTGCATTTATCATGTAGAGAAAGTTAATACAAGCCACTAATATATTGTTATTATCCATATTGCTTCCTTTGCTGGCTGGAGTCATTTTTCCATCACATTATACACTCCTCGTTTCCATGGTTACAGATCACCCTGCTATCCATCAGTGGTGGTCGTTCTTGTACACTATAGGAAAAAGCATCAGCCTCTCTGGTGGCCGGGACCATGGGAGCGCAGTAGGCTCGTAAGTGGCTTGTATTAACAAGTGCCTCTCCATGCCCCCCCCAATCATGTGCCAGTAACAAGTGCAGTAAGCCGGATTGGGAGAGATGCACACTGGCGCAATATTAATAGTTTTTAGTTCGTGACGCCAATTGCAGCTTGCGCAGGTACTGTAACAGGGCCCTTTAAGATGTTATAGCTCACGTACCAGGTGAGGAATGCCAGAGGGGGAACAATGTCTCTGTGTAGTAGGTATGGTGTCAACGGTGTCTCCTACCTTGGTACTGCTGGACTCCTGGATCCTGGCTCACTTGCAATAAAGTTGAGTGTGGTCAGTAGGAGTAATTGAGGAATGAATGCAATCCAGACAGGTAATATGATCCAACTCGTCTTTACTTAGTGCAGCTTGAATCCATACAAGTATACAGCAATAGTCTTTGGTCCCAGCAGGTATTGGCAATATGTGGCAGGAATCTATATGTATTCTGCTTCTTGTCATATGCCTAGTAGATCTGGCAGGTATATGTCTTCTGCTCTGTCTGTAGTCTGCTTGACATGGGCCTGACTAGCTGAAGGAGGTATTTGGCTTCTCCTGGTCTTTGGATAAGTACTCACAGGACTGCTCGCAGGGTATGATGGTTTCTTCCTGGAGATCTATAGTTCTGGAGATGGCTGCTGGCTTGTCAACCAGCTGAGGTAGATGACTCAGCTGGGAAGGGTGATCCTGGGCCTCAGCCGAGGCTTGGATCCTAGGTTGGGATTCCTGTTTCTGGGAGCTCCTACCAACACAGCCTTCCCCAAGGAGGGGGCTGGTTCACACTAACTAACTTCCTTCTCCTCCTCCTCATGAGACAGGACATGGGAACATCCCACTTCTGCTCACACAGGGGAGACTAGACTGAAATGGACTATTCCAGGCTAGAGATACTAAACTGGCTTAGATCCTGTTACATACTGCTGCCACCTGCTGGTGTACATGGAAATCATAGCAAAATACATAAAACAGGCCTGGATAATGCACATTATGGAGAGAGTGATGCAAACTTATACCAGATGACAATATACATACATTTAACATGTTGTAGCGGGGAGAAAGAGTTTTAGTGACATACTCTCCATGCCCCCCCCAATCATGTGTCAGTAACAAGTGCCTCTCCATGCCCCCCCCCCCAATCATGTGCCACAAGTATTGTCCCGTATAAAAATAAAAAACACTTATACTTACCTCCATGGCAGCGATACGATGCAGGCCTCTTCCGATGCAGGCCTTATCCAGAATAGGGCCTCCTAAAGTGAAGGAGAGTGGCCACGCAAGAGCGACAACCCTCCATTCACCACTATACAATGTATTTTTGGAAGTCGAATATCAGTGAGTGGAGGGGATGCCTATACATGTGCCGTGTGCTGTCCTTCAATTTGGGGGCCCTGTTATGGAGACAGGAGCAGTTCCCTGATGTGTGGTATATCCTAGTCATATGCCATAAATCAGGCATCCTCAAATTGCGGCCCTCCAGCTGTAGCAAAACTACAACTCCCAGCATGCCCGAACAGCCTACAGGTATCAGCCTACAGCAGGGCATTGTGGGAATTGTAGTTTTAAAACAGCTGGAGGGCCGCAGTTTGAGGATGCCTGCCATAAATGTTGAGATGGAACAACCCCTATGTTTACTTTAAAGAATACATCCACAAAAAGCGGATATGCTGTGGATTTCCTCTCTGGAATTGCAGAAAATCCTCAGCCTTTATTGTAGCAGCAAAGTGGATGAGATTTTATGAAATCTCTAACACCCCCTGTGTAAAAATCCATCTGGAATCCACAGCATATCAATTTATACTGTTGACTTTCACCCTTTCCAATGCATAGGGGAAATTCCCTGGCAAATATGTTGCTAAACGCACAAAAGCCACCACTTAAAAGGCACATTTACTGTACATGCACTGATCAAGCGGGCAATTATCAGGAAGGAACAATTCCTTCCCAATTGCCTGCTCGTCAGTGGAAGTAAAGAGCTGCATTTACATGTAGCGATCAACTCCACTTCATGGGGACAAGCAATGGCTACTGCAATCGCTCATCCTCATACAGATTCATTGTTTCACTGTTCCTAATAATTATGAGGTGTAAATTCACCTGAACACTTTGCAAAAAAATCTGCAGTAGAAATTCCATATCTACTCCATGTGCCCATATCTTTAAAATTAAAGGAGTTCTGTAGCTTTTTCTTACTGATGATCTATCCTCTGGATAGATCATCAGCATCTGATCGGCGGGGATCCGAAACCCGAGACCCCCGCCGATCAGCTGTTTGAGAAGGCAGTGGCTCTGGCAGTAGCGCCTCGGCCTTCTCACTGTTTCCCACAGACCCAGTGACATCACGACTAGTATTAATGGCCTGGAAGCGGCTACTTCCCATTCACTTCAATGAGGCTTAGCGTGCTCAGGCCAGTAATACTAGTCGTGACGTCACTGGGCCTGCAGGAAACAGCGAGAAGGCTGCTGCGCAACTAACAGCGCCGCTGCCTTCTCAAACAGATGATCAGCGGGGGGTGACTTATCCAGAGGATAGCTCATCAGTAAGAAAAAGCTACAGAACCCCTTTAAGTTAGGTAACCCAGAAGATACACTTTTATTGATTTTTAAGTTTTGTCTCTGCTTTGCCAGAATGCCAAACTATATAGTTCCAAACTATACTGGCAGGCTGCTACGTGTTATATAAACTAAAAGGCTCTATTCACATTAAGTTTTTTAGAAAAATGCTAAGGTTTTGATGTCAATTTTCCATGCATTTTCTTTTTAAACTAAAACAAGAAGCAGATTCAAAAGAAACTGAAAATATAATGGAAGCCAACCCCCTCCCCCAAACCTCCACAACCATTATATTGATTGATATTAAATGCACAAAATTAGTAGCATCAATTTTAAAACGTGCCTTAGGTCTCATGCACACGACCGTTCCGTTTTTTGCGGATCCGCAAAACACAGAAGCTGCCCGTGTGCCTTCCTCAATTTGCGGAATGGAACAGGCAGCCCATTGTAGAAATGCCTATTCTTGTCCGCAAAACAGACAAGAATAGGACATGTTATATTTTTTGGGCGGGGCTACGTAACGGAGCAACGGATGCGGACAGCACACAGCACAAAAAGCACAAAAACTGCACAGAAACTGCGGCTCGGATGCGGACCAGAACAACGGTCGTGTGCATGAGGCCTTAGTTTTATGGAGAGAAAGAATGCACAGCAAATGCTTAAAGGAGTTGTCCCATCTGGCTCATTTATGGCATATCAACAGGATATGCCATAAATGTCTGATCCCACAAGTCCCACCTCAGGGAGCCATTCCAGTCTCAAGGACGGGACCTCAAAGTGAATGGAGAGCAAACTGCACATGTGTGGCCAAGCCTTCACTTCTTGTTATGAGACTTTCAAAAATAGCTGAGCGCTGGGGCAGCTATTTTTAGAAGCCCCATAGTAGTGAATGGAGAGTATTTGGTTCATGCTCAGTAGTAGTGGTGCCATACCAAGTTCATTACATAAATACAGCACAAGAAACAAGCACAGTACACAAATAGAGCACCACAACTAGGCACAGTATATAAATACTGAACCAGAACCAGGCACAGTACGTACATACAGCACAACAACCAAGTTCATTACATGAATACTGTACATCACACCACCAGAGCCCAGGACATTACATAAGTAAAGCACCAAAACCAAGCTCATTACATTAATACAGCACCAGAGCCAAGCTCATTACATAAATACAGCACCAGAGCGCATTACATAAATACAGCACCAGAACCAAGCTCATTACATAAATACAGCACCAGAACTAAGCACATTACATAAATACAGCACTAGAACCAAGCTCATTACATAAATACATCACCAGAACCAAGGACATTACATAAATACAGAACCAGAGCCAAGCTCATTACATAAATACAGCACCAGAACCAAGCTCATTACATAAATACAGCACCAGAGCCAAGCTCATTACATAAATACAGCACCAGAACCAAGCTCATTACATAAATACAGCACTAGAACCAAGCTCATTACATAAATACAGCACCAGAACCAAGCTCATTACATAAATACATCACCAGAACCAAGGACATTACATAAATACAGAACCAGAGCCAAGCTCATTACATAAATACAGCACCAGAACCAAGCTCATTACATAAATACAGCACCAGAACCAAGCTCATTACATAAATACAGCACCAGAGCCAAGCTCATTACATAAATACAGCACCAGAACCAAGCTCATTACATAAATACAGCACTAGAACCAAGCTCATTACATAAATACAGCACCAGAACTAAGCACATTACATAAATACAGCACCAGAGCCAAGCTCATTACATAAATACAGCACCAGAACCAAGCTCATTACATAAATACAGCACTAGAACCAAGCTCATTACATAAATACAGCACCAGAACCAAGCACATTACATAAATACAGCACCAGAACTAAGCACATTACATAAATACAGCACTAGAACCAAGCTCATTACATAAATACAGCTCCAGAACCAAGCTCATTACATAAATACAGCACCAGAACTAAGCACATTACATAAATACAGCACCAGAACCAAGCACATTACATAAATACATCACCAGAACCAAGGACATTACATAAATACAGAACCAGAGCCAAGCTCATTACATAAATACAGCACCAGAGCCCAGCACATTACATAAATACAGCACCAGAACCAAGCACATTACATAAATACAGCACCAGAACCAAGCACATTACATAAATACAGCACCAGAACCAAGCACATTACATAAATACAGCACCAGAGCCCAGCACATTACATAAATACAGCACCAGAACCAAGCACATTACATAAATACAGCACCAGAACCAAGCTCATTACATAAATACAGCACCAGAACCAAGCTCATTACATAAATACAGCACTAGAACCAAGCACATTACATAAATACAGCACCAGAACCAAGCACATTACATAAATACAGCACCAGAACTAAGCACATTACATAAATACAGCACCAGAACCAAGCTCATTACATAAATACAGCACCAGAACCAAGCTCATTACATAAATACAGCACCAGAACTAAGCACATTACATAAATACAGCACCAGAACCAAGCTCATTACATAAATACAGCATCAGAACCCAGCACATTACATAAATACAGCACCAGAACCAAGCTCATTACATAAATACAGCACCAGAACCAAGCTCATTACATAAATACAGCACCAGAACTAAGCACATTACATAAATACAGCACCAGAACCAAGCACATTACATAAATACAGCACCAGAACCAAGCTCATTACATAAATACAGCACCAGAACCAAGCACATTACATAAATACAGCACCAGAACCAAGCACATTACATAAATACAGCACCAGAACCAAGCTCATTACATAAATACAGCATCAGAACCCAGCACATTACATAAATACAGCACCAGAACCAAGCTCATTACATAAATACAGCACCAGAACCAAGCTCATTACATAAATACAGCACCAGAACCAAGCTCATTACATAAATACAGCACCAGAACTAAGCACATTACATAAATACAGCACCAGAACCAAGCACATTACATAAATACAGCACCAGAACCAAGCTCATTACATAAATACAGCACCAGAACCAAGCACGTTACATAAATACAGCACCAGAACCAAGCTC
Organism: Bufo bufo; assembly: GCF_905171765.1. NCBI lineage: Eukaryota > Metazoa > Chordata > Amphibia > Anura > Bufonidae > Bufo > Bufo bufo. Next base: position 465,149,651 of record NC_053389.1, on the reverse strand, counting down.
ATTACATAAATACAGCACCAGAACCAAGCACATTACATAAATACAGCACCAGAACCAAGCTCATTACATAAATACAGCACTAGAACCAAGCACATTACATAAATACAGCACCAGAACCAAGCTCATTACATAAATACAGCACCAGAACCAAGCTCATTACATAAATACAGCACCAGAACCAAGCTCATTACATAAATACAGCACCAGAGCCAAGCTCATTACATAAATACAGCACCAGAGCCAAGCACATTACATAAATACAGCACCAGAGCCAAGCACATTACATAAATACAGCACTGGAGCCAAGCTCATTACATAAATACAACACCAGAACCAAGCACATTACATAAATACAGCACCAGAACCAAGCACATTACATAAATACAGCACTGGAGCCAAGCTCATTACATAAATACAGCACCAGAACCAAGCTCATTACATAAATACAGCACCAGAGCCAAGTTCATTACATAAATTCATCAGCAGGACCATGCACAGTATATAAATAAAGCACCAGAACCAAACTCAGTACATATATACAGTACAGACCAAAAGTTTGGACACACCTTCTCATTCAAAGAGTTTTCTTTATTTTCATGACTATGAAGGCATCAAAACTATGAATTAACACATGTGGAATTATATACATAACAAACAAGTGTGAAACAACTGAAAGTATGTCATATTCTAGGTTCTTCAAAGTAGCCACCTTTTGCTTTGATTACTGCTTTGCACACTCTTGGCATTCTCTTAATGAGCTTCAAGAGGTAGTCCCCTGAAATGGTCTTCCAACAGTCTTGAAGGAGTTCCCAGAGATGCTTAGCACTTGTTGGCCCTTTTGCCTTCACTCTGCGGTCCAGCTCACCCCAAACCATCTCGATTGGGTTCAGGTTTGGTGACTGTGGAGGCCAGGTCACCTGGCGCAGCACCCCATCACTCTCCTTCATGGTCAAATAGCCCTTACTTTCAAAGTTTTACCAATTTTTCGGCTGACTGACTGACCTTTATTTCTTAAAGTAATGATGGCCACTTGTTTTTCTTTACTTAGCTGCTTTTTTCTTGCCATAATACAAATTCTAACAGTCTATTCAGTAGGACTATCAGCTGTGTATCCACCTGACTTCTCCTCAACGCAACTGAAGGTCCCAACCCCATTTATAAGGCAAGAAATCCCACTTATTAAACCTGACAGGGCACACCTGTGAAGTGAAAACCATTTCAGGGGACTACATCTTAAAGCTCATCAAGAGAATGCCAAGAGTGTGCAAAGCAGTAATCAAAGCAAAAGGTGGCTACTTTGAAGAACCTAGAATATGATGTATTTTCAGTTGTTTCACAATTGTTTGTTATGTATATAATTCCACATGTGCTAATTCATAGTTTTGATGCCTTCAGTGTGAATCTACAATTTTCATAGTCATGAAAATAAAGAAAACTCTTTGAATGAGGTGTGTCCAAACTTTTGGTCTGTACTGTACATCACCATAACAAAGCCCATTACATAAATACAGCACCAGAACTAAGCACAGTACATATATACAGCACCAGAACCAAGCTCATTACATATATACAGCACCAGAACCAAGCTCAGTACATAAATACAGCACCAGAACCAAGCATGTTACATAAATTCATCAGCAGGACCATGCACAGTATATAAATAAAGCACCAGAACCAAACTCAGTACATATATACATCACCATAACAAAGCACGTTACATAAATACAGCACCAGAACTAAGCACAGTACATATATACAGCACCAGAACCAAGCTCATTACATATATACAGCACCAGCTGAAAAACTACTGTACAAATATGATTTGCACAGTCAGGTTAGTCCTTGCCATATAAGTATGTAAAAATGTGACACTACAGGTCCAAGTATGGCCTGAACAGGTGTAAAGGTGTGCTGGGAGTTTTAGTTTCACAAAAGAGAATGCTATCACCAATCATCATTCTGTAGAACTTAAAAATGACTACAGCTCTGATCAGACAGTTAGTGGCTGAATAAACATTTACAGTTAATGATTTACATGTGACATCCACTCCGGAGTTATTCTCTTACCTTTTCTTTTGATCTGGTTCAGACCACCATGATGACTTCTCCCTGCCATGACTTGTCTCTGCACAGTTTGCTATCCAGATGCCTTTTGCTTCTCACTTTATCAACAAATTCGCACCCTATATACTAACATGAACTCCTCTCAGTGCCACAAACTATGCAACATACTCTGTGCCCCTGAAAAAAGTCATGACACATACTAGGGTCTCTGAAAATAAAGCAGCACACACACACACACACACACAGAGTCCTTAATAGTAGTGCTCCCTGTAGATAGTTCCAAATGCTATAATACACATAATATAATAATACACACCTAAGCTGCTAAAGAACCTCATAATACACACCTACACTGCTGCAGAACATCATAATACAAACCTCTGCTGCCGCAGAACCTCATAAAACACACCTCAGCTGACGCAGAACCTAATAATACACAATTCAGCTGCTGAAGAACATCATAAAATACATAATCAACATCATTAGGCCTCCTGCACACGACCGTTGTGTGCACCCATGGCCGTTGTGCCGTTTTTCGTTTTTTTTTCGCGGACCCATTGACTTTCAATGGGTCCGTGGAAAAAACGGAAAATGCACCGTTTTGCAGTCGCATCCGTGATCCGTGTTTCCTGGCCGTGAAAAAAATATGACCTGTCCTATTTTTTTCACGGCCAACGGTTCACGGACCCATTCAAGTCAATGGGTCCGTGAAAGAACACGGATGCACACAAGATTGGCATTCGTGTCCGTGATCCGTGGCCGTAGGTTAGTTTTTATACAGACGGATCCGAAGATCCGTCTGCATAAAAGCTTTTTCAAAGCTGAGTTTTCACTTCGTGAAAACTCAGAACCGACAGTATATTCTAACACAGAAGCGTTCCCATGGTGATGGGGACGCTTCTAGTTAGAATACACTACAAACTGTGTACAAGACTGCCCCCTGCTGCCTGGCAGCCCTGATCTCTTACAGGGGGCCGTGATCAGCACAATTAACCCCTTTAGGTGCGGCACCTGAAGGGGTTAATTGTGCTGATCACGGCCCCCTGTAAGAGATCAGGGCTGCCAGGCAGCAGGGGGCAGACCCTCCCCCCCCTCCCCAGTTTGAATATCATTGGTGGCCAGTGCGGCCCCCCCCCTTCTATTGTAATAATAGGTTGGTGGTCAGTGCGCCCCCCCTCCCTCTATTGTAAAAATTCGTTAGTGGCACAGTGTGCGCCCCCCCCCTCCCTCCCTCTATTGTAATAATTCGTTGGTGGCACAGTGTGCGCCCCCCATCGGCCCCCCCTCCCTCTATAGCATTAACAACATTGGTGGTCAGTGCAGTGTGCGGCCTCCCATCTCCCCCCCCCCCCCCATCATTGGTGGCAGCGGAGTTCCGATCGGAGTCCCAGTTTAATCGCTGGGGCTCCGATCGGTAACCATGGCAACCAGGACGCTACTACAGTTCTGGTTGCCATGGTTACTTAGCAATAGTACAATAGTAGAAGATTCATACTTACCGGCTCCTGCGATGTTCGTGTCCGGCCGGGAGCTCCACCTACTGGTAAGTGACAGGTCTATGCGGAGCATTGCTAAATAAACTGTCACTTCCCAGTAGGAGGAGATCCCGGCCGGACACTAACATCGCAGCTCCCAGGTAAGTATGAATCTTTTACTATTGTACTATTGCTAGTAACCCGCTGCCACCAATGATCGGGGGGGGGGGGGGAGATGGGAGGCCGCACACTGGCCACCAATGTTGTTAATGCTATAGAGGGAGGGGGGGCCAATGGGGGGCGCACACTGTGCCACCAATGATTTATTACAATAGAGGGAGGAGGGGGGGGGGGCGCACACTGTGCCACCAACGAATTATTACAATAGAGGGAGGAAGGGGGGGGGGCGCACACTGTGCCACCAACGAATTATTACAATAGAGGGAGGAAGGGGGGGGGGGGCGGGGGGGGCACACTGTGCCACCAACGAATTATTACAATAGAGGGAGGAAGGGGGGGGGCGGGGGGGGGCACACTGTGCCACCAACGAATTATTACAATAGAGGGAGGAAGGGGTGGGGGGCCGCACTGGCCACCAATGATATTCAAACTGGGGAGGGGGGGGGGTCTGCCCCCTGCTGCCTGGCAGCCCTGATCTCTTACAGGGGGATATGATAGTACAATTAACCCCTTCAGGTGCGGCACCTGAGGGGTTAATTGTGCTGATCACAGCCCCCTGTAAGAGATCGGATGCTGCTAGGCAGCAGGGGGCAGTCATGTACACAGTTTGTAGTATATTCTAACTAGAAGCGTCCCCATCACCATGGGAACGCCTCTGTGTTAGAATATACTGTCGGAAATGAGGTTTCACGATCTAACTCATATCCGACAGTATATTCTAACATAGAGGCGTTCCCATGGTGATGGGGACGCTTTAAGTTAAAATATACCATCGGATTGGAGAAAACTCAGATCCGATGGTATAAAAGGGACTCCAGACTTTACATTGAAAGTCAATGGGGACGGCTCCGTTTGAAATGGCACCATATTGTGTCAACGTCAAACGGATCCGTCCCCATTGACTTGCATTGTAATTCAGGACGGATCCGTTTGGCTCCGCACGGCCAGGCGGACACCAAAACAACTTATTTTTCATGTCCGTGGATCCTCCAAAAATCAAGGAAGACCCACGGACGAAAAAACGGTCACGGATCACGGAAAAACGGGACCCGTTTTTGCGGACCGCAAAAAAATACGTTCGTGTGCAGGAGGCCTTATAGTAACAAGAGAGCTACAAGTCTCCTCATAGCCAGGTTGTTATTATTGGAAATTAGAGGGCGAAATAGCAAGGGGAGTAAAAGGGGAGAGAACTACAACTCCCAACATGTCCAGACTGTTAATATTGAGCATTAGTGGATATGTTAGGAAGAGGAGTATAAGAGGAGAGGACTACAACTCCCAGCATGTTTAGACTCTTACTAGAGGGCATCAGTGGACCTTATAGGGAGAAGAGTATGAGGAGAGAACTACAACTCCCAGCATGTACAGACTTTTGCTATGGGGCATCAGTGGACATTATAGGGAGCAGGTTATAATGGGAGTGAACTACAACTCCCAGAATATCTATACTGTTATTATGGGGCATAAGTAGACATTATAGAGAGAGGGGTATAAGAGAAGAGAACTGTAATTCCCAGCATGCTCAGACTGTTATTATGGGACATCAGTGGACATTACATGGAGAGGGGTATAATAAGAGAGAACTGTAACTCCCAGTATTTCTAGGATGTTATTATCAGAGAGCATTACATGGAGTTAGTATAAGCAAAGAACTACAACTCCTAGCATTTGACAATTTATAGAAGAAGAGAAACCACTAATCTCTTCTCCACACAAAGCACAGGAGCTCTACTTCTCATATTGTGACATCACACAGGTCCTTCACCACTTCTCCTTTGCACTGATCAGCTCTCTCTTCCTGCAATCCTGCAATGGTCACATGATGACATCACATAGGTCCTTCTCCACCTGGCGTCATCTCTGCAGAGCTAGAGTCCTGCCCCTGAAAATACTGCTCAACTGCATATGTGGTCTGAGGACGCAGATACAATGCATGCAGGGGTGCCCGTAAACCAGGTGAAATGACCTGATGCTTGGCAAAGGTGACTGCCAGATGCCCCCCTTCAGGTCTGCCATGACCTTGGCCTGACTTCTTTGTATGAATATTACCTGTACTCTTGGTACACCAGTGTCTCTGATCCTCATGGATCAGCTGCCAACTACACCAGGACAACTCCAGGAGGTAGTTGCCTGGTTGGTTCCCTGCACTGAAGTCCAGATTCCTGTATAAGAGCAATCCAGCAGCGGTGGCTGTCCTTGCACACTATAGAACAAGCGTTGATATATGCACACTTCCACAGTCCTGGCTGGCTGTATGCAAGCATGGCCACCAGTGCTGTATTGCAGGGTGGTCATAACCTCTGGATATGAGAAGTGCATAATGTAATGGAAAAATAAATCAAGCCAACAAAAAAAGGTAAAATGGATAATCACAATACATTGATGCCTTGTATTAACTTTGTCTACATTATCAATGCCCTTTGCTGAAGTTTCTACTGATGTTTATATTTCAGATCCTCCACCCTTTTTGTAGTGCAACTCCATTTTGTCTATATATTTTTGTAGGTGGAGTCTCCAGAAGTGGACACATTATTCCAGATATGGTCTCACTGGTTCTGTATACAGTAGGATCACAATCTCTCTTCCTACTGGTTAGACTTTAAGCTATACAGCCAGGCATCCGTCTTGTTTTCCCAGCTGCCTCCCCACAGTGTGCACTCAGTTTGAAGCTGTCTGAAGCCTCTGAAGTTTTGGCTAACACAGAACTGTCAAAATGATAGAGTGCATTATTTTACATTTGGACACATTAAACAGCAGTTTCCATTGTTTGGACCATTTTTCCAGAGAAGATAATTATTTTGCCATGTTGCTGATCCCTCCAGAAATATCAACCCTGTTACACAATTTTGCGTCATCGCCAACCAGGCAAACCTTACCTAGCAAACCTTCTACTATGTCGCCTACAAAAAAAATAAAAAGAATAGAACCCAGGACAAACACTTGATGTCCATCACTGGTAACCTGTCTTCTCAGCATGTACTTCATACCATTAACACCACTCTAGTGTCCATTCATCAGCTGGCTGCAAATTCACTGAAATATCCATGGATTAAAAGGGTTATCCAAGAAAATATATTTATAAGTTATCTTCAGGATAGGTAATCAGTAACAGATATGCACGGGTGAGACACCTGGGTCATCTGTTATTAGAGGCCTCGAGGGCCGCAGTCTTCCTAGGCTAGTGCCATCACTGTACATTGGTCACATGGCCTATTTCCAGCTCAGCCCTATTCAAGTCAATGGGGCTGAGCTGCAATACCAAGCACTGCCACTATATGATGTACGGCGGTGTCCGTAGAAAAAAAACAGGAGCCTGCATTGTTCCCTAGAGCGTCTTAATAACTTTGGCTCCTTTCTGTTTAATAGCATACAGTTCTCTATCAGCTATATTTCTGGTTTCTCTATAATGTTTAATGCATTAAAGCCTTCTTTTCTTTTACTATATAACCAGTAGTTATATGTTATAGTGCCCATAGCCATACAAGGGCTTGTTTCTTGTGGGACAAGATGTACTTTCTAATGGCACTATTTAATATGGAATACAATGTGGGGAAAAACTGGAAAAAAAACTTGCAAATGAGATGAAAATGAAAAAAACACAAAAAAAACTCAATTGCGCCATTGTTGTACGGGTTTTTGTTTGTACAGCGTTCCCTATTTGGTAAAACTGACCTGTTACCATTATTCTACTGGTCAGTCCGATTATAGCGACACCGCATTTGTATGTCTTTTTTTGTGTTTTAATACTGGACAAAAATAAAAGCTTTAGAAAATTGTTATTTTTTCTTTGAAACACCATATTCTGACCTCCATAACTTTTTTTTATAGTTGTGTGAGGGCAAATTTTTTATGAGGTGATCTGTAACTTGTATTCATACCAATTTAGTGTTAACTCCCAGCCCCACATTGCCCCTTACACAGCTCACACTTCATGCTGCAGCCAGCACTGATGAACTGCAGGCTTGAAGCAGCACTGTGTAAGGGCAGCCAGTGCCTGACTGCTGAAGTTGCCCAGCGAGCGCTCTGTGTTCCGTGTGCTGCTCTGAGCACTGTGCTCACCCTCGAAGAATGCTCCTGTTCTTTCGGCCGGCAAGGAGGCAGAGCTGACTTTAAGGCCCCTTTCACTCGGGCGAGTATTCCGCGCAGATGCGATGCGTGAGTTGAACGCATTGCACCCGCACTGAATACCGACCCATTCATTTCTATGGGGCTGTTCACATGAGCGGTGATTTTCACGCATCACTTGTGCGTTGTGTGAAAATCGCAGCAAGCTCTATAGCAAAAAATCGCAGCAAGCTCTAAGTGCGGATGCGGTGCGATTTTCACGCACGGTTGCTAGGAGACGATCGGGATGGAGACCCGATCATTATTATTTTCCCTTATAACATGGTTATAAGGGAAAATAATAGCATTCTGAATACAGAATGCATAGTAAAATAGCGCTGGAGGGGTTAAAAAAAAAAAAAATAATTTAAATCACCTTAATCCACTTGCTCGCGCTGCCGGCATCTCGTCTGTCTCCTTCTTTGCTGAACAGGACCTGTGGTGACATCACTCCGGTCATCACATGATCCATCACATGATCTTTTACCATGGTGATGGATCATGTGATGGATCATGTGATGACCGGAGTGACGTTACCACAGGTCCTGTTTAGCAAAGGAGACAGAAGGAGATGCCGGGCTGCGCGATCAAGTGGACTAAGGTGAGTTAAATTTATTATTATTTTTTTAACCCCTCCAGCGCTATTGTACTATGCATTCTGTATTCAGAATGCTATTATTTTCCCTTATAACCATGTTATAAGGGAAAATAATACAATCTACACAACCCCGATCCCAAGCCCGAACTTCTTTGAAGAAGTTCGGGTTTGGGTACCAAACATGCGCGATTTTTCTCACGCGAGTGCAAAACGCATTACAATGTTTTGCACTCGCGCTGAAAAATCGCGCGTGTACCCGCAACGCACCCGCACATTTTCCCGCAACGCCCGTCTGAAAGAGGCCTAAGTCCCGCACAGAACTTCCTGACTCAAGCATCAGGATGTTATTACTCTGGACAACAAAAAGCCAATGGGACCCATATATATAAAAAATATATTACCATCTTTATTATTCAACAAAGTATAAATAACGGTTCAGCAAATAGAAAGAGACACAACAGAATATAGATACAGAGAACATAGCAAGGGGCTTGCAGGTAGGGTAAAATATAGTAGGATGCCTCCCATACGTGTGAAATACACCATAACCAAGTGTGCTGTATCATACACTCAGTGTCACTAATCTCATAAACTGTAAAGCAAAAATTATAATGTTAAGGTACGGCTACCAATGCGTAGGTATACCGTGACACTGTATGGAGGTCAGCACACTTGTTCAGAGGCAAACCTAAATATGGACCTACCCAGGATGAAATGACATATATCCAAACAACATACTCTGCGACATGATGCACCACTACTAAGATCCTGCCCAGAGCGCTGGCACCTCGACGCGCGTTTCACTTCTCACAAGGCTTCGTCAGGAGGTTATCACTCTGGGCCTAGCTGTAAGCTGTTGGCGCGGCACTGCGGCTCGCAGCCGTGCTGTGCTTTACATTGTGTGATTGCAAACCAACAAGGGGTGTTTGGGGAGGCGATGGGCCCCATAAAGTCAAAGGGCCTGGCGCTGCTGACCCAAACGCCCCTATTATAACCCGCTATTGCAGGGAGTAATAGATTGTGACACACCACAACCAGTAGAATGAGACAGGTGTATCACTCCCAATTTGTGAGTGAAGGATAAATAGATTTTTTTTTTATTAATCAGCAATCTAATGTGGACACCGTTCAATTACATTGCTTTGTTACCTACACCGCAATTGATTCAAACTGCAATAGATTCAACAGATTAATTCAACAAATTCGCTATACAAAGGAGAAAACACAGCCGGCACTACTGAACACGGTACGGTGCAGGTAACTTGCTCTCAGCAACCATGCAAAAAACCGAGTGGTGCTCAGCCAGAATGAAAAACCAATAGTGTCGTCAAGGGTAGAAGAAAAAAGAGAAGGCGGCACTCACCGAATCTTCAATAAATCGTAGCTTTATTCAGGTTAAAACATAGCGGGTGCGGGTCACAATTCACAGAAGAAAAAAGGCAACAGCCGTTTCACGCAGCAGTCGCGCTTTGTCAAGCCTCCTGTCACGTGAAAGGGGAGCGCCAAATATACCTGTCTCCTCCCTGCACGTCACCGCTAAACAGGTGCATCAATCAATTCTTCGGATCACCGTCGTGTATAAATTAAAACATTAAAATCATACAAAGACAGCAAGGTCATGTTTATCATTGAAACCTAAACCTCCCATCGCACTAGTTTTAATAATCCATTCGGCTTCTCGTTGCAATAAAATGCGCTTTCTATCGCCACCCCTAACTGGTAGGTTAACTCTCTCAATGCCTGTACACTTTAACACTTCTTTGTTACCTTGGTGCTCATCTTTAATGTGTTCTATGAGGCACGTAGCCCCAATGCACGTACAGGGGTCTATGAGTCTTACCGATATAAAATCTTTTGCATGGTCAAAAAATCGCATACACTACATAAGTCGATTTGCAATTGATAAATTGCCTAATAGTATGTGTTATATGTCCGATCTGAACCTGTGTCCCTGTGCGTATGAAATTGAACATTGCACAGTGTCCACATTTGAAGCTTTCCACGGGGCTCCATCTATCCAACCAGGTATTACCTGTGTCAGGAAGATTAGTACTAGTGACAATATCTCCTATGGTTTTCGCCCGTTTAAAGCTGACAATCGGTTTATTTTTTACTTTATTGATTAATTGCTCATCTCTCTGGAGCATATGCCAATTACTTAAAATTGCATTTTTGATGATCTGAGCCATGGGAGAATATTCGAATGTGAACACTGCCCTAGTGACATCCTGCGCTATTTCTCCATGATGCGTTTTTTTTCTCTTCTTCTTCATTTTCCATAGATCCTTATTTAGCCTGCGTCCATGTGCTCTATTATAAGCTTTGTCAACTATGGAAGACGGATATCCACGCTGTATGAATCTACTTGTGAGATCTCTACTCTGATTCTCAAACTCTATATCATTTTTAATAATCCTTGCAAGCCTAACAAATTGACCATACGGGACATCTGCAGCTACGTGTGGCGGGTGAAAAAACTATCATAATGTAAAAGAGAATTTGTCGAGCTAGGTTTTCTATATATGGTTGTGTCAATTTCATCATTGATGATCCTAACTTGTACATCTAGAAATTCAATAGCCTGTTCTTCTATCTTGCTAGTGAAGCTCATGTTCCTATTGTTATCATTCAGGTACTTAACAAACAGACTGAATTGATCTCGATCTCCTGCCCATATAATGAATACCTCATCGATGTACTGTACAAAAGGGTTGTTAATTGTGAATACATATTTTTCTTCAAACTGAGCCAAAAACAAATTGGCAAAAGTGCAGGCGACAGGTGTCCCCATAGAAGTTCCAGATGTCTGGCTATACCACTGTTTATTAACATAAACGTGTTATTCTTCAAAACAACAGACAGTGCTTCAGTGACAAACTCAGTGTAGGATCTATCTCTTCCTGTTTTAATCAATAAATCGCCAACAATTCCTACTCCTAGATCCTGTGGAATCTTTGGGCCAGATTTATCATTAGCTCAAGTCAGAATAATGGAGTGAAAAAGTCGCAAAAAAATACGCAAACGCTAAAACTGCGCACAAATTTGTGACTTTTTTCTGCTCTCTATGCTCACCAGTTTTCTGAAAGTGGGCGTGTCTTCTTATGTAAATGAATCTCTAGACAGATTTACTATTGGGACTATTTAAAAAGTCGCAAAAAAGTCGCAAAAAAATGCGCAATTTCACTCCAGTGAGGACCATGCTTATCTTTTGAGACTTTTTAATTGAACATGCGACTTTTTGGTAAAGACGTGCGACTTTTTCGTAAAGACCTGCGACTTTTGTAAAGCTGCTTACTGACGGATAAACGGCTACCGTCAAACCACATTTATTACAGTCTTAAAGGGCCGATCATAAATCTGACTTGGCTAAAACTGACTTTAGCCATATGTGAAAGTGGAGTGAGCTGTCAGAGTAGTGATAAATCTGGCCCTTTGTGTATAGGCTCTCAACCTCGATTTTGCATTTTAAGTAATTGGCATATGCTCCAGAGGGATGAGCAATTAATCGATAAAGTGAAAAATAAACCGATTGTCAGCTTTAAACGGGCGAAAACCATAGGAGATATTGTCACTAGTACTAATCTTCCTGACACAGGTAATACCTGGTTGGATAGATGGAGCCCGGTGGGAAGCTTCAAATGTGGATACTGCAATTTCATACGCACAGGGACACAGGTTCAGATCGGACATATAACACTTACTATTAGGAAATTTATCAATTGCAAATCGACTTATGTAGTTTATGCGATTTTTTGTCCATGCGAAAGATTTTATATTGGTAAGACTCACAGACCCCTGTACGTGCGATTTAGAGAACACAAAAGATCGATTGTCACGGGCATTGGGGCTACGCGCCTCATAGAACACATTAAAGATGAGCACCAAGGTAACAAAGAAGTGTTAAAGTGTACAGGCATTGAGAGAGTTAACCTACCAGTTAGGGGTGGCGATAGAAAGCGCATTTTATTGCAACGAGAAGCCTAATGGATTATTAAAACTAATGCGATGGGAGGTTTAGGTTTCAATGATAAACATGACCTTGCTGTCTTTGTATGATTTTAATGTTTTAATTTATACACAAAGGTGATCCGAAGAATTGATTGATGCACCTGTTTAGCAGTGACGTGCAGGGAGGAGACAGGTATATTTGGCGCTCCCCTTTCACGTCACAGGAAGCTTGACAAAGAGCGACTGCTGCGCGAAACGGCTGTTGCCTTTTTTCTTCTGTGAATTGAGACCCGCACCCGCTATGTTTTAACCTGAATAAAGCTACGATTTATTGAAGATTCGGTGAGTGCCGCCTTCTCTTTTTTCTTCTACCCTTGACGAGATTAATTCAACAGTTTACATCTTAATGGCACAGCAGGTGAACTAGATAAACACGCCTATATATTATACCGTCTGTTGACACTGAATCTGACGTACAGTAAGTCTATATAAAACAGAACAGATTAAGTATTAATGGCGCAGCAGTTATTACACTCACCCTGCACTGTCTTTGCATTCTCCCTATGCTCTCCCTACAATCTCCCTACACTGTCCCTGCACTCTCTCTATCCAATATTCTCCAATTAAAAGCTTTCAGAAACACTTTCCCTAGCGCATAAGCAATTGCTCAGCTCATAGTGAAATGGCAGACACCGCGCGGGGTGAGGCCTTTTACGGGCTGTAACACCACTGGGAATAGCTATCTGCAGATAAAAAATTTCTTAAACTTCGGATTAAATTCCACTTTGGATGCTTTGATTCTCTCATCTCTAATCATAATCCTCACTTGTCCTGGAGGCCTACATACCACATCCATTCTAATAACAGTTGCTTCTTTAGTTTGCATACAGATCCAGAGTTTCAAGCTCTATGTGTATCTCCTGAACAGGGCTGGGACAAGGTCCACCACCAACAGAGGCTTAGCTGCCCAAGTGCGCCCCCCTTCCCCGCCATTTAGATATGTATGTTTGTTATTAATCATCATCCAGATCCCCCTCCCCTAAACAGTGCCATCCACAGATCCCCCTCCCCTAAACAGTGCCATCCACAGATACCCCTCCCCTAAACAGTGCCATCCACAGATCCCCCTCCCCTAAACAGCACCATCCACAGATCCCCCTCCCCTAAACAGTGCCATCCACAGATCCCCCTCCCTAAACAGTGCCATCCACAGATCCCCTCCCCTAAACAGTGCCATCCACAGATCCCCCCTCCCCTAAATAGTGCCATCAACAGATCCCCCTCCCCTAAACAGTGCCATCCACAGATCCCCCTCCCCTAAATAGTGCCATCCACAGATCCCCCTCCCCTAAACAGTGCCATCCACAGATCCCCCCTCCCCTAAATAGTGCCATCCACAGATCCCCCTCCCCTAAACAGTGCCATCCACAGATCCCCCTCCCCTAAATAGTGCCATCCACAGATCCCCCTCCCCTAAACAGTGCCATCCACAGATCCCCCCTCCCCTAAATAGTGCCATCAACAGATCCCCCTCCCCTAAATAGTGCCATCCACAGATCCCCCTCCCCTAAATAGTGCCATCAACAGATCCCCCTCCCCTAAATAGTGCCATCCACAGATCCCCCTCCCCTAAATAGTGCCATCCACAGATCCCCCTCCCCGATGCTCACAGGAGTACATTTATAAACTAATCAGTAACTTTAATTTTAATCATTGCTGATCTCTTAACTTGGATATCTTACTCTGTCTTAGCTCCGGTAACAGCAGTAAGTGCGGGCGGGCGGCGCTCACTCACTGACGTCACGTGCCTGCACCGCCTAGTGGGAGGAGCAGGTGTGTGACGTCAGTGAGTGAGCGCCGCCCGCCCGCACTTACTGCTGTTACCGGAGCTAAGACAGAGTAAGATATCCAAGTAAAGAGATCAGCAATGATTAAAGTTAAAGTTACTGATTAGTTTATAAATGTACTCCTGTGAGCGGCGTGGCCCTGTATATTCTAACCCCCAGGCAAGCGTCCCTGTCACCATGGGAACGCCTGGGGGTTAGAATATACCATCGGATTTGAGTTTTCACGATCTCACTGAGAGCGTGAAAACTCAGATCCGATGGTATATTCTAACCCCCAGGCAAGCGTCCCCGTCACCATGGGAACGCCTGGGGGTTAGAAAATGACTCAGTGGCCTGCCTGCCGCCCAGAGGCTGGGGAGCTGGCCTGCGCCCTGAGACTGGAGCCTCCCCAGCCTCTGTGTCGGCCCAGCCCTGCTCCTGAACTACTGTAGATTTAAGACTTCCCTTGACACACATGGCTACTCTACCACCTCTTCTGTCTACCCTGTTTTTCCTGTACAGTGTATAAGCAAGTATGGATACTTCCCAGTAATTACAATCATTGAACCATGTCTCATTTATTGCCACAAGATCCAAATTATTCCTAGATAATAATTGGCATATGTTCTCAGAGTGCTAGAACACAATGTATGTAGAACATTGCTGTTACACCCTGCATTATTCATAGCATCATTAACTGAATAGTAATCTCCTTTAAGAACAAAGAAGAACCAGGCATATTGAAAATCAAATGCCTGGATCTTCTTTTCCCCAACATTGTCTGTCGGAAGAGAGTCAATAAATTCTCAAACACAAAAGATTGCCAAATAGTCAGTGAAATTGACTTTGCTTTAATGTGTATGGGCACCACAAAAAGATTCACATTATTATAATTAATTACACAAATGCTAAAATGTGGCAATGATTATTAGCAAACTGTTTTTTTCAGCTTTTAAGATTTAAAGCATAGAAAACACTTTGTGATCGGAAGAGCTGATTTTTTTCCTGTACGCCATACTGTTCTGCTACTTGCAACTTTGTGGCTCTTTTTTCACTTCATGCACATGGCTTGTGTCTGCATTCAGTCCGCAAAGCATGAATCTGCAAAATACAAATACCATTTGTGTTCACTCCACATTTTTCTTACTACCATCAATAGAAATGGTCCATAGCCACTACACTCCCCCTATCAGGGAGGGCACATGGTTGGACCGCAAACCCCTAGGTATGTACAAATGCGGGACCTGTAAAGCATGTAAATATATCTCTACGGCCAAAACCATAACGTGCACAGCCACCGGACAGGTATTTGAAATTAGGGATTTCTGCAGTTGTCGCAGTAAAGGGGCCATTTATATCTGCCAATGTCCCTGCCCCAAAGATTATATAGGGAAGACGATAAGGGAGCTACGCAGGAGAATTTGCGAACATGTCAATGATGTCATTAATAAAAAAGTTACTCCAGTAGCCTCTCATATCAATGATGTACATGGGGGGGACCCTCTAAGTCTAAAATTCTCTGTTTTGGAGCTTATACCACCTTCATCCAGAGGTGGGAACTGGGACAATAAAATCCTGCAGAAGGAATGCGTGTGGATACATAGATTTAGATCTCAGGCACCCACAGGCATCAATGAGAGGCTGACATTCACCTGTTTTTTATGAGATGCGGCTTTGTTCGTGATGTCCCTATTCCGTCCATATAAGCCGAGCATCACATGATTTAAAGAAATGTACTGAAGATTAGACCACATGCGTAAAGCATGAAATATAATGTTATATCAGATTGGACATCAGTGATTCACCATCGGATTACTGTCCTGAGGTAACCATGCACCATGGTTACTCTCCTTAAAGATGTATACATCAAAATTAATTGTGAAACATGCCGGTATATGTATTTTTAGGACTTCGCATCATGAGAACATCATATTTATATCCATATGCTTTCCATTGTAGTAAATGAAGGGCATTGTAGGATCCCGGTTTACTGTGTATTTTCCACTCTCCCCCCTTATATATGCTGGAAATGACGTGTCACGTGGGCAATGTAAATATATATGCATATAAGATATGCTTCCATAAACATGGAGGAGTTAATATAGCAAGCATTACGGTACATTATAAGATAATAGGCTTGCTAAAATGTATTATAGCCCCAACTATATGATAAATCATTACAGCATAATATAGGATTACAGGCTTGCCAAAATACATCATAACCCTGATTAAACTAAAGATTTCCATGCTCAGACAGGAATTGGGCTGTGCCTGGTATAGATATAGTTGTCAGGGAGGAGATTATCACGTGGAGCGCATAGCACCCCACATGATTACATAAAAAAAAAGCATCAGTAGAAATGACAGCGGTTTTGTGTCCTGGTATAAAGATGGGGGAAAAAAACGTATCCACCACTGAAAACAATGTAAGCCAATGGTGACGGATCTGTTTTTTTAGGAGCCTAAAAAAACAGATCCGTTAACCATTGACTTTCAATGTATGTAGTGGCGGATTTGTTTTTCTCCGTTTTGATTTCACGCAACCGCATCCTAACGTAAGGGATGCATCCTGATTACAAACGCAAGTGTGAAAGTAGCCTACGTATACTGTTAATTAAAGTCCTTTTCCATGTCAGTGTTACCTAGTAGAGTTGATCGGACACCTGGATGTTCGGGTTCGACGGGTTCAGCCGAACTTCACAAAAAAGTTCGAGTTTGGGACCCGAACTTGACCCCGAACCCCATTGAAGTCAATAGGGACTCGAACTTTGGAGCACTAAAATGGCTCTTTAAAAGTCATGGAAAGGGCTAGAGGGCTGCAAATGGCATCAAAATGTGGATAGGGAAATGACTTTAAATAATATAAAATACGTAAAAATAAAAAATAATTATCTTGATCTAGGAGGACGAGGTCCATATGGAGTAGGAGGTTGAGGAGGCAGTGGATGTGGCGGTGTAGGTGGAAGCGGCGGTGGAGGAGGAGGTGGTAGCCTAAACTGCTTTTTGGTTTTAAATGTATTTTTATTTTTTTTAAATTAGGGTACACCCCAAAACATTGGGAAATATAACCTGTGATAACCCCCTCCAGCCGTGCTAAACAAACTTTCAAACAATACACTGGCTGCAGGGCAGGCCAGCACCTCCAAGGCATAAAGGGCAAGCTCAGGCCATGTGCCCAATTTGGAGACCCAGAAGTTGACGGGGGCAGACCCATCAGTCAGTACGTGTAGGCGTGTGCACAGATACTGCTCCACCATGTCGCACGTCCCCGTGATGTCCACGATCCAATTGGATATTTTCTCTATCAACTTTCAATGTTCTTTTATGCGCCTACTAAGTTGATCACGGTTAGCGGCGAATCAGGGTTCCACGCCAGAGAGGGAGCATGAGAAAGGGATACCACATCCAAGGCAGGTCAATGGCTGCAATGTGATCGAGCGGAAATGTGGGACAAGTTGTTAAAGTTTAAGCAAAGCTGCCGCTTTGTTGACTCTAGATAACTTCTGCCTGATCGCACGTCACTGTGACGTCAATGATCCATTTGGATATCTTCTCTATCAACTTTCGATGTTCTTTTCTGTGCCTACCATTGTGATCACGGTTATCGGCGAATCAGGGTTCCATGCCGGAGAGAGAACGTGAGAAAACGGATACCACATCCAAGGGAGGTCAATGGCTTCAATGTGATCGAGCTGAAATGTGGGACAAGATATTAAAGCAGAAGGATCGAATGAAAGGGGCAATTAAAGCCGAATTTTAGAAATGTAAGTCCCTGTTACCTATGCAGAGCAGGGGTTTCTCATCGGCAAAAATGGGTTAATGTCACCCACCAATGGAACAGACGATTTTTGAAAATTTCGTGCCCTGTCAACTATGCAGAGCAGGGGTTTATTCACGGCATAAAATGGTAAAATGTTACCTGAGAATGTAACAGACGCTTTTGCTCCCTGCTCCCTCTTTTGCTCCCTGCTCCCTCTTTTGCTGTGCTGGTGCCTCTGCGCAACCACCGCCTCTTCCTCTGAACTAGACAGGTCACTCGCATGACCTTGATTCCATGTGGGGTCTAGTATCTCATCATCCTCCACATCATCTTCCACCCACTCTTTACCCCTGCCCTCCTTGTCGGTCTGCAGACTGCAGAAAGACACAGCAGTTGGCACCTGTGTTTTGTCATCATCAGAGACGTGATGCGGTAGTCTTCCATCCTGAAACATAAGTGGTTGGGCATCAGTGTACTCAATCTCTTCCACTTCTGGTGCAGGGCTATGTGTATGGCCCACGGAAACCCTTCCAGCAGAGTCAAAAAAGCATAACAGACTGCTGCATGACTTGGGGCTCAGACTGCTCACCTGATTTGCAAAGGGGTGAGTTGAAAGACAGATGGCCATGGGCTGTAGGTACCAACTCTGATCTTTCAGCAGGGGACTGGGTGGTAGACAATGCGAATGAACTGTAGGCACTGTCAGCCCCCCAATCTACTATGGTCTGTACTTGTTCTGGCCTCACCTGATTCGCACTGTCCTAAATGCCGTGTAGGCCGCAAAAGTACTTTCTAGCGCAAAAGATGATTATTTGTCATCCAACAATGTAACAGACGAATTAGTGAAATGTATTTCCTAGTCCACTATCTAGAGCAGGGGTATATCACAGCCAAAAATTTAACAGACAAATTTGTGAAATTTGTTTACCTGTCTACTAGGTAGAGCAGGGATATATCACACCCAAAAATTGCAGAATTTCACCCTAAAATATAACAAACTAATTAGTGACATTTGTTTACCTGTCTACAAGGTATAGCAGTGGTATATCACAGCCAAAAATTGGCGAATTTGACCCAAAAATGTAACAGACAAATTAGTGAAATGTTTTTACCTGTCTACTAGGTAGAGCAGGGTTATATCAAACCCCAAAAATTGTGAATTTCACCCGAAAATGTAACTGACAAATTAGTGAAATGTTTTCACCTGTCTACTAGGTAGAGCAGGGGTATATCACACTCAAAAATTGGTGAATTTAACCCGAAAATGTAACAGACAAATCAGTGAAATTTGTTTACCAGTCTACTAGATAGAGTAGGGGTATATCACACCCAAAAATTGGTGAATTTCACCCAAAAATGTAACAGACAAATTAGTGAAATATTTTGACCTGTCTACTAGGTACAGGTCCCACCCAAAAATTTGTGAATTTCACCGAATATGTAACAAACAAATTAGTGAAATGTTACCTGTCTACTCGGTAGAGCAGGGGTATATCCAGTCCAAAAATTTGTGAATTTCACCTGAAAATGTAACAAATAAATTAGTGAAATGACATAAAATAAAATACGTTCAAATAAAATAAAAAAACGTAATTTATGAGGTGGAGGTCCATATGGAGTAGGAGTTTGAGGAGGCGGTGGACATAGCGGTGTAGGTGGAAGCGGCGGTGGAGGAGGACGAGGTAGCCAACACTAGTTTTAATTTATATTTTTTATTAGGGTACACTCCAAAATAAAACAATGAGCAATTGCACTGTAGTACAACAATGGCTGGTTTGGGCCGGTATACATGTCTATTTTGCACAAGGTACGGACAAGTCCTGTGGGATCCATGCCTGGTTCATTTTAATGAACGTGAGCTTGTTTACATTGACTGTGGACAGGAGGCTGCGCTTGTCTGTGATAACGCCCCCTGTTGTGCTAAACACACGTTCAGATAATACACTTGCTGCAGGGCAGGCCAGCACCTCCAAGGCGTAAAGGGCAAGCTCAGGCCAGGTGCCCAATTTGGAGACCCAGAAGTTGAAGGGGGCAGACCCGTCATTCAGTACGTGTAGGAGTGTGCACATATATTGCTCCACCATGTTGCTGAAATGCTGCCTCCTGCTAAGATGTTCCATATCAGCTGGTGGTTCTGGTTGTTGTGGCGTGCTGACAAAGCTTTTCCACATTTCAGCCATGCTAACCTTGCATTCTGAGGTGCTGGCGGTGCCGGTAGAGGAGGAGGAAGCGGAGTAGGAGGAGGAAGCAATAGGAGGCAAAGAAAAGTGCCCTGCAATCCTCTGTGGTGGAAGGACATGCGCCAAACTGCTATCCGCCTCAGGTCCAGCCGCCACTGCATTTACCCAGTGTGCTGTTAGGGAGATATAAAGTACCTGACCGTGCTTACTGGTCTACGTATCCGTAGTTAGGTGGACCTTGCCACAGATGACGTTGCGCAATGCACACCTGATTTTGTCCCCCACTTGGTTGTGCAGGGAAGGGATGGCACGCCTGGAAAAGTAGCGGTGGCTGGGCACGACGTACTGTGGGACAGCCACCGCCGTAAGGCTTTTAAAACTCTCCGTCTCCACCAAACGGAATGACAGCATTTCAAAGGACAGTAATTTTGAAATGCTGGCATTCAGGGCCAGGGATCGTGGGTGGGTAGGGGGGTACTTCCTCTTCCGCTTCAGTGTTTGGGAGATGGAGAGCTGAACGCTTCTGTGGGACATTGTGGAGATGCTTGGTGACCCAGGTGGTGGTGTTACTGGCAGATCCTCTGTTTGCGGGGTGGCAGGTGCCACTGTCACTCCAGAGGTGGATAAAGAGGCCGAGACTGCAGCACAAGAGGAAGCAGGAGGAGCCAGAGGCCTTTCTTGGTTTTTGAGGTGTCTACTCCACTGCAGCTCGTGTTTTGCACTTAGATGCCTGGTCATGCAGGTTGTGCTCAGGTTGAGAACGTTTATGCCTCGCTTCAGGCTCTGAGTGCACAGCTTGCAAACCACTCGTGTCTTGTCGTCAGCACATTGCCTGAAGAACTGCCACGCCAGGGAACTCCTTGGAGCTGGCTTTGGTGTGCTCGGTCCCTTGCTGCGGTGGGCAGTAGCAGGCATACTGTCCAGGGGACAGCCGCTCCGCTTTTGCACCCTGCTCCCTCTTCTGCTGTGCTGGTGGCTCTGTGCGACCACCGCCTCTTCCTCCAAACTACACAGGTCACTCGCATGACCTTGATTCCATGTGGGGTCGAGGACCCAGTCATCACCCCTGCCCTCCTTGTCGGTCTGCACACTTTCGAAAGGCACAGCACTTGTGTTTCGTCAGACATGCTGCGGTGGTCCTCCCATGTACTCATCTTGAAACATAAGTGGTTGGGCATCGGTGCACTTCTGGGGCAGGGTTCGGTGGATGGCCCTGGGAAACCCTTCTAGCAGAGTCATCAAAAAGCAGAAGAGACTCCTGCATGACTTGGGGCTCAGACTGCTTGGCTGATTTGCAAGGGGGTGAGATGAAAGACTGATGGACATCGGCTGCAGGTGCCAACTCTGATCTTTCAATAGGAGACTGGGTGGGAGACAATGTGAAGGAACTGGAGGCAGTACTTGTTCTGGCCTCACCATTCGTAGAGCTGCATTAGGCCCGACCAAATATCGCTGAAGTTTCTGTCGCCTACTCACACCTGAAGAAGGTGTTTCACTTGTGCGTGTAGCTGGCACAGATTGACCACGTCCTCTCCCTGCAACAGGAGCTCCACCAGCAGCACCACGACCGGGGCCATGTCCCCTATTTAACGCTCTCCTCATATTTCTCAAATTTAGGATCTTGCCCAAAATGGGTGTTTTCTTAATAACAGAATAGAAAAACAGTATCTAACACGTGTATCTCACAATGACAGATGCAGCAAAGGCTGCAAAATTAAGATTTTTGCCCTAAATGGGTTTTTTTAAATAGCAGAATAAAACAACAGTATCTAAAGGGTGTATCTCACACGTACAGATGCAGACAAGTCTGCAAATTAAGATTTTTGCCCTAAATAGGTGTTTTTTTAATGCCAGAATAGAACAACAGTATCTAAAGGGTGTATCTCACACGTACAGATGCAGACAAGGCCGAAAATTAAGATTTTTGCCCTAAATGAGTGTTTTTTTAATACCAGAATAGCACAGCAGTATGTAAAGGGTGTATCTCACACGTACAGATGCAGCAAAGGCTGCAAAATTAAGATTTTTGCCCTAAATGGGTGTTTTTTTAATACCAGAATAGCACAGCAGTATCTAAAGCGTGCATCTCACACGTACAGACGCAGACAAGGCCGCAAATTAAGTATTTTGCCCAAAATAGGTTTTTTAAAACCCAGAAAATTATAGCTGTATTACTAGCTTAAATTGCACACTGACTAATGCGGCAGAGGCCCAAGATGGAGGGTATTGCCAAAAATGGGTGTTTTTTAAAAGCCAGAAAATTTTTGAAGTATTTCAAGCTTCCTTTTAATAATCACATATGCAGCAAAGGCTGCAATATTAAGTACTTTGCCCAAAATGGGTGTTTTTTAAAAGCCAGAAAATTATTGAAGTATTTCAAGCTTGTTTTTAATAATCACATATGCAGCAAAGGCTGCAATATTAAGTACTTTGCCCAAAATGGGTGTTTTTTTTTACTAACAAAATGTGACAGCAGTATATAACGCTTGAATTTCATACTGACAGATGCAGCAAGGGCTGTAAAATTTAGTATTTTGCCCAAAAATTGTGTTTTTTAAAAACCAGAAAATTATAGCTGTATTTCTAGCTTAAATTGCACACTAACTAATGCTGCAAAGGCCACAGAAATAGGGTCTTGCCAAAAATGGGTGATTTTTTTTAAACCCTGAATATAATTGCAGTAGTTCAAGCTTCTATTTGACTGTCACAAATGCACATATGCTGTGCTGTTGCACAGAACTTGCATAAAATGGCCGCCGCCGCCCACCTAACTAACAGACGGATCAAAGTTATTTTTTTGGGTCACTGGGCTCAGTGCAGGGTAAAAAGATTGTGCACTGCACCCACAAAACAAAATCTTGGTAGATCGCTGAGTTAAATTGCAGTTCTGAGTAAAGATTCTTTCCTATTCTCTCCCTCACAGCAGCAGCATCCTATGCCTACACTAATCATAGCAGAGTGATGTGCAGCGCTACGTGACTCCAGATTATAGAGGCTGGGTCACATGCTGCACTAGCCAATCACAGCCATGCCATAGGTAGGCATGGCTGTGATGGCTTCTAAGGGCACAGAGTTAAACGCTTGTTGATTGGCTTCTCTGCAGCCTTTCAAAAAGCGCCATAAAAAATAGCCGAACACCGAACCCGAACTTTTACTGAAATGTTCGGGTCCGGGGTTCAAAAATCCTAAAGTTCGGTACGAACCCGAACTTTACAGTTCGGGTTTGCTCAACCCTATTACCTAGTGTTTTATAAATATTAGAAATAATATGTGCCATCCCTGAACTGACATCCCTCTCATCTGCCAACACTGCAAACTTTTTGAGGTGTGCCAGATCAAGGCTAGTCTCCTTGGCACTCTTCCTTCTACCCTGCTTTCCAAATGACCTACCACACTTTTCTGATCCTTCATACTACCACCCTCCCCCTCATCTACCCCATTAATTTTCTGTGCAGTGAGCAGCAAACTCCTTTCCATATTGTCAAGGTATCGATACTGTTACATGCTGCAGTAATAGTTAAAATGATAATGACTAGAGAAGAATATCTAATAGATGTCTGTTTCTGTCAAAACAGACATTTTTATCTCATTGACTGTTACCATAAATCATATCTTATATTATTTTCACAATACAAATTAGTATGACAAACCAGGGTAAACTGGGCTCCTGCATAGGGCTGCACTGGAATAGGTGGAGGGGATGGATTTTTCACAGCTTTGTGGTTATTTGCTTCTCCTTAAAGGGGTTCTCCGGGAATTAAGAAAATGGAAATACTTAAATATTACTTTATTATTTATTATTCTCAAATACCTTTCATTATTTATAATGGCTCGTTTTCTCTACAGGGCAATCATCAGGGGAAACAAAATGTCCGCTGTCATATTAGTTCACACAAAACCTGTCCTGATCACACATGAGGACAAGTCACTTTACAACACTAAGGTAAAGAGCTGCCTCATCCTCCTCCTCCCCCTCCTTTCTACTTGTCAGGGATTATGATCCTGAATACAGATGATAAGAACTTTAGCTGAATGTCTGGGGAATGGAGTTCATGAGGAGACATGAAGTACAGAGAGGATAGACAAGACAGACTGTTGCTGTGGTAATGGAGACTAGTGATGAGCAGCACAGGCAATATTCGCTTTTGCAATATTTCACAAATTTTGGCCTAATAGTCGCCATAAATTCGCAAATTCTAGAATTCGTGATCTCCAAACATTATTTTCTTGATTGCAAAAATCGTCAATGTAATATGCGCATATTGAGTGTGCAATACAGGTGTGGCTCCCTTTTGCTACTTTTTTCAAGCTGCTAAAAGATTCCTGAGACTGGAGAAAATGTACAGTACAGTAATTCCTATCACACTACCTAACACCCTGCAGTGGAACCTAACAGCTACACTATATCACTATCTCACCTACACTGACTAACTCCCACTAACTATCTGTATTATATATATGAGCTAACTATCTAATGTAATGTAAGCAATTGAATTGAAAATCCAGATGACTCAACAAAGCACAGCAATGACACTGCTCTCTCTCTCAGAACTGCAAAAAACTGTAGAAAATGGCTGCTGAGGAGTTTCCTATATAGTAAGGGGTAGGCAATTTTCCTATTGGTTGCTAGGGATGTTGCTAAGCTCAGACAAAGATATTGCAGCCTTTTCATTGGCCCACAAGCAAGAAGCAGGAGGGGATCATGGGTTCAGATAAAAAAAAAAAAAATAGAATATTCACGATTACGAAGATATAGCACTATATTTTACATATTTGCTAATTCTCGAAGTGTCGATATTCGCGATAAAAATTCGCGATTAGAATATTCGCAATCAACTCTAGTGCTGCTGCTCATTAACCACACCTCACCCTCCTCTCATGTCTCCTCATCATCTCCATTCCCACAGAGATTCACCTGTATTCAGGACAGAACAGAGAGGAGGATGAGGCAGTACTATGGCTCATTGTGGTGAATGAACTTGTCTTCCTCTGTGATTAGGACAGGTTTTGTGTTTACTGATAGGACGGCGGCCATTTTATTTCTCCTAATGATTCCTCCCTAGACAAAACAAGCCATTCTAAGTAATGAAAGGTATTTGTGAATATATTTATTATAAAATAAGATTTAAGTATTTTCATTTTTTTTTTTATTCTGGAGAACCCTTTTAAGAGCTCATTCATTACACTGGTCACTGGCTGCATAAAACAACTTGAAACAAAATAATGTTTTTTTTTAAAAAGGCGCAAAACTCAAAATAGGATCAAACCATTGGTTTCAAATACCACCCCATGTTAAGCCACGTCCCCCAAAACCCCACACCTTGCAGATATCTTGCAGTTATTTTTTATTGGGAAAGGTTGCAACCCTAATGGGGGTATGTAATGGAAATACAAGAGTGATCTTTAATCTGACAAGTAACTGATGTGTCTGGCCAACATCACAAAATATTAACACAGACAGAATACACGAGTGACTGTTAAGCCAACTGGCCTTGTATGGTTATGGAACTATCCTGTGACTGCTAATATTCTCATAATTTACAGAAAGTCTTCACAGCAGGAAGATCTAAGTTTACACATGTATACAGAGAATAGGGAATTGGGCGAGTACAGGGTGTTTCATAATGACATGCATCAGCTAAAGGCTGCAGGCTGTTTTTCGGATCATTGCACCCTAACCGGATCTCAGTTGTTTACTCACTTGGTTTAATTTACAGTCAGCAAACAGAACTTTCCTTTGCACTGCCATAAAAGCATATACATAGTAACATAGTTTATAAAGCTGAAAAAAGACACCTGTCCATCCAGTTCGGCCTGTTATCCTGCAAGTTGATCCAGAGGAAGGCAAAAAAAACTGTGAGGTAGAAACCAATTTTCCCCATTAAAGGGGAAAATATTCCTTCCCGACTCCAATCAGACAATTGGAAGAACTCCCTGGATCAACGACCCCTCTCTAGTAGCTATAGCCTGTAATATTATTACACTCCAGAAATACATCCAGGCCCCTCTTGAATTCCTTTATTGTACTCACCATCACCACCTCCTCAGACAGAGAGTTCCATAGTCTCACTGCTCTTACCGTAAAGAATCCTCCTCTATGTTTGTGTACAAGCCTTCTTTCCTCCAGACGGAGAGCATAAAGATTACTAGTCAGAAGGAAGAAGTAGATGATAAAAGCAAGTTGATTCTGCAATGATTTATAGCACTGAGTACAGATTTCGGTCTAGCTATATTAGTACCAACCGCTATATAGGTGCCCATGCACAATGGATTAAAGTTGATGAAAATGGACGATTCCAACTGTAATGAATGTTTGTCAGAAGTCTAACCACAATTGCATTAAATGACCAATGAGACAGCATCAACGCTTGGAAAGAGGCTGGCTGGGTTTGAAATTGTCAGACGATAATTGGGCGAAAGATCTTTTTCTCCTATGGACAGGTCCATCATATCTGGACAATCATTCTATGAAATAAATTCCCAGAAAAAGTGTTTGAACTGCTTAACTGCCAATATAAACTAAAATATGCATTACTTTATACTGTATATAATAGATATTTGGTCATTCAATAGTTGTCCAGCCATCAGCTTACTTCTATCTAATGTGTATGGCCACCCTTAGATCTAGGTTTTGGGGCTCAAAGAACATGCTACATGTCTTCCTGGGCTCAAAGAAGATCCAACTGGGGATACTTGGGTTGGGCTGTATCAGCATGCCATGTGTGCGTTTTTATGTTATGAGGGTTTGTTTGTCGTCTGTAGTCATGGAGCCATAGAAGGAAAAACTAGAGGCTCACAGGGATACAATCATGCTATGGACACCATATTATGGTTTCACATAACATAAACCCACAATAAGGTCCTGTGAATGAGCCCTTAAATGGCGTTTCCAGTATACGCTAACATCCTTTAAAATAATAATTTATGAGGGTAGCTGTAATTATGTCATGTATTTCTTTTGTCTTTATTATTTTTAATCTCCCGTTCTAGGCTGTGGTCACATGACCATGTCCATGCAGCTTTTTCTTATTTCTTGCAATGTTATGTTCATAAGGGTGTCAAAGCAGCAACAGGGCCAGAGATAGGGGAGTATATATGTAACTAGATGGGTGGGATTTGCTATAAACTAGCTGGGGGTGTTTCGGGGCAGTGATAGGAGAGTATCTATGTAACTAGCTGGTGAGAGGAGCTATAAACTAGCTGGGTGTTGTTAGGGGCGGTGATAGGGGAGTGTCTATGTAACTAGCTGGTGGACGGAGCTATAAACTAGCTGGGTGTTGTTAGGGGCAGTGATAGGGGAGTGTCTATGTAACTAGCTGGTGAGAGGGGCTATAAACTAGCTGGGTGTTGTTAGGGGCAGTGATGGGGAGGGTCTATGTAACTAGCTGGTGAGAGGAGCTATAAACTAGCTGGGTGTTGTTAGGGTCAGTGATAGGGGAGTGTCTATGTAACTAGCTGGTGGGAGGAGCTATAAACTAGCTGGGTGTTAGGGGCGGTGATAGGGGAGGGTCTATGTAATTAGCTGGATGGGAGAAGCTATAAACTAGCTAGGTGTTGTTAGGGGCGGTGATAGGGGAGTGTCTATGTAACTAGCTGGTGGACGGAGCTATAAACTAGCTGGGTGTTGTTAGGGGCAGTGATAGGGGAGTGTCTATGTAACTAGCTGGTGGGAGGAGCTATAAACTAGCTGGGTGTTGTTAGGGGCAGTGATAGGGGAGTGTCTATGTAACTAGCTGGGTGGGAGGAGCTATAAACTAGCTGGGTGTTGTTAGGGGCAGTGATAGGGGAGTGTCTATGTAACTAGCTGGTGGGAGGAGCTATAAACGCGGTGATAGGGGAGTGTCTATGTAATTAGCTGGATGGGAGGAGCTATAAACTAGCTGGGTGTTGTTAGGGGCGGTGATAGGTGAGTGTCTACGTAACTAGCTGGTGGGAGGAGCTATAAACTAGCTGGGTGTTGTTAGGGGCAGTGATAGGTGAGTGTCTATGTAACTAGCTGGTGGGAGGAGCTATAAACTAGCTGGGTGTTGTTAGGGGCAGTGATAGGTGAGTGTCTATGTAACTAGCTGGTGGGAGGAGCTATAAACTAGCTAGGTGTTGTTAGGGGCAGTGATAGGTGAGTGTCTACGTAACTAGCTGGTGGGAGGAGCTATAAACTAGCTGGATGTTGCTAGGGGCAGTGATAGGTGAGTGTCTACGTAACTAGCTGGTGGGAGGAGCTATAAACTAGCTGGGTGTTGTTAGGGGCAGTGATAGGTGAGTGTCTACATAACTAGCTGGTGGGAGGAGCTATAAACTAGCTGGGTGTTGTTAGGGGCAGTGATAGGTGAGTGTCTACGTAACTAGCTGGTGGGAGGAGCTATAAACTAGCTGGATGTTGCTAGGGGCAGTGATAGGTGAGTGTCTACGTAACTAGCTGGTGGGAGGAGCTATAAACTAGCTGAATGTTGCTAGGGGCAGTGATAGGTGAGTGTCTACGTAACTAGCTGGTGGGAGGAGCTATAAAGTAGCTGGGTGTTGTTAAAGGCAGTGCTGGAGGTGTGCATAGAAAGGAGAAGTGCATCATGGGTTTGGCTGGATGCAGTGGGCAGCATGGTGGCTCAGTGGTTATTACTGGTGCCTTGCAGCGCTGGGGTCCTTGGTTCGAATCCAACCTAGGAAAACATCTGCACTGGCTACTCCAGTTTCCTCCCACACTCCAAAGACATACTGATAGGGGACTTAGATTATGAGCCCCATTGGGGACAGTTGATGCTAATGTCTGTAAATTGCTATGGAATATAGCAGCGCTATATAAGTGCATCAAATAAATAAAATAAAAACAGTAACAGGAACAGGAAGTGTTACATACAGGATGTAAAGAAACCAGAGTGATTTGTTTACATGAGGAAAATGGGTCAGGACTACACTAGAGTAATCCCAGAACACTCGTTTAAGATGCCACAACTAGAACATACTTGAGTTTAAGTATTTAATTGAATTACCGTCATTATTAGTGGAAACATTTATCATAAGCCTTGCAACATTTTAATATATATGTCTCACACATCAATGAAGTTAATTACAGTTCTACTTGGTGGTAGAGTTTGTTCCTATGACAGTGTTGATGACTATGCCCTATAGATTTGCCACACAAGTTTGACCACAGCATCAGTAATTACTTAGTCTATGGCAGGGATCTGTAGGGATACAGGTCCATAGTCTGGAGATCAATGCCTTTTCAGCTTCCAGTGTCTGCAGTGTCAACCTGGATTCCAATGAAAAATTGGCCTCTGGTTGTCCAGGCTTTTAAGAAATAAAGCTAACTGAAGGAAATGCTATTGTTATGCAATAAAATATCTTCCAGCTCTAGTGGTCCCCACTCGTCTTTGTTTATTTTCCTGCAACGGTGATGTGCAGTACATCCATGAGACCACTGCAGCCAAGCACTGGCCTTAGTGGTCTCCTTCTGAACATGCTAGCATCACTGCTAAACCTGTGGTTGGCTGCAGCACTCACGTTCTTCTCCAGCTTGTCACTGCGGCAGGGCCACTGGAGAGTCTGCACTGGAGTGATAGGGTATTTACCAGGTGGGTAATGCTTTTTTTAATTACTATTTTATTACATTTCCTACTGTTAGCTTCGTTTTCTAAACTCCTGGACCACCCCTTTAAGTATCGGGATTTTGGTAACAGGTGGCACAGTAAGTATTTGGTACAAACTAGTGGTTAGAGTCAGGAAGCTGATCCCTAGAGGTTCAGTGGCCATGTAATCACTGGTGTGCCAGTTACCTCCTAATCCCTAGTGGTATCCGGTTAATTTCAAGGCACAGTCAGCTGTCTGCAATTAGTGATTTCCTGTGAGATCAGATTACATAGCTTTCAAGGCCTACTAAAGCTGCCCACACACCAGCCTCTACAATTAGGATTCTTAGCCGTGTCCCTACATGGCATAGATTTAAGAAGTAGGTTACATCTAAGGTGATTTAAGTAAACTTTGGTAACAAGTTAACTCTGTTGCCCGTATGTCTAGGAGGGTATATAGTATGCAAAACTTTCCATGTATGTATATGCTCTATATGCATTGTGTATGCATAGAATTTTAATTCATTTGGATTTTAAAAACAAAATCCAATTTTCTTTCTATTTTTTTTTTTTAAAGAGCTATAGTGACAGTAATTGTGTGTTTTCTAAGGATAACATATACTCCAGTCTGCCATTACAATAATTATATATATATATGTACAGTATATATATATATACACACACACACACAGTGCTGCCCATAATTATTCATACCCCTGTCAAATTTTGACATTAGGTTACTTTTATTCAACCAGCAAGTAATTTTTTAACGGGAAATGACATAGGTGTCTCCCAAAAGATAAGACTATGTACAAGAGGCATTATTGTGGGGGGAAAAAAATTCTCAGCTTTTTTTTACATTTGAGCAAAAAGTGTCCAGTCCAAAATTATTCATACCCTTCTCAATAATCAATAGAAAAGCCTTTATAGGCTATTACAGCAATCAAACGCTTCCTATAATTGCAGACCAGCTTTTTGCATGTCTCCACAGGTATTTTTGCCCATTCATCTTTAGCAATGAGCTCCAAATCTTTCAGGTTGGAGGGTCTTCTTGCTATCACCCTGATCTTTAGCTCCTTTCACATATTCTCAATTGGATTCAAGTCTGGACTCTGGCTCGGCCACTCCAAAACGTCAATGTTGTTGTATGCTAACCATTTCTTCACCACTTTTGCTGTGTGTTTTGGGTCTTTGTCATGCTGAAATGTCCACTGGTGCCCAAGGCCAAGTTTCTCTGCAGACTGCCTGATTATGTCGTTGAGAATCCTCATGTATTGCTCTTTTTTCATGGTGCTGTTTACTGTGATTAGGTTTCCTGGTCCATTGGCTGAAAAACACCCCCAAAGCATTAGGTTCCCACCACCATGTTTGACAGTGGGGATGGTGTTCTTTGGGTTGAAGGCTTCTCCTTTTTTACACCAAATGAAGGAAACACCATTGTGACCAAACAATTCAATTTTTGTTTAATCTGACCATAACACAGAAGACCAGAAGTCTTCTTCTTTGTCCAGATGAGCTTTTGCAAAGGCCAAGCGGGCTTTTGTGTGCCTTATCTGGAGAAGTGGTGTCCTCCTTGGTCTGCATTGTGCAGTGTCTGTTGGATTGTCTGCCTTGAGATATTGCCACCAGCAGAGCCCAGATTCACCAGGATGGCCTTGGTGGTGATCCTTGGATTCGTTTTCACCTCTCTAACTATCCTCCTGGCCAGCACAGGTGTCACTTTTGGCTTCCGACCACGTCCTCTGATATTTTCCACAGTGCGGAACATCTTCTATTTTTTGCTCAAATGTAAATAAAAGCTGAGATTTTTTCCCCCCCCCACAATAATGCCTCTTGTACATCGCCTTATTATCTTTTGGGAGACACCTATGTCATTTCCCGTCCAAAAATTACTTGCTAGTTGAATAAAAGTAACTTTAAGTCAAAATTTGCCAGGGGTATGAATAATTATTGGCAGCATTGTATATATTGTACGAAGGTACCTGGAAGCAGCTATTGCTAATTGACACCTAAAGATTTAGCATGGCTGTTATAGCTCTTAATGTTATTAGCATGGCTGACGGCTCTTACTGGGAGTATTCAAAGTGCTGGGTGGGTGACTACTCCCCATGTTCCAGGCCGGGTTTTGCCAGGCATAAAAACCAACCAGCACTGCCAGGTGTGTGGATTTACCTCCCTCTGAAAGTGAAGCTCAGGAGTCTCTATACTGTGAACTGGGGGCTGTGCTGGGATTTGAGGTTTGAGCCGGGCTGGAGGACTTGATGAGGCTGAATGGCTAACAGGGTGTGAATTAACACCCAGGAGAAAAGTTTTTTAAAAATGTTTATAGACTTTCCTTGTGTGTGAACAAACACCAAGCCACCTGCGTTTTGTGATACACCTTATCTGCATTTTTTTATACACCAATGTGTGAATAAACACATCTGTTTGATTCAAGAACTGTGTACTTTGCCTCTATACTGCATCCGCTAGTCCTAACTACAAGAGCGAATCCCCACAATTGGTGGAGGATGCGGTCTAGCGCAGTGAGGCTGGCGTGAATGCGATAATATTTTTGGGTTTGCATTTTTAGGTACAGTTGTATGTCGTACATCAAACCAGCTGTATTTCAACCCGTGCCCCACGACAAAATGGAGGCTTTTGTGAAGGCCCTCATGGAGGCTAATTTGCAGCAGTGAGAGACCAACCTGCACCAACAGGAGGCTAACAGGCAGCAGCAAGAGACCAACCAGTTGCTGCTACAACACGTGATGCTTTGCAGACAGCAGGAGCAACCCCAAGTGTCCACAATGCCTGGAAAGCAGTCTGTGCAGCGATCCCTAAGATGATACCTGCAGACGACATCGAAACCTACCTGGTGATGTAAGAGAAAGTGGCCACCAGGGAAAAGCTGCCCCGAGACCAGTGGGCTGAGGTCGTCGCTCCTCTCCTGGCATCAGAGTCCCAGCGGGTGTATTTCGACTTGCCAGACGATCAAGCGGCCGACTACCCAAAAGTAAAGGGTGAGATTTTGGCAAGACTGGGGGTGAATGTGTTGGTCCGGGCCCAGCGGGTACATCAGTGGGGGTTTAAAGGGAACCTGTCATCAACTTTGTGCTGCCCATACTAACGGCAGCATAAAGTAGAGACAGGCGAGTGTATTTCAGCGGTCTGTCATTTAAAACCACTTACTTTTAGCTAATCAGTGACACACCGCTGAAATCAGCATTTCTGTCACTATTTTATGCTGCGCTCAGTGAGATCAGCATAAAGTTAATGACAGGTTCCCTTTAAGCCGGCTGTGCCTGCGAGACCCCAGTATTATGACTTACTCCACCTTTTGCAAAATTGGCTACAGCCTGATCTGCTGAGTCCCACGGCTATGCTGGATAGACTATTGGCTGACATATTCTGGAGGGCGCTGCCACCCCCTCTCCAGCACTGGATCGGCCAGGTATCTCCTGGAAATGCCCTGGAAATGGTGGACCTGGTGGCTATGAGGCCACCAAGCATCTCAAGGGGGGTTCTTTTGGGAGGAGGGCAGGCAAACTCCAGAACTCCCCACCCCAGGTCCACCGGTATGAGCCAATGAAACCCCCCCGGGAGGTTACCCCTATGGGCCGGACCCAGTTAATCTGCTGACGGTGTCAGGAACCTGGCCACACCAGGTCTGAGTGTCCTCATCAGTTGAGCCCATGGACACTAATTGTGGTTACTGACAATCGCTATATGCTAGGAAACTGTGTGCCACAGGTACCCCCGGAGGCTCTAGACCACTTGTGCCAGGTGGAAACTCAAGCGGAGGCGCTGCTGGACTCAGGGAGCTTGGTGACCCTGGTCCGCAGTCCCTTAGTGCCCCTCCCGATTATCGAGGTACCATTTGAGAGAATCGCTATGGATCTCATAGGCCCAGTACCGAAGTCCGCTAGGGGGCACCAACACATCTTGTTAGTCCTGAACTACACCACTCAGTACCTGGAGCCGGTGCCACTGCGACATAATTCGGCCAAACTCATAGCATAAGAGTTAATGCAGAGGTTTTCCCGAGTGGGGATACCCAAAGAGGTTCTGACTGACTAGGGGACTCCTTTTATGTCCAAGGTTATGCGGGAGCTCTGTAAGTTGCTAAATATCAAACAGATACGGACATCCGTCTATCACCCGCAAACTGACGGCCTAGTAGAAAGGTTTAATCAAATGTTAAAAACTATGTTAAAACGAGTAGTAGCTAAGGATGGAAAGGACTGGGACCTCCTTCTGCTTTATCTTATGTTCGCAGTGCGAGAAGTGCCCCAGGCCTCTACTGGGTTCTCGCCCTTCGAACTACTATATGGCAGACATCCACGTGGTCTGTTGGATATAGCCAAAGAGGCGTGGGAGCAACAACCTACACCATATAAAAGTGTTGTTGAATACGTCACCCAGATGCAGGAATGTATGGAAACCGTGTTGCCGCTGGTAAAGGAACATATGCAGGCAGCTCAGCAAGCTCAAAGTCGGGTGTATAATCGGCAGGCTCGGTTCCAGATCTTTAACCCGGGAGATCGGGTTTTGATTCTGGTACCAACAGTGGACATTAAGTTACTGGCTAGGTGGCAGGGACCCTAGAGGTACTCAAAAAGGTTGGAGAAGTAAACTACAAGGTACACCAGCCACGACGGCTGAAGTCAGAGCAGGTGAATTAACACCCAGGAGAAAAGGTAACTTTTATTTTTTATGGACTTTCCTTGTGTGTGAACAAACACCAAGCCACTTGCGTTTTGTGATACACCTTATCTGCATTTTTTATACACCAATGTGTGAATAAACACCGCTGTTTGATTCAAGAACTGTGTACATTGCCTCTATACTGCATCCGCTAGTCCTAACTACCAGAGTGAATCCCCACAATATATATATATATATATATATACAGTGCCTTGCAAAGGTATTCACACCCCTTGACTTTTTTAGTATTTTGTTACATTACAGCCTTAAGTTCAATGTTTTGCTAATCTGAATTTTATGTGATGGATCAGAACACAATAGTGTAAGGCCTCATGCACACGGCCGTTGGGTGGTCGTGGCCGTATTGCGGACCCATTGGATGCGGACCCATTCACTTAAATGTGTCCGCAATTCCGGAGATGCGGAACGGAGTCACGGAACGGAACACTGGAAGCACTACGGAGTGCTTCCATGGTGTTTCTTTTCCGTTGTTCTGCACCACAAATAAATATGACATGTCATATGTTTTTAAGTTGAATGGGTCCGGCCCGCTGCACTGATGTTGCCTGTGCACTGGGGACCACAATTGCGGTCCCCTATGCACGGAACGGCCGCACAACGGCCGTGTGCATGCGGCCTAAGTTGGTGAAGTGAAATGAGAAAAATATATACAAATAAAAGTATTGTTTCGAAAAAGAAAACTGAAAATTAGCATGTGCATATGTATTCACCAACTTTGTTAGGAAGCCCATAAAAAGCTCTGGTGCAACCAATTACCTTCAGAAGTCACATAATTAGTGAAATTATGTCCACCTGTGTGTAATCTAAGTGTCACATGATCTGCATTACATATACACACCTTTTTTGCAAGGCCACAGAGGCTGCAACACCTAAGCAAGAGGCATCACTAACCAAACACTGCCATGAAGACCAAGGAACTCTCCAAACAAGTAAGGGACAATGTTGTGGAGAGGTACAAGTCAGGGTTAGGTTATAAAAAAAATATCCAAATCTTTGATGATCCCCAGGAGCATCATCAAATCTATCATAACCAAATGGAAAGATTATGGCACAACAGCAAACCTGCCAAGAGACGGCCGCCCATCAAAACTCACGGACCGGGCAAGAAGGGGATTAATCAGAGAGGCAGGACAGAGACCTAAGGTAACCCTGGAGGAGCTGCAGAGTTCCACAGCAGAGACTGGAGTATCTGTACATAGGACGACAATAACCGTATGCTCCATAGAGTTGGGCTTTATTGCAGAGTGGCCAGAAGAAAGCCATTACTTTCAGCTAAAAACAAAAAAGCACGTTGTGAGTTTGCGAAAAGGCATGTGGGAGACTCCCAAAATGTATGGAGGAAGGTGCTCTGGTCTGATGAGACTAAAATTTAACTTTTCGGCCATCAAAGAAAACGCTATGTCTGGCGCAAAGCCAAAACATCACATCACCCAAAGAACACCATCCCCACAGTGAAACATGGTGGTGGCAGCATCATGCTGCGGGGATGTTTTTCAGCAGCCGGGACTGGGAAACTGGTCACAGTTGAGGAAATGATGGATGGTGCAAAATACAGTGATATTCTTGAGCAAAACCTGTACCCATCTGTGCGTGATTTGAGGCTAGGATGGAGGTTCACCTTCTAGCAGGACAATGACCCCAAACACACTGCTAAAGCAACACTTGAGTGGTTTAAGGGAAAACATGTAAATGTGTTGGAATGGCCTAGTTAAAGCCCAGATCTGAATCCAATAGAAAATCTGTGGTCAGACTTAAAGATTGCTGTTTACAAGCACAAACCATCCAACTTGAAGGAGCTGTAGCAGTTTTGCAAGGAGGAATGGGCAAAAATCCCAGTGGTAAGATGTGGCAAGCTCATAGAGACTTATCCAAAGCGACTTGGAGCTGTGATTTCTGCAAAAGGTGGCTCTACAAAGAATTGACTTTAGGGGGGTGAATAGTTATGCACATTGACCTTTTCTGTTATTTTGTCCTATTTGTTGTTTGCTTCACAATAAAAAATAAAAAAAACATCTTCAAAGCTGTGGGCATGTTCTTTAAATTAAATGATGCAAATCCTCAAACAATCCATGTTAATTCCAGGTTGTGAGGCACCAAAATACGAAAAAAGTCAAGGGGGGTGAATACTTTTGCAAGGCACTGTATATAGATAAAGCTAAGCTAAAACTGACTATTGATGGATGAACATTCACAGCGTTCGCGGTGGATCCCATTGACTTTAATGGCAGGTGAACCTGAAAAACCTTCAGGTCATTTTCAGCCACCAAATACTTACTAGAAGTGCACAAATAGTCCCACAACATGGACAGTGACATACCAAAGGGGGATGAATGGCAAAAATTCCCACAAAAAATATGTATTTTAATCAGGGGCCATTTTTATGCGTCTTAAAGGGAAACCCAAAAATGTGCCCTGCTGGAGCCTAGAAAATTTTTATTTTAGGCCACGGGAGTACAGGCCCCAAAAATTAGGCATTCACCTGACAGAAAATAACAAGTGATTATGTTGCTGGAGGTACATTAGGCAGTCACTGGATAACAATTTTACTGTAGGCCAGTACAGGCCCCAAAAATTAGGCATTCACCTGACAGAAAAGAACAAGTGATTATGTGGCTGGAGGTACATTAGGCGGTCACTGAATAACAATTTTGCTGTAGGCCAGTACAGGCCCCAAAAATTAGGCATTCACCTGACAGAAAAGAACAAGTGATTATGTGGCTGGAGGTACATTAGGCGGTCACTGAATAACAATTTTACTGTAGGCCACTGGAGTAGAGGCCCCAAAAATTAGGCATTCACCTGACAGAAAAGGCCTTTTATGCCGCTGTATTTACATAAGACAGGGACCATTCTTTGTTCTGGGTGGTGGCGGATATGTGTGGGCTGGCATGAGGAAATTCAATTACACGTGGTCGTCACAGGTGTTGAATTTCTCTGAGATCCATGCCTCATTCATTTTTAGAAATGTGAGGTAGTCCACACTGTCGTGAGCTAGGCGAGTGCACTTATCGGTCACGATCCCCCCTTCTTTGCTGAAAGTCCTTTCGGACAGGACACTTGACGAGGGGCAAGCCAAGAGTTCCATGGAAAACTGTGCCAGCTCTGGCCACAGGTGAAGCCTGCACACCCAGTAGTCCAGGGGTTCCTCGCTTCTCAGAGCGTCCACATCGGCTGTTAACCTGATGTAGTCAGACACCTGACGGTCTAGGCGTTCCCTGAGGCTGTATCCGGAGGGCGGCTGTCGATGGGTTGGCTGCAAGAATGATCCCATATCTGAAGTAACCAACACATCTTCAAACCGTATTATTCTTGCAGGCGCAGTAGGATTGGTACCCGCAACTGTTTCGCTGTGGGTGGAAATTCCTCTGCCAACCCCGCAAAAGCAGAATGCAGCATCTCTTGCAGCAAGGCCTGGAAATGCTGCATTCTGACAGCCCTCTGTGATGCTGGTAACATGTCCGCCATTTTGTGTTTGTACCGGGGGTCTAAGTACGTTGCCACCCAGTACTTGTCCTTTGTGGAAGCAGGTATATCAAACCCCTTAATCAGTATTTTGTGGAAGCAGGTGTATCGCATGCCTCAATCAATATTTGGTGGAAGCAAGTATATCAATCCCCTTAATCAGTATTTTGCGGAAGCAGGTATATAAAAAACCCTTAATCAGTATTTTGTGGAAGCAGGTATATCGCACCCCTCAATCTGTATTTTGTGGAAGTAGGTATATAGAACTCCTTAATCAATATTTGGTGGAAGTAGGTATATCGCACCCCTCAATCAGTATTTTGTGGAAGCAGGGATATAAAAATCCCTTAATCAGTATTTTGTGAAAACAGTTATATAAAAACCTTTTAATCAGTATTTTGTGGAAGCAGGTGAATTGCAGGCCTCAATCAATATTTGGTGGAAGCAGTGATATAAATCCCCTTAATCAGTATTTTGCAGAAGCAGGTATATAAAAAACCCTTAATCAGTATTTTGTGGAAGCAGGTATATCGCACCCCTCATTCTGTATTTTGTGGAAGTAGGTATATAGAACTCCTTAATCAATATTTGGTGGAAGCAGGTATATCGCACCCCTCAATCAGTATTTTGTGGAAGTAGGTATATAGAACTCCTTAATCAATATTTGGTGGAAGCAGGTATATCGCACCCTTCAATCAGGTATATCACACCAATTGCAAATAGTTGTTCCAATAGCGCTTGTCCCTCAATATACCTGCGGTATCGCAGCAGAACCGCACACAATTGCTGCACAATACAAATGCACTTTATACTTTCTATGTTAGAAAGTATATTATAGGTATATCACACCCCTCATTCAGTTTTTTTGGGGGCAACAGGTATATCACAACCGTTGCAAATAGTTGTTCCAATAGTGCTTGTCCCTCTATATACCTGTGGTATCGCAGCAGAACCGCACAAAACTGCTGCACCATACAAATGCACTATATACTTTCTATGTTAGAAAGTATAAATATATCACACCCCTCAGTATATTACACCTATCGATAGGACACCTATACCAGTCCTTAAAAGGACTTTTGTGGCCCTATTAGCTAGTGTTTGGTGTCCCTAACAGTCTATCCCTGCTCCACAAAGCAACCTCTCCCTACACTGGCAAAACACTGAATGTAAAATGGCTGCCAGATCAGGTTCTGTTATAGGGTAGGGGTGTGTCCATGTGCTGAAACATCTCAATTGGCTGTCCTGTCATGGGTCAAAGTTGGGCGGAATGCAAAAGAATATGGTGCCGGCGGACATCGCTATATGTTCGCATGTTCGGCGAATCGCGAACGCACAAAGTTCGCCGCAAAACATCAGCTGGGCGAACCGCAAGGCCATCTGACTCTGCTAGCTATCTCTGATAACATGTTGCAGTGTTATCTCATGCCATCTTTTGACAAAAGCCATTGAAATACTTTGAAAGAGTTAGTTAACCTGTTTGTGCCATTTTTCTACCATCAAGTTTAGCCCGGCTATATATTATTGGTCCCTCTCATGCTACCAAAACAAATCTGATCATTCATAGCATTGATTCCACAACACCCCTAAAACCTTTAAAGGGGATTGACCTGTTGTAAAGTATAGATGATTACTTACCTCACAAATCTGTGTTCATGCTGTTTCTCCTGGCAGGGCTTTGTTTTCCTGGCTGCAGCAATGAACTCATGCCAACAACATGTGAATGCTGCAGCCAATCACTGGCCTCAGTGAAAGAGGCTGTGATTGGTTGCAGTGGTCATTTGTTGACCATATAACGTCACTGCTGCAAAACAAAGCTCTGGCGGGAGAACTGGAGTGGTGTTGCAAAATCTGCTAGGTAAGTAATCATCTATTTTTTTATTACAGGTTGGTCCCTTGAGAAAGAAACATGGGATTAGAACCATTTGAGCAAGGCCCCAGTGTCAGTAGTGAGAAGCTCCTGGAAGTGAAGAAGCAAAATGAAACAGTAAAGAGTCTGGTCTGCGGTCTTAATTTTTGTGGGGCCTGATTTGGAGTCTAAATTAGCATTAGGGTTTTGTCTGAAGATGTATTAATATATGGGTCTGTAGAGGGGGTGTACTGGTCTGGTCTGGGGTCTTAATTCGGGGTTTTGTCTGAGGTGTGATTTAATTCAGTGGTCTGGTTAGGGGCACCAACTAATATAGATGTTTGGTCGTGGTGTGAATAAATTTTAGAATCTGGTCTGGAATTTACACAGGTGGATGTCCCTTGTGAGGTGGAAGAGCCTGAAGGAGTCCAAAACAGCAGGTGGCACTGCATCTTGGTGAGTGGCTGTGCTCTGTATAGGCAGTAGTTTAAAGGGCTTCTGTCAGCCCACTAAACCGTTTTTTTTTTTTGTTTACTAATAATCCCTACACTGCGATCTCTGCATACATAAGTCAAATAATCATTTTTGTTCAGTAGAATTTGATAAAAAGCGATTTTTAAAATATGCAAATTACCTTACTACCAGCAAGTAGGGCGGCTACTTGCTGGTAGCAGCCGCATCCTCCGATCCTAATGATGCCCCCTCCGCATTGTGATTGACAGGGCCAGGGAACGGAATCGTTCTCCGCTGGCCCTGCCTGTTAGCATTCAAAATCTGGCGCCTGCGCCGCGGCCGTACCTATCTTCAATCTGCGCAGGCGCACTGAGAGACGGCCACTCGCTCGGCCGCTCCATCCTCAATGCGCCTGCGCCGATGACGTCACATCTACACCCGGCGCAGGCGCATTGAGGAGCCTCTCAGTGCGCCTGCGCAGATTGAAGATACGTACGGCCGCAGCGCAGGCGCCAGATTTTGAATGCTAACAGGCAGGGTCAGCAGAGAACGATTCCGTTCCCTGGCCCTGTCAATCACAATGTGGAGGGGGCGTCATTAGGATCGGAGGATGCGGCTGCTACCAGCAAGTAGCCGCCCTACTTGCTGGTGGCAAGGTAATTTGCATATTTTAAAAATCGCTTTTTATCAAGTTCTACTGAATAAAAATGATTATTTAACTTATGTATGCAGAGCTCGCAGTATAGGGATTATTAGTAAACAAAAACAAAACACGGTTTAGTGGGCTGACAGAAGCCCTTTAAGTGCAATAATTTTGTATGTAGCCCATCCTACACACCCACAGAGCCCCAGCACAACTACTGCCTCTCCTTCCCCTGCCATCCACAAAGCCAGGTTGGATCTTCCAGTTATGTCTTGCTCCAGTTCTCTCATTCACTTCACAGAACTTGTCATGTAGTCTCTTCCCCCATCTCGTCTCTTTCATGTACTGTCTGTGGCGTGCCTGGGGGCCGCGGGGGGTGTGGTCTGCCCCTGGTGCCAGCTCTCAGGGGGGTGCAATGAGCGCTTCCATCAATACAGATGGAAGCGCTCATTGCTGGAGGGCTGACGCACCCACATACTGCGGCGGGGCACGGGAGCGCATAGTTCCCTGCCATAGTTCCCTGCCCCGCCGCCGATCACCGCCATAGGCTTCAGGCCTAGTAGGCCTGAGGCCTAAGCAGTAGTGAAATCCCGGCGTAGGCGTGCGTGATGACGTCGTCGCGTTCGCCTGTGCAGGGGCGCAGCAGCACAGTGAAGAGTGCGCCTTCCTCTGCAAGCAAGCGCAGGTGAGTATTTAGCTTTTAGTTTTTCTTCTTTTTTCTTGAGCTGAACTCAAAGATCTGAAACATTTTCTACATACACAAAAGACCCATTACTCTCAAATATTGTTCACAAATCTGTATAAATCTGTGTTAGGGCTCATGCACACAACCGTATGCCCTCCGAGACATACGGTCCGGGAGTGGGCTGTAACGGAACGCCTAGCACCCCGACCGGGTACCTCCGTCGATAGGTGCTCCTAGGTGCTCCTAGGACTCCAAGCACTCCACTTGACACCGTCAGTGCTGCAGACCCCACGAACCGCCGAAGCTTGGTGGAGGTCTCGCCGTCTCCTACCTACCCTGGACCTACGACAAGGCTCCAGGCTCCCGTGGGTGAACCTCTCCTAAATCCAGAGACAGGAACCAGGAACAAGCTCTTACAAGAGCTTATACTCAGGGGAGTATTGTGATATAGCAATCCCCAAGAGTGTAGATATTCCATCCCCCAAACATGAGCCAAGACTTCATGAAGGTATAAAACAGGAACTCCTTTATTGAGGGCTACCCGTCCGTATTTATGCAGGTCCCCATCTGGTGGACACGCCCCTAGTGGACCAGAAGGAAGACTGCTACACAGGACAGATATGCAGCAACTCAGGATACACAGACACAACACATCCCCACAATGCATCATGGTTTCCTCCTCTCTGCCCTGGAGACACCCGAGGAGTAATCCAATTATCTCTCAAGACAAAGGGAAATCGCCAATACACATGTGGGGACAATCAAAATCACCACCTAAACACACAATGTCACACCCCCACAGCAAACACAGACATTTAACATATTCCCAGATAGCTCAAGTCTGAGTGCATATCATTAGGTGAATGGCACTCAGAATACACAAATACAATACAATTAGCTATCTGGGTACCCTCACATAACAAAATACAATTGCAAAGACAGATTTAAGCTGTGCGGCCGGTCTGTCTGCTCCTTTAAAGTTAGTATGGGCCATAATCCTGAGGCAAGAGGCTGATAAACAGGCCTCTCCAAAACCCAGTGGCGAGGTTGGTTTCGCCACATGGGCCATATGTCCTAGAGCGGCATTGATCGTGCGCACAGGAGCACACAGCATCATAGATTACAATGATGCTTTTGCACGTCGGGCCGCCCACGGGACTATTGTCCCGCACTCATAGGATCATATGAGTGCGGGACAATAGACCCGCGGCTGGCCCGACGTGCACAGCATCATTGTATTCTATGATGCTGTGTACTCCCATGCGCACGATCGATCCCGCTCCGGGACATATGGCCCGCTCACAGACCGTATGTCTTGGAGGGCATACGGTCGTGTGCATGAGCCCTAACACAGATTTATACAGATTTGTGAACAATATTTGAGAGTAATGGGTCTTTTGTGTATGTAGAAAATGTTTCAGATCTTTGAGTTCAGCTATGGAAAATGGGAGCAAAACCGAAAGTGTTGCATTTATATTTTTGTTCAGTGTATGTTCAAAAGAAGGCCAAACAAAGTATTATGGTAAGTATTGGAGGTGCCCATAATAAACCACCAACTATGTGTACATTACCCAGTTATTAACTGTATGACTATAATAATAAGTTATAAACCAATTGTGCAAATCCTGTCTAGCTCTGTTTTCCATTTCATGAAATACTGACAAAAACCTGCAAGAAAGTATACAGTAAAGACAAAGATGTGATATGTTACAGTTAGACAATGATTAAGAATATACGTGCAAGAGTGCAGCCTCAGATATATTTCAGGGAAGAAATGACAAAATGCCAGGCTGTGCTAACTGCCTTCTTCAGTTTTGCCATTTTATCCTTCTACCTCATTTAACCTTTGGTTAGAAAGTGTTTTGCAAGAAATGACTTATTCAAGACTTTGTCGGTGAGATTT
The DNA here is from genome assembly GCF_905171765.1 of Bufo bufo. NCBI lineage: Eukaryota > Metazoa > Chordata > Amphibia > Anura > Bufonidae > Bufo > Bufo bufo. Next base: position 465,106,251 of record NC_053389.1, on the reverse strand, counting down.
ATTAATGAAATTGTCTGATTATTTTCAATGTTCTTTTTGAACTGAAGTTCTTTAGCATATATTATTTGGTTGCATATGCCATGTATCTAAACATGCCTGTGGTAGGATATCACTAATCCTTCTGCGACCTACATATCGGTCACTTAACCGCCAATAGTATAATAAAAGTTGATTTCATACAGTAAGTTACAACTCAATCAAATAAACAACCCACCCTAAGAGGTCATTATATTATGTTGTCCAGCATGTAAATGTTTTCTGCTGTTACGAGTCACTCCCAAAAGCTCTTTTCTCTATACAATAGAGTAACTAAATATTCATAATGCAATACTTGAGGTTACACCCTACTGTGCAGTTCAATTATATTTCGCATTTCCTTCTAGTGGGTTATTTTTATCCATATCAGTGACTATTTTTACAAATGAGACCACATATATACTTAAAGGGGTTGTCTCACTTCAGCAAATAACATTTATTAGGTAGAGGAAGTTAATACAAGGCTCTTACTATTGTATTGTTATTATCCATATTACCTCCTTTGCTGGCTGTATTCATTTTTCAATGATATTATACACTGCTCATTTCCATGGTTACGACCACCTTGAAATCCATCAGTGGCGGTCGTGCTTGCACACTACAGGAAAAAGCACTTTACATTTAGCAAAGTCAGGCACGGTCTCAAGGAGGTATATGTATCATTTTCAAAATCTACAATCATGAGATGCTATCATGAATGTAAATCCAGAGGGTGTATTTCAAGAAGCAAACCAGTTTGTGAACACTCAAGAACAAAAAGTCCAGATAAAACATTACTAGAAAACATCTAAAACAGCCATCTCGTTGTGGTATGAGATTATATGGACAAAGGAAACTTATTCAACTTATTCTAGCAAAATTATCTTATACAGTACTAGGATAATGGGAAGAGAACAGGATGGTGAAGGAAATGAATGACTCATGATTGAAAGCATACCACATCATCTGTCAGAGATAATGGTGGCCGTGTTATGGCATAGGCATGTATGGCTTCCACTGGGTCATTGGTGTTTATTGATGATGTGACTCCGGACAGATGTAACAGGATGAATTCTGAGCTATCCTTTCTACTCAGACCTGCGGTTCACAATATAGATGAATAATAGCCTATAACATACCACAAAGGCAACCTTCTTTAGAAAATAAAAAGAAATTGAATGTTCTTCTAAGGCCAAGTCAGATCTCATTGAGCAGGCTTTTTGCTTACTAAAGAAAAAAGTGAGAAAGACCCACAAACAAGGAGCAACTGAAAGTAACTGCAGTGAAGGACCGGCAAAGCATCTCATGAGAGGAAACGAAGCATTTGGTGATGTTCATGGGGTGCAGACTTCAGGCAGTCATTGACTGCAAAGTATTTTCTCCCAGGTAACATTTAATTAAAGCTGAGGTCTACAATCACATCTTGATGAGTTTGGCTTAAAACCCATTGCAATGAATGAGAATTATTACTATGAAGTAATAACTCTTAATGAGACTCTTGGCCTGGAAATATATTTTACGAACAAGAACAGTGAGGCCCTGGACTGCAACCCCCCACTAACTTCGGCTCATCTGAGCCAATACATTCTAATATTGTACAGTATCCAAACGAAGCATTATGCGAATCAATTTCGGATGTTTCATTCGAAGTCGATTGGCTCATCTCTAGTCCCTATGCTACTTAGGTGCAGAGACAGACAAACACAATACCAGAGTTGTCAGAAATGGGTCAGAAACAGACAGGCTATGCAGTACCAGAACGAGAGACGGAGAGTGGTCAGAAGACATGTCGAGGTCAGAAACACAAGCAAAATAGGAACCACGGACAAGGAATCTAACTAGTGAGCCAAACCAGATTATCAATGGCGTATGGCCAGGAAGGGATTTAAATAGAGCGTTGAGTCCCTGGATCAGAACCTGATAGGTCCATGACTTGGCGCTCTATTAGTCAGAAACACTAGCACACAGTAATAGAGCACCTGAGCAATCAGCCCACTGCTAATCTCTCCCAGCACACGCCCGCTACAGGGAGAAGTAGAGCATTGTATCCTGTTGCTAAGGATGCTGTCACATCAGCAGGGGGCCTGGCTCAGCAGTGTGTCTCTCCAGACGCGGCTGTGCCGAGGCTGATGCTCGCGCCACTGGAGTTTATTACACATCTAATATATCACAATGACCATTATGAAAAGATGACATGATTAAAAAATATAATTTTGTTGCACTTTTTGCTAGCAAAAAAAAGTGAAAAACAGACTATTTTACCTTTTTTTTTTAAAAAAACATTGTTCCAGGTATAAAATAAACAAAAAAAAAATAATTTACATTAGCAAGTAAAAAATTAAAAATAAATAGAAAAATATAAAAGGTTATGGCTTTCAAAGACACATGTACTGTACTAAAAAAGGAAAATGCATCTGCTCAGGAAAGGGGTAAATGGCCTGGTCTTGAGCTGGTTATATTTAAAGTTTTCCATCAAGGCATTTCTGCTATTTCCACTATGGACCCAGTGGACTATTTTGTGGCCTTTAATGATCCACTACAGCATTTTATTATTAAATGCACTGTACTTTCACATCCAATCTGCTATCTAGAACATTTTGTCCTTTCTGGCATCAGAATCTGATTCTTAAACTTCCCTTCTAAGGACAAACTAGAATAATCAGAAGTTTAACTTTAGCTTTCAACGTCACTACTCTAAAATTAGGACAAGAAATTACCTACTTTTTTGTGTTTTTACATTAAACATTTGTCACATCGTGAAGATCTTGTTTTGATTATCTGCCAGAACTGATGAAAGAAGATTAGAACACGCACTAGCTCCTCTTGAAAATGATAAAGACTTGGAGAGAAGACTGGAGAAATATCAGCAAATGTCAAGGAAGTAATCTCTAAAATAAGTGACTAGTTTCAACTAGGCTAAAGTACATTGGTGCTAAATCCAAAGGGAACTAACATGGCAGTATTTTCTTGGAATGCAATTTTTATAATAACTCACAGTGTACACCATACAAATGATATTGTTCACTAACCTATTAGATTTCTTAATGCAAACAGTGAAGTTTGCCCGTCTTAACTTTAAACATGATTCATACCATTCCACATGAATCTGATCTGTAAAATGTTATTTATTGTATGGGCTGAGACTGGAAAATGGACCTTATCTTTTGTTGAAAAACTGCAATTTATTAAGCATTTTGACCATGAAAAACGAATGTATTAAGGAATCATTGAGTTTTTATAAAACTTTTCATACGTCATAGACATATACAAAATTTTTGATCAGTGGAGGTCTGAGTACTGAGACCCCAATGAGTGCTAAAATGAGGAGAGAGAAGCTCTCCCATACCACGCTCTCTCTCCTTGCTGCAAGTGCAGGGGCGGATTGGCCATAGACCTTACAGGGAAATTTCCCGGTGGGCCGATGCCCTGGGCTCCTCACGGCCGGCCAGTGGAAGTTTTTGGGGATGTATTTTGTGCTGCTGGAAGTATCTTGTGATAGACTGTGGTTTTTGGCTCTGTTGTGGTGGTATAATGGGCCACAATATAGTATTGGTGGCCCTGCCTTCCATCAATTTGGACCCAACTTAAAAATGGGGCCACTATTAGTATTTTTTTCCAGGGCCACTTTAAGTTCCCAGTCTGCCCCTGTGCAAGTGACAGACTCAATAGAAAGTCTATGGATCTGTCTAAGTTCTGTCCCCTGCAGTGTGGAGAGACAGTGCGATATGTAAGTGCTTCTGTCTCCTTGTTCTAGCAATCGGTTGGTTGCTAGAATGGTTAAAACATTTGATATGTCTCTATGACTTATCAAAATTTTAGTGAAAGTGTCCCTTTTAAGGGGTCGTCCCTACTGGGCATATGGATGACACAGAGGAGGCATCCCCTGCTCACGACCAAAGTCAAAGAAGCAGACCATTGGTTTCTTGTAGAATTAACAAGGACCTGTCACCACTTGTAATTGTCCAAATTCTGACAATTCCGCAGTTCAGTATTTGTTTGGTGGGTTCATGCAGCTTTAGTTATATTCCCATTGCCAACACAAGATCTCTTGGATAAGCATCATGCAGCTATGTGTCAGTCCTCCCATGCTATTTACATTGTAAGCACTTTCAGACAGGGACCCCTCTATTTCTTATCTTGTTGACTTGTTTAAATGAAATACAATTGAAAAAATAAAGGTTCTGCTTTAGAAGTTCTCATCTTTTTTTTATTCTCCTCAGACATGTTTTCTCTAATATAATTTTTTTCCAGGAAAAATAAATGAAAATAAATACACTAGGTATTATATAGAAATGTGTATATATATATATATATATATAGCTACACAGAATATGATCATACTTTGCCAACATATTTGTATAAAAAATACAAAAATGATTTTTAAGGTGCAAATTACATCAATCAGTTAGCCCTCATTCTCTGGATTAACTGGACTATCAAAGGATCCTCCAGTAGGTTCAGCAGAAGACAACCCCATTTGTAGGCTGATTGGGGATTAAATCACTTGCTATTAGGGTCTAGGAGGAGGACCTCTGGTGCCACCAGATGTAAGGCAGCTATCCTATAAGTCAGTTCAACCCTTGTAGACCTTGAAACATAACTTGGATATTAAATAAGGCAGCACCTCATCTGCAGACAGCTGTTTCGGGGTGATTGCCCCTCATCAGTGCAGAGCAGAGAGTACTGGCTTAACTGGGTGAGAGGCATAGATCAGGATTTGGTGGCACTATCTATCCTTATGGAGAGCGCCTTAATCACTGTGATGCCTTCTACACAGAATTCCAGAGGAGCCTGTATGGTCTATACGCCTCCTCATGTTGATTAAGGCACTCTCCTTGAGGAGAGCTAGTACTTCCCAAATATTAGGGTCTATAGGTCTATCACAAATAACCTATCAAACCTAATTGACTATATGTACTGTGTGCACAATGATAACAATGTTTATGATGCAATTATAAGTGAACAGGTATTATAAGCAGGGAACGTAGACGTAAAGGGGTTCCTTCACTTCAGCAAACAGCATTTATCATGTAGGCAAAGTTGATAAAAGGCACTTACTAATGTATTGTAACTGTCCATATTGCTTCCTTTGCTGGCTTGATTAATTTTTCCATCATGTTGGCCGGAACAGGAGCTGCTACACAGGCATGCCTATGCTCACTCCCGTGTTCCCTACCACCAGATAGGCCGGCATTTTTTCCTATAGTATGCAAACATGGCCACCACTGATGGATTGCAGGGTGGTCATAACCATGGAAATGAGCAGTGTTATAATGTGTTTGAAATATGAATCAAGCTAGCAAAGGAGGCAACATGGACAATCACAATACATTAGTATTACCTTTCTCTACATGATAAATGCCATTTGCTGATGTGAGACAACGCCTTCAAAAAATCCCAGTTCTAAACTGCTCCATCAAGTGCATATTCTGATCTGCTCAGTGCAAAAACAGAAACCAGATGTTCCATTCAGTTTGGATATGTTCTGACATTGTATGCCGCCCCGCTCGTCCGTTAAGCCCGCCCATCTCCTCTTGAATGCCATCCTCCATCTGAGCCAGCGGACGAATTCTCGCGCCTGCGCTGTGCGCGTCTGTATTCGGCGCAGGCGCAGTGAATGTCTGACCGCTGCCTGCACAGACATCTCGGTCATCGGCACAGGCGCAGTGGAGATGTCTGTGCAGGGAGCGGTCAGACATTCACTGCGCCTGCGCCGAATACAGACGCGCACGGCGCAGGCGCGAGAATGGCTCAGATGGAGGATGGCATTCAAGAGGAGATGGGCGGGCTTAACGGACAAGCGGGGCGGCATACAATGTGAGTAGACCGAGCCTCTAGGTGCTGAAAAGACGCCCCCATAGCACCTAGAGGCTCATTAGCATAGCAATAAAAGTTCGTTTTTTTGTGAAACGGATCCACACACAGGTCTGAGAATAGCATTGTTAGGTAGATCAGGCACTATCAGATCGCTAGTGTCTGAGAGCTAATTAGGTCAAAATGAGGTTGTAGAAACCCTTTAAAAACGTTTGTTTTTAATATTGACTATTGCAATCATTGTCATATATTTTCCTACAAATATATTAAGAAGAGTGGAGAAAGATCAATCACACATGTGTATGATCTCAATCAGATGCTGATGTCAGCCAAAAAATGGTAGACCAGTAAGGACCTGGAAGACAGCAGTAGGGTAGAGCGGAGGGAAAGTAAACATGAACATAAAGAACATCAAAAGATGGGATTCAGGGAGAAAGTACAGTCATTATAATAATGAAGGGTCTAGGGAAGTGGCTGACTTACAGAGGAGAAGGTGAGGCAGTGGGGAAGATTTACTAGACTAAGTATTGACTTAAAGGGAATTTCAGCGCATACCTCGATATTAAACGAAGAGCACTCTCAGATTCCTTCTGTTCTGCTGATTTAAATGTTTCTGACCCCATCCAGATGTGTACCCCCATTGTAGAGAAATGACATCTAGTCTAACATGCATATGGTGCACCTCGTTGGAGCAAAAGCCTGGCCCTGTATTGTGGATAGCACTGCACGCCCGGCTGTGACAGGGCCAGTCTGGTGACGTAATCTCGCCTGTCCCTGTGTTCTCTGCTGCGCCGTCCCTTTGGCACCCCAATTCATGCGGGAGAACACAGGACCAGGTGAGATTACATCACCAGCCTGGCCCTGTCGCTCACAGCTGGAAAGCAGTGAGTGCCCACGATACAGGACAGAGATTTTGGTGCAACGGGGTACAAGGGTGCCATGCTTGTTGCGCCAAAATGCTCATTTGCATATCAGAATAGACATGATTTCTTTGCAACAGAACTACATATCTGGATGGGGGCAGAAACTTTGAATCAACAGAACAGAAGGAATCTGGTGTAAATGCACTGCGCCACATTTTTTGTGCCATGTTTAGCAAGGGGGCATGGCACGGCAGGAGACAAGCATGTATTAAGCTGTGGCAATGTGCATGAAAATTGACAACCAACAGGTGGTGTAAAGTGACCCAAATTTATCATACACCTTGAGCCACTGGCACACCTTTAGATGGTCTAGTTGGGGTCCTATTTACATTGGCTGTTGTTGGGGCAGTGCAAGTGCTGATGGATGAGAACACATCCATCGGCACTCGTTTGCACTGGCCTGATTACACAAGCCGATGCAAACTGAATGTGTAAGGAACAATTGCTACTATTATCTATTACCGATAGAACATCTTAAATCCTGATGAAATATGGAAATCAGCAGACAAATAAGGGTTTGCTCATTCATTGGCTGATCTACTTCTCAATTATACACTTGTTCCTGATAATTGGCCTGATGGAAGGCAGTCGCATTCAGTGGGGCCTAGGAAAGTAAATGAAAAAGTTGAATATAAAATATGGACAATATAAAAATAATTCCATTTCTAATGTTAACATACACACACCTATATGTTATGCGAGACATAAGGCAGCAATTTATTTCTTTAGTGCTGAAATATAGTTCTAACTACTCCTAGACAATAAACTTCCTGTCTTATTAAGTCCAACCAGGCTTTGACAAACTTCATCCTTTTGTATGAGTCCACATAGAACTACAAAGGATCAATGTGACATATTTCATGCCTGTGGAACAAATGTTCTTGTTAAGATTTTAAAGCTTTTATTGCCTTATATGGATTTTTGGACGTGAAATTCCACCTTAACATCTGCCACGTCTTCTGCTGTGTACACTGCATGTCATATACAACCGGAAGATTATTGCCAGGTATCTCTCTACTATTAGGACCATCCTGATATATTTATCCCTTCATTTATAAAAATGTAAGAAATGCAGACCTACATCAATGTGCAAAGTTCTACCAGCGTATCTGCCCATGAATGGGAGAGTCCATAAATAATGGAGGTAATGTAATAATTACATTTTCATTCCTTGAAAGGTTTCAAAGATGCAATATAATCACTAAAATGTTTAAATAATAAAAAAAAAAACTATAGAACGAGAGGAAGTTTTTTTCTTTTCATCGGCGGCATTGGTAGTAATGGTATTTTTGCATCAACTTTGTCAGCCCAAACCAGGATAGAAACCAAATGAAAAGATTTCTGCACATATATAATGTTAACGGAAAGATGCGTGCCTCTTTTGTGTTTTGGACCCACTCCTGGTTTTGGCTTCTAAATACTGATTCAAAATACTGACCATGTAAAAATGGCCTAATTCTTGTAAAATTATAAGCTAGTGATAAACTGGTCTATTTCATATGTTTTCAGAGGACATGAGGCCACATCAAGCTAAGTTTCTCATTCACCACATCTCTTATGTAGGCAGATAAATGATGACTTCTGAGCAGTATATATACCCGTGTATAGATGTGCTGCTGACAAATGGAAACCGTATTGATCACAACAACCTACTAATGTGTCTAAATTACAGATGTGTAGTAAACCAGAGTGGGATACAATCTGTCCAGAGGCAAAAAATATTGGGACACCTACAGGAGCTTTTATGACATCCCATTCTAAAATCATAGGCATTAATATGGAGTTTTGCAGCTAAAGCATCTTCCACCCTTCTGGTGAAGCTTTCTGTAGTGTGTCTGTAAGAATTTTTGGTCATTCATCCAGAAGTGCATTTGTGAGGTCAGACAATGATGCTCGACCTGAAGGAATGGCTTGCAATTTCTGTTCTAGTTCATCTAATGGTGTTCAATGGATTTGAGGTAAGGGCTGTGTGTAGGCCAGTCAGGTTCTTCCACACCAAACGAACCCAACCATGCCTTTATGGACTTGTTAGTGCACTGAATCACTGGTAGAGACGGTCTTAATGGATGAATTCTTCTTATTTAATAGAAACAATGCGTTTCGGGGATGACGGAGCATGCGCCCATCTACAAGTAAAGTTCCGTGGTGCCTGGCCTCTCCCCCTGTCATTTTTCACATGGGGAGGAAGGCGATCACTAGAGGATGCTCCTGCTTCTGGCCTCCCGGGTCATGTGACCGCTTATTCTTGCGATCCCATGACCGAGAGTTTCACACACAAATAGGAAGATATTATCTGGAATAATGCTAGTTTTTGAATAAATCCAGAAGCGATCCTGTGTCCAAGTCATAAGAATAGTCTTACATTTATAATACTGTTTGGTTTGAAGAACTCAGGCTGCAACCTGGATGACACCTGAGGGCGCTCCTCCTCCAAGGGGCGTCGCCCAGGTGCATCTCTTTGGCAGTTTTTTGGTATGTTTGATCTATAAATACTGTTCTATGTACTATATTTATTGTATTATTGTGAAACCTGATAAAGCGGAGATTCTGATCCCCGAAACGCGTTGTTTCTATTAAATAAGAAGAATTTATCCATTAAGACCGTCTCTACCAGTGATTTCGCGCCGAAGCAGAGCCCCTCTTCTTCCACTACAAATACCTTTTGGGGGATTGGACATCCCACCCAAAAGAATATACAGTCTGCGGCTGCAGTCCTGGTTTAAAGGTCTTATCTTTACTAAGTCTACAGTAGAGTTGTGCCTACATGAGCACAACTCCACAAGGTGAGCCTGGATATTTCTCACTACATTATTCTATTTGTTTAAACATACTACCCTATTGTGCTCCCCCTTTCTCTATTCCCCTCACCTTGGAGGGGAATTGTCACGGGGTAGCGCCACGGGTATAAAGATAGAGCAGAGGTGCACCCCCTGAGCTGCCACCCGGTCCCCTGTCCCTGCCTACTTGCACCACCCGCCCTAGGTGACGGGGCGCAACTGGGTGACAGTCCCTGACCTGAATAAGTGCAAGCAGAGAGATAGAGACAGCAGGGAAGCGGACAGCCAATGAGATGTAGCACTCGAGCGGACAGAGAGGTGGAACAAGCAAGGTACCACCAAAAACGGAAGGGCGAGGTGGGTCAACTAGCCGGGGTCAGTCCAGGAGGTCACATCAGTACGAGGGAGGAGACAGAGACAGATCTGAGAGCGGGCCGAGGTCAAAATCCAGGAGGTCACGTCAGTATAAGAGAAGAGGCAAGACAAAATCCAAAAGCAAGCCGAGGTCAAAATCCGAGAGGTAGCGTCAAGGTTCAGGGAGCAGGCAGAAGAGGTGTCAGGAAGCAGATCAAGGGTCAAATCCAAAAGGTAAGCTAAATAACAATAATAATACACAGCCTAAGGGACCAAAATCACAGGCAACCTGTAGCCAGCAGGTTGCCTGTATTTATAGTGGGGAGTGAGGGTCATGTGACGTGGCCAGCGTCACATGACCGACAGACAGGCAAGGCGAGCGCCGAGTGATCAGCTCGGCGCTCAAGGCAGACCTAGGAGCAGGGAGCCTCCCAGCTAGCAAAGCCGCCCTGGGAACGAGGCCGAACACAGATCATCGCTCCCGAAGCTAAGCAGCAGGTCTGCGGCTAATGGGAGACCGAGTGTGCCTTCGGCGCCCCGTTACAGGAATCTAAATCTGTCCACGTTATAAGATTGTTAGTGCACTGAGGCACAGATAAGCTGGAATAGAAAAGAGCCTTCTCCAAACTGGTTCCACAAAGTTGGAAGCCTACTAGTGTCCAAAATGTCTTGGCATGCTGAAGCATTAACATTTTCCTTCACAGGAACTAAGGGGCCTAAGGCCAGCCCATGAAAAACATCATATCATTATCCCTCCCTCACCAAACTTTACATTTAGCACAATGCAGTCCGGCAGGTAATGTTCTCCTGGCATTCACCCAGACTTGTCCATCAGACTGCCTGATAGAGAGGCATGATTTGTCACTGTATACTGTAGAATATGTTTCCACTGCTCCAGAATCCAATAGGGGCATGCTTTACACTATAAGGTTTGCATGCATCTGCTTGGTCATAGTAACCCATGCCATAAACAGCTTTTTGTGCTGACGTTCATGCCAGAGGAGACTTGGAACTCTGCAGTCAGCAGAGCACTATGCACCTCAGTATTTGGTGACCCCGCTCTGCAATTTTTTGTGGTCTGCCATTTCATGACTGAGTTGCTGTAGTTCCTAAATACTTCCACTTTTCAATAATACCACTCAAAGTTAAATGTGGATTATTTAGGAGGGAAGAAATGTCATAAAGTCACTTGTTGTGGCAGTGGCATTCTATTTTAATACCACTCTTGAATTCAGTGAACTTGGGTTGCAACTATTGCTAAAAAAAGATTGTACTGCCTATTAAGGGTGGTGTGATTTTGGTGTAGGCACCTGAGAGCTTTTCTAGTACAGAAAATATGAGTTATGCTTAGAAAATGTAGTTCAGATTTGTGACAGCACCAACTGAAAACTGTCATACGTGAGGAAAACAAGGGAAATATGGAAGCCCAATGCTCTATAAATATGGCACACATACTTGTGCAGCTCCATATACATGCCAAAGAACTGTCTGTGGCATTTTTTTTTTATAAATGAACCTCATTATAAATTTCGCTTTGGGCTCCTGCTTAGATGTGGAGTTTGTTATTGTTAAGAACATTTCCACTTGAATGGAAGGTTAAAGGGGTTGGCCGACATAAGTATAAAAAACAATAAAGTGCCCCAGACAATAACTAAAGCCAAGAGGAATTTGTATCATGACAGATATACTGTGTATATATCATTTTTCTACTTCGGCATAGTATGCTCCCATTAATGAGAGGCTGTGTGGGCGGAGCAGCTGCAAAGTGAAAGTAAAAATCCCAGCATGCATCACAGCAAAGCATCTCCAGCGGAGCAGTCACATGACATCATAGTGACAACAGCACCTCAGGTGTCATCTCATCAGTCCTCCAGTCAAATAACTACAGTACATAGAGAAATCAACATAATGAAAGCAATCCTACATTCCCAGCATTGAATAAAGGTTACTGCTTTTCCACAATATGATAGATATAAAATACATACATGTCTGTGGATATGTACATAGGTGTACAGTGTGTATGTGTATATATAATATGTGTGTGAAGATGGAGAGATATCTATCTATCATCATTTACTGTATCTATTTACATCTCTATATCTATCTATATCTACTGTGGTGGAAGGTGTGTCTATCTCACCCAGATACCTCAGATGGGTGAGATAACTGAAATCCAGAAAGCTGCAGTGGTTTCAGCAAAGTGTACTTTTATTCCGCATGCAAATGAGGCTGTGAAGGTGCCCAGGGGCGGCCTTACAACGGCCGGTGCCCAGGCCCGTGGGTCGTTTTCATACCAATCCACACCCCCTCCGCCGCTTCTGCGCGTGCGCATTGAATGACCACAGTCTGGCTGGGCCATCACAGTTTACCGTGCGCATGCGCCGTCCCCGTCCTAACTTACGTTCTTGCCGTGATCACAGCAGCCCCTGGGCACCTTCACAGCCTCATTTGCATACAGAATCGATGATAGCAAGCAACATATGGTAAGAACAGTTTTAATAGGGGAAACGGACTGTGGGGATCAGAACCTTTCAGCCGGCATTAGGATCCTGTGATTGACTAGTCTGTATAGACTAGCTAATCAGAGCGATCGGCCGGGGACATCAGACGTGCTCTTACTAGGCTCCCCGCTCCGAACTCTTGAGAGGAATAAGCTGTTTGTACTGACAGAACAAACAGCGGATTCCTGTCAGAGACGGAATAAGTGGCAGGGGCAGACTGGGCATGCGCTGCTCTTGGGCAGATTAGGAGAGCAGCGCATGTGCAGTTACAATAAAGGCATGGACGAGCTTTCTCCATGTCTCGTGCAGCCATGGACGAACTGGCTGCACGGCAGAGCGGGGCTCAGGGGGACGTGGCTTACTATAAAAAGATTAGCAGACAGATTTTTTAAATAAAGTATATTTGGAAACTCATTTTTACCCTGCCTCCAACAATGTTGTGTAAAGTACTTATATAGTGGCCAACCCCTTTAATGATTGGAAATGTCTATTGTACGATATTCTGCAACAGTACTCCCTCCTAAACTGTGAGAATTGAAAGGCCACTGGATTCCCTGTAGCGTAAGTGTACACAAAAGAGTGTCAGACAGCAGCCCAATTTCCCTGATTATGCTAATAGAGCTGACCTCTATTTACTGGGAGAGGGAAAACACATTTCACTTAACAAATGGCTTTGTATCAGTCAAACTGTGCAAGAGACACGTTTTCTGATCTTGTAATACACCAGCTATGGTAATGCTGAATGAGACCAGGATTTATGAACACATTAAAGGGTTCCCTGCTTCGCACAGATCTCCCAAGAAAGCGAAAAATGTGGTGATATAAGCTGGCAGAGGGTACTGGGTCTGAGCTGCAGTACGTTGGCATAGTCACTACACATAGCGGACAGAGCCTTTTACTTCCCGCTCAATCCCCTGTTTAGTTTCTGGCACCAGCAACTGCCAAAAAACAGGTGATCAATGGGGGTGCCAGGTGTCAAACCCCCACTGATCTGTTCTTAATGGCCTTTGTGGTTCACAGATCATCAATAAGTTGGAATACCCCTTTAAGGTTACATGTGCAAATGATTGGCTGAACGGATGTGCAATGAATGTGTAAGGGAGCAGGAAAGCAACTGAGCCAGGAGAAGGTGGACCAGAATTTCAGCCAATGGAGATTTAGCAAGTGGCGCTACCAGAGAGGATAAACTATATTGTTACTTCATGTATATTGAAATAATGCTTCATTTGAAATGCCCTATTCATTACACAGTAAAACTTTCCATCTGAAAACCCCCCATGCGTGTTACGCCTAAAGGTCGATGTACACTGCCAGATTGTCGGGAACGAACGTTCCTGCGAATGCTAGTTCCCAGCTATCTAAATCTAAATGTGCCGCCGATCACCCGCATCGGGTGGTCCTGTCGTTCGTGCAGGCACATCAATCATCATTCCTGGGCAGCAGATTGTGCTGTCTAAACATCAATCTGCTGCCCAGGAACAGTGCAGCTGTATGAGGACGTGTAATGGCAATAGCAATCCCTTGTAATCATACTGTGGAGGTGATCGCTCCATGTAAATGCAGCGGTCTCCTTCACCTGACGAGCAGCCAACTGTTGGGAAGAAATGCTTCCTTCCGGACAATCGCTTTCTGGTCGGCGAGTGTAAACTTGCCTTAGGAGTCCTTAGGCAAAGTCAACACTTTTCCTTTTTAATGCAGTGTTCTGAGTAGGCCCTGCAACACAAATCACATCAAGACTGGACTCACCGTCTTTCATGGAGTATTTTGGGTCAATGGCAGAAGTTGGTTGGAAAGGTAATTGGAAATGTAAAGGAAGGACTAAGGCTACTTTCACACTAGCGGCACGGACCTCCGTCAGGCTGTTCCGTCGGGTGAACAGCCTGCCGGATCCGTCCTGCCGCTAGTGACCGTGCGCCCCCGGACTGCCGCTCCGTCCCTATTGACTATAATGGGGGCGGGGGCGGAGTTCCGGAGAGGCATGGCAGCGCACGGCGAGAGGCTTCCGGAATAAATGTCGGACATGTCGTGCCTCGCCGGAACTCCGCCCCCGCCCCCATTATAGTCAATGAGAACGGAGTGGCAGTCCGGGGGCACACAGTCACTAGCATCAGGACGGATCCGGCAGGCTGTTCACCCGACGGAACAGCCTGCCGGCGGTCCGTGCCGCTAGTGTGAAAGTAGCCTTATATCATTTTCTTCTGCTGAAGTTGAAAGTTGCTGCACCATCTGGGCCTTCTTCTGAGTTCAAACACGTTTCAGGTTCAATTCTACAACATTTGTAAACTGTACATTTCTGGTAGAAGTTACTCATGAATGCATTTTCTAGCATTCTATGCAATAGCCTTGTAAGCACTTTATACTGTGGAGTCTCTACTTTATTTGTAGAATAATGACTTTTACAGAAACCCGCCAGTCTTGCCATGTACTTAGGAAGGGAAACTCAGTAAAAATAACTGCACCAAGCAGCATGATTTTATTGATCCAAGGTTATCTTCAGTAACCGTTATTTAAAAAAAAACATCTCCCTGGCGAGTTGTCAGCCTGCCAGGTCTTCTGATGCTCAAGTGCTCTTATTGTATAAATGATTAACGCTGATACTACATTGAAGGAGCCTTTGATTCCGCATCAATTGCATAAGTGACCAGTCAGCTCCTAATCCACTAACGCACAATTATCCTGGCCGTGCATTAGATTATCTACCGCGATTACATCAGAAAATAGGACATTTCCTGTCTCGACAAGAGAAGAATATCTGCACCTTCTTCCTTTCAATTCATAACATTTCACTAATGTCTCAACTTACAGTTCAGCTTCCTGCCAGGTTACACAGATCTTCAGGAGGCAGATTAGAAGATCTGTTGAGTGGTTTGTAAACTGGTACACACTATATATATATATACACTATATATATACGGCCAGTTTACATGACTGAACAGCTTTTACATAGGTCAACAGAGCGGGCAATGATTGGGAAAGAGGAAGTTCATTCATTCATTGCAGACTCAGGCTTCGGGGGCTCACCAGGGGAAGTTATACTCCAGGCCCAACCCCTCAATCAATAAAGTTAGTTTTGAATCAAATAAAAAAATGACAGCCAAATGTTTTTTTTTTTTTTTTTTCCGGATCTTTGGGACCCATTATGGTATCAGAACGTGGGCCCGCCAGATGATTCTCTGGTCAGCCAGTCTGACCCTGCATTTACATGCAGTAATGAATGTAGATGTATAGGGATGAATGATCTTTACTAAAATTGTTCATCCTCATACAGATTCATTGGGAGAGATTTATCAAAACTGGTACAAAGGAAAATTGGCTAAGGCCCCTTTCACACGGGCGACTTTTCCGGGCGTGAGTAGAACGCATTGCACCCGCACTGAATCCGGACCCATTCACTTCTATGGGGCTGTGCACACGGGCGGTGATTTTCACGCATCACTTGTGCGTTGCGTGAAAATCGCAGCAAGCTCTATTTTGTGCGTTTTTCACGCAACGCAGGCCCAATAGAAGTGAAAATCGCAAGCATCCGCAAGCAAGTCCGGATACGGTTGCTAGGAGACGATGGGGGGCCCAATCATTATTATTTTCCTTATAACATGGTCGCACGTCTTTACGAAAAAGTCGCATGTTCTATTGAAAAGTCTCATAAGATAAGCATGGTCCTCACTAAAGTTGCAAATTTTTGCGCAGTTTTAGCGATTGCGCAAAAATTTGTGACTTTTTCACTCCATTATTCTGACTTGAGCTAATGATAAATCTGGCCTCATGTTTTTAAAAATTCGCAAACACAGGGCCAGATTTATCATTAGCTCAAGTTAGAATAATAGAGTAAAAAAGTCGCGAATTTTTGCGCAATTGCTTAAACTGCGCAAAAATTTGCAACTTTTATTGGCTCTGCTCTATGCTCGCCAGTTTTCTGAAAGTGGGCGTGTTTTCTTATGTAAATGAATCTCTAGACAGATTTACTATTAAGACTATTCAAAAAGTCGCAAAAAAAGTCACAAAAAAATGCACAATTTCACTCCAGTGAGGACCATGCTTATCTTATGAGACTTTTTAAAAGAATGTGCGACTTTTTCGTAAAGCTGTGCGACTTTTGTAAAGTTGCTTGCTGACGGATAAACTGCTACCGTCAAACCACATTTATTAGTCTTAAAGGGCCGATCATAAATCTGACTTGGCTAAAACTGACTTTAGCCATATGTGAAAGTGGACTGAGCTGTCAGAGTAGAGAGAAATCTGGCCCACAGTCTATGGGGGAGATTTATCAAACTGGTGTAAAGTAGAACTGGCTTAGTTGTCCATAGCAACCAATCAAATTCCACCTTTCATTTTCCAAAGGAGCTGTGAAAAATGAAAGGTGGAATCTGATTGGTTGACATGCGCAACTAAGCCAGTTCTACTTTACACCAGTTTGATAAATCTCCCCCTATGGCTTTTTCCTGCCAGAAATCTAGCAAAAATAATGATAAATCAGGCCCAAAATCAGGCTGCAGTCTATCTACATGTTGGCATGGATTTGGCTTCATCACAGTTTATCCCATATTACCCATGTGAACAAATAATTGACCCCATAAACCTAATAACGGGTTGGGCTACCCTTGGGATTGACAACTGAAACCAAACATTTGCAATGAGTCTAATTCCCCTAAGGGAGCTGGCACACATTCAGGATGCAGTTTTTTATTTAACCAGTTTAGCAGCCTCGTTAACCCTTGGTGTTCTGCATTGTGGAAGTGATTTAATTAATTTCAGCTAGCTACAATAAAAAACTGTATCCTAACTGCATGTAAGAACTGCACTATGTGCCAGCACCCTAAGGGCTGTTTCACACGAGCAGATCCTGTGCGGGTAATCCGCTGCGTGAAGGACAGCCAAGCCCCGCTCTGGACAGCAGAGACACGGACATAACATGACTGATAATGCTCTGTGCCTCTCTGTGATCTTTTTACTACAAAATCACAGTGAGATAAAGTTGTCACTGGGATTTTGTAGTAAAAAGATCAGAGAGGCACAGAGCATTATCAGTCATGTTAATGCTCCGTGTCTCTGCTGTCCAGAGCGGGGCATGGCTGTCTTTCACGCAGCGGATTCCATGCACAATACCGGGGCACTGGCCGTGTGACCCACTGACTTATAGGGGTTTGCGATCCGCACAATATGGCAAAAGAAAGGACATGTCGTACCTTTTGTGGTGCAGAGGCACGGACCCAAAAGCCCACAGGAGGGCTTCTGAGTGGGCTTTCGGGACCGTGCCTCTGCAATGC
Source organism: Bufo bufo (assembly GCF_905171765.1). Classification (NCBI taxonomy): domain Eukaryota; kingdom Metazoa; phylum Chordata; class Amphibia; order Anura; family Bufonidae; genus Bufo; species Bufo bufo. The sequence goes on along the minus strand of NC_053389.1, from coordinate 465,088,603 downwards.
AAAAGAAAGGACATATCACAGTCCTAGCTTTTGCGGATCACGGACCCATTCAAGTCAATGGGTCCTCAACATGGGCACTGCGGCCATATGGTCTTGTGAATGAGCCCTAAGGGGACTAATAATGAAAGTAAAAAGTGTTTTGGACAATATTTAAAAAAATATATAAAAAATTCAATTCACCATCCTTTCCCAGCTTTGCATATAAAAATAAACAAAAATACATTAACATTATTGGAATTGTTGCATCCAAAAATGGCTGAACTATTCAATGCTAAACGTATTTATCCCATCTAAATGGTTCATTTTTGGTCACTTCGCAAAAAGAATGAAAAATGAAAAAGAATGAAAAAGTCCTATGTATCCCAAAGTAGCAGGAATAAATAAAACCTACAGCCTGTCCCACAGAAAACAAGCACTAGATGGAAATATAAAAAGGTTTTTTATTTCTTTTTAAAGATAGAACATAATAAAATCCATATCAATTTGGTATCACCCTATTTGTACTCACCACAGAATATGATGTCATTTTTGGAAGATGGGGAACACCATAAAAACGAACCTATCTCATGATCAGTGTGAGTCCCAGCATTAGGGCTCCCACACATCTAATAACTATCCCGAATTCTGTGGATAGAGAATGACTTTTAGCAATGGAATACCTCTTTAATTATTCGGATAATTTTTTTAATTTGTCATGTGTCAGTTCAATGGTCCTTGCTGCAAACAACCTACAGGTGAAACTCGAAAAATTAGAATATCGTGCAAAAGTTCATTTATTTCAGCAACTTAAAAGGTGAAACTAATATATGAGATAGACTCATTACATGCAAAGAGATATTTCAAGCCTGTATTTGTTATAATTTGGATGATTATGGTTTACAGCTTATGAAGACCCCAAAGTCACAGTTTTGAGGTCCCCTTTGCTCAGGGAATATGGATTAATTAGCTGACTAGAGTGTGACACTTTGAGCCTAGAATATTGAGCCTTTTCACAAAATTCTAATTAAGCTGCATTAATGCAATTCCTTTTAATTTGCATTACTGAAATAAATGGACTTTTGCACGATATTCAAATTTTTTGAGTTTCACCTGTAGATATTAGCTGAGGCTAAGGCTACATGCACACAAACGTTGTTTGTTTCTGTGTCTGTTGCGTTTTTTTTTGCAGATAGGATGCGGACCTATTCATTTCAATGGGTCCGCAAAAAATGCGGACAGTACACCGTGTGCTGTCCGCATCAGTATGTCCGTTCCGTAGCCCCACAAAAAAAAAATAGAACATGTCCTATTCTTGTCCGTTTTAGGCATTGTTACAATGGAGCCGGAAAAAAATAAAAAAAAGGATGGCACACGGATGTCATCCTTTTTTTTTTTTGCGGATCGCAAAACACATATGGTAGTGTGCATGTAGCCTAAAGTGTTTTTTTTTTCCCCAGGACTGTAATATACATATCTACCCATAGGATAGATGAATATAAATTGGGTAGAGGGTTGACTCCAGTCACGCTCATCGATCAGTTGTATGAACTGACTGCTGCACAGCTCCATACACTGGCTGTGAGTGGTACTGCAGAGTTGCTCCCGGTCACTTAAAGGGACTCTGCAGTTCAAAACAAAACGTTCACATTAGGCCTCATGCACACGACCGTTGTGTGTTTTGCGGTCCGCAAATTGCGGATCCGCGAAACACGGATGGCGTCCGCGTGCATTTGCAATTTGTGGAACGCCACGGACAGCCATTCATATAACTGCCTATTATTGTCCGCAAAACGGACAAGAATAGGACAGGTTATATTTTTTTGGCGGACCACGGAAGAAGCAACGGATGTGGACAGCACACGGAGTGCTGTCCGCATCTTTTGCGGCCCCATTGAAGTGAATAGGCCCGCATCCAAGCTGCAAATACTGGAGCTCGGATGCCGACCAGAACTACGGTCATGTGCATGAGGCCTTACCTGGAGAATAGACAGAACATTTAACTGGTGCCATCCTTTTCTAACTACAGATGCACCAGTTCCCAGCCCCCAGCCACACACTTCTCAGACTACCCAGTGCACACGGCGCTTATGTAGCTCTAGACACTTCCTGCATGTCCAGCCCTGCCCATGTCTTGGACTACCGATGCACCGTCTGCAGAGGTTAGTCTGAAAAGTGGTGCCGCCATCTTGGATGGCAGAAGAGGAGCCCAGGTATTGGCAGATTTGTGGAACAATAGATGAAAAGGATGGCACCAGTTAAATGTTCTGTTCATTCCCAAGGTAATATGAATTTTTGGTTTTGAACCAGAGGGCCACTTTAAGGGTATGTTCACATAGAGGATTTTTGATGTGGATTCTGGCACGGATTATGAGCCAAAACACATGCAGACCTTTACTATTGATTTCAAAGGGGAAACTGCATGCTAAACCACACTGTGCTTTTTTCAAGCTTGCAGTTTTATAAACCACAAAGCAGAAATAAAGAAGTGTCTTGTCCATTTTTGGAGCAGATTCCACATCCAGAATTCCAATTGAAAATGAGCAGGAATGTAAAAACCACATCAAATCTGCATGAAAAAACGCATTAGGAAAAAAAAAACACAAAAAACTGATGCAGATTCCACATCAAGTTTATTTCAGGTTAAAAAAAACAAAAAACCTTACCAATATGACCGGTTCGAAGAATAGGTCATCAGTATTATAGCCCAGGAAAATCCCTTGGAGGCCTCATGCACAGGACTGTATTTTTGGTCCGTGGCGGTTCCGATCCGCATCTTTTGTGGATACCACAAGGATTCATTAATTTCCATGGGACTGCACAAAAAAAACAGACAGCATGTAGATGTCATCAGTGTGCTGTCCGCATCCGTATGTCCGTCCCGCAAATTATGTCCTATTCTTGCTCATTTTGCTGACAATAGCCATTTGTAAAAATAGGAATGAGAAAAATGCGCTTTGTACGCGGAAGGCATCCAAATTTTGCAGATGTGTGCTTGGCAGCTGAACACATTTGTGTTGGTCCCATGTTCATATGTGCCCACATTGCTGAGAAAAATGATGTTTTACTATATGCAAATGAGCCTCTAGGAGCAATGGGGGCGTTGTCATTACACCTAGAGGCTCTGCTCTCTCTGCAACTGCTGTACTCTCTGCACTTTGATTGACAGGGCCAGGCAGTGAAAAGATGATCACACCTTGCCCTGTCAAAGTGCAGAGGGTACAGCAGTTGCAGAGAGAGCAGAGCCTCTAGGTGTAATGACAACGCCCCCATTGCTCCTAGAGGCTCATTTGCATATAGTAAAACATCACTTTTCTCAGCAAAGCAGGCACATATGAACATGGGACCAACACAGATGCCTTCAGCTGCCAAGTGCGCATGCGACAGGTCAGCCAGTTTCATAGGTACAAATCTGCTGACAGACGCCCTTTAAGGAGAAATCTACTGAGATGTCCTCAGTGGTGCACTGCCAATGAGGCGGGGTGAGGCGATCGCCTCAGGCAGCACCAGGTAGGGGCAAAAGGGGGCAATAAGAGCTTCCATTGCCATGTCCGGTGAGTATGCTGGCCATGCAAGAACTGGGATGTGTTCAGCTTCCAGGAATTGTGTACAGATCCTTGTAATCTGGGGCCGTGCATTATCATGCTGCAACATGAGGTGATGGTCGTGGATGAATGGCACAACAATGGGCCTCAGGATCTAGTCACGGTATCTCTGTGCAGGTCCTGGGCTGGTGTGGTGACACGTGGTCTGAGGCTGTGAAGCCGGTTGGATGTACTGCCAAATTCTCTGAAACGCCTTTGGAGACAGCTTATGGTAGAGAAATGAACATTCATTGCACAGACAACAGCTCTGGTAGACATCCTGCAGTCAGCATGCCAATTGCACGCTCCCTCCCTGTGGCATTGTGCTGTGTGATCAAACTGCACATTTCAGAGTGGACTTTTATTGTGGGAAGTCTCAGGCACACCTGTGCAATATTCATGCTGTCTAATCAGCACCTTGATATGCCACACCTGTGAGGTGGGATGGATTATCTCTCAAAGGAGAAGTGCTCACTAACACAGATTTAGACAGATATGTGACCAATATTTGAGAGTAATGGGTCTTTTCTGTATGTAGGAAATGTTTCAGATCTTTGAGTTCAGCTCGTGCAAAATGGGAGCAAAACCGAAAGTGTTGGGTTTATATTTTTGCTCAGTGTGTGTTCAGCTGCATGGTTGCACTCAGGACAGCAATGGCGCAGCGGGGCACGGGCGCGATGTCTCGCTGGCCCACCATTTTCTCGAACAGGCTTTATTCCTAGTTCCCGTAGCCGGTCAGAGGTCGGCGCCGGTTCCGTTTTTGCCTCAGGCAGCAGAAAGGCCATGTGATCGATGACATAAGTGACAGTCCTGATGTCAGAGCAGATCACATCTAGTCGGCAGTCACTGACCTTTGCTTAGGATGCAGTGGGATTGTCAGAACTATCTGAATGGTGCCGAAGGGGCGCTCACTGGAGCCCCTTTTGTGCTAGAAGTGAGCGGTGCTCCAGTCCCTAGAAGAACAAGGAAGAATGGCGGCCGGTGGCCAGCCAGAGCTCGGAGATTCCTGCACACACTTCCTTCAGGAAGGCAGCGTGCTAACGAGCTGTGCCCGCTCCCCTCCCCCGCTTCCTCCCTCTCCTGGGCCGCCGCCGCTGCTGCTTGTTTGCACTCGGCTGATCCACAGCGGAAATTCCTTTCCGTTTTTGTGAATGACAAACTCATTAACAATTCATCAACACAACCTGTTCCAGCCGGCCCGTCTCCAGGGCAACGAGCGCTCGGCGCGCTCTGATTGGTCGGCGCGCACAATGTATCCATTGAGACGCTCGCTGTTTGTATCCATTCAGTACTGGCTGCGCCGTGCGGAGCTGATTGATCACACAGAGGACGAGACGCCAGCACCGCCGCCGCCATTCACTTCGCTCCCATTGACAAGCGGATGCAGCTGTAGGCAGAGGCCGCCTAGCAGACCCCACGTTCCAGGCCGCGCTTCTCTCACCCCCTTCTCCTCAATGATAGACAAGCTCAGACCCGTGCACCCCACGTCAGACATGGCGGTCAGCAAGTCGGTGGCCTGGCTGAACGAGCAGCTGGAGCTGGCCAACGAGCGCCTCCTGCTCATGGACTGCCGGCCGCAGGAGCTCTACGAGTCGTCCCACATCGAGGCGGCCATCAACGTCGCCATCCCGGGCATCATGCTGCGCCGGCTGAAGAAGGGCAACCTGCCCATCCGCTCGCTCTTTACCCGCGGCGAGGACCGCGACACCTTCGCCGGCAGATGCGGCTCGGACACCGTCATCCTGTACGACGAGAGCAGCAGCGAGTGGAACGAGAACACGGGCGGAGAGACGGTGCTGGGGCTGCTGATGAAGAGGCTGAAGGACGAGGGCTGCAGGGCGTTCTACCTGGAAGGTGAGTGGCCACATGTTCTGCAGGATCGTGCCATGTGGCATGTAGGTCACCCATCAAAACTGGTGCCCGTGGCCTCATTACTTGTAGCCAGACTTCCTTATTTGTTGGTATGGATTGCAGATAATCTCCCTGGCAATTATCTGCAGCCTTGTCATGCTTCTACCCGCATGGGGTGGACTTCCTTTCTAATTGCGCCCCTTGAAGGGTTCAAAGTCTTAGGTGACCTTATCTAAAATGTTCTGCATGGAGTTAAGGTCTAACATATATCAGTGCTCCACATGTGAAGGACAGAGGCTCTTCTCAACACCCCTGAGCTATGATGTGGCTGTCTACTACGGGTTAATGGGGTGGGCATTACCAGTGTTGGTTCTTAAGGTGGATCTGATGAACATCTCGGGTACTTGAATTAGTATAATCGTGACCTTTTCTTTTCTGTCAATTTTTTTTTAGGTGGTTTCAACAAGTTCCAGGCCGAATTCCCTGTGCATTGTGAAACAAATCTGGATAGTTCTTGTAGCAGCAGCTCTCCTCCAGTCTTAGGTTTGGGAGGCCTCCGCATCAGCTCAGATTCTTCATCCGATATCGAATCCGATATTGACCGGGACCCTAACAGTGCTACAGATTCTGATGGCAGCCCCCTTTCTAATACACAGCCTTCATTCCCAGTTGAAATCCTGCCCTACTTGTACCTCGGATGTGCCAAGGATTCCACCAACCTGGATGTTTTAGAAGAATTTGGCATCAAGTACATCTTGAATGTGACCCCGAATTTGCCTAATCTCTTTGAAAATGCTGGCGAGTTCAGGTACAAGCAGATTCCCATATCGGACCACTGGAGCCAAAACCTTTCGCAGTTTTTCCCTGAAGCAATCTCCTTTATTGGTGAGTATCGTCGTAGAATTGTATCAGTGGTATGGCCATGTGGCTTCTCCTTTAAATGCTCAGTAGAGCCTTGGAGCCGTGAACTTTTGCTAGCATAGTGCAATGGTAATATGAGCACGACAGGAAGAACATTTTGGCTGGAAGCCACATCGAACCTAATCTCCAAGTATTGTAGTTAGTTTCCTCTTACAAAGGAACCCATTTTAGAGCAATGTTGACATCCTGTTCCTCTTAATGGGTTGTCCCCTGTGACTTCCCTCTTTCTCTTGAAATGTCTGAATAATCCCATTGTTGGCTGCAATTTAAGGATTTTTTTTTTTTTATGTGGATAACTGACATAAATAGGGGAACAAAAGGTCTTAAATCCATCTCCCAGGGAGGAGAATAATTTTATAGGCTTGTAGGTGTTTTTATTTTTCTACCACATTAGAACTTTTTGCATGTTTGGTGGTCAGATACGTTGGAACATGAGGGTCTACAACAGCTTTAAAATCATTTCGACGAGATATTGTGCACTTGCGGCCTGTAAAGTGAGGGATCTGAAGTGCGGTTATCAAACTTTTTCTCTTTTCTCCTTTCAGATGAAGCACGAGGAAAAAGCTGTGGTGTTCTAGTCCACTGCCTGGCTGGCATCAGTCGCTCAGTCACAGTGACAGTGGCCTACCTTATGCAAAAGCTGAACCTTTCCATGAATGACGCCTACGACATAGTCAAGATGAAGAAATCCAACATCTCTCCCAACTTTAACTTCATGGGCCAGCTACTGGATTTTGAAAGGACATTAGGTCTTAGTAGTCCTTGTGACAATAGAGTCCCTCCTCAACAATTATACTTCACAAGTCCAGCCAATCAAAATGTCTTTAAAGTAGATTCTATGCAATCCACGTGAGATGTAATTTATTGGGTGTGCTGGTGAAAATCATTCCTTAAAAGAAATGTTTCTCTTTAAACCTGTCAAAGGGTCTTTGACAGCTGTTGTTGCTTGTAGGAGGTCATACCTGTGAATTAAGATTCTTTAAAGTTGCAGGAGATATGGTTGGTTAACATATCCCGAGCATGAAGAAAGCCTTGGAAACTTAAATGAGAGCTCTGCCTTAGAAATGCTGTGGCTTAAGATCCAAAAAGTAGCGTTAGACTCGTATTAATCCATTAAAGATATGGATGAGCACTATATATCCGTCTTCTGTGAAGACTGGTTCTCCTGAAACCTGGAAGAAGGAGCCAAAGAAATGCATTTAAACTTCTGTTGACTTTGAAGTACTTGGTTTTGTTTTAATTCAGAGTTACATAAGTTCTGTACATAATCGCGTTTTTATATGTAGCACTGTCAATATTTTTACCTATAAAATGAGGTGGACTGAACTTTTTCCTGAGTGTAGCAGATGTGATGTAAGAGCAATCCACACTTTTTGCAATTTCTCCTTATGGTTGCTGCATGTTGGCAGCAAGGAGGTTTGTGTAACTGTTATGCACAAGAGTTGTCAACTTACAATAGAAGTTCATGTTTTTTGTTCTTTGTTTCTTGCCTGAGCTTTGTGAACCACATGGTGGTTTTCATGTTTAATCTTTTTAATTGCTCTGAAGTTTCTTAATGTGAATTACCTCTGTCCTTAGGGAGCCTCACCTCGAATGCTATATGGTATGGATGAGATCATTTCTGGGTTGTGTAAACTGGAAGTATGTATGTATGTACCCCTGACTTGCAAAGCTTAGATTGCACACTTATTGCCAATAAGGGAGATTGTTGCACTCCCTAATGTCCACGGAGCAAAGTTTTAAATGAAATTTATTATAGAACTTTAAATTATTAATAAATCACTATTTTGTTTATTGGACGTTTGCTTATTTATTTTCACCTCCAAGACTTTACCTTAGTTCTGCTCTAGTATACAATGTTGGACTACGTTCAGATGGACATGCTGTAACTATGTTAACTGTCTTACACATGTATCGCCCAGAACTCCTTCACTTTTACTGAACTTTCAGCATCTTTGGTCCATGGGATATGGTAAGTTAGGTTCAGTGGAACTGAAGGTGGATCTAGTTGTTCTATCTGGAATAAGGCCTTGTGGTAATCCTTTAAGTCAATCTTAGTTGCGGAAGTTATTACTATTGCCAAGTAAGTTTGCAGTAGAAGTCATATAAGGCCACAAACCAACATCCATGTCCCCCTTTCAGTGATACGCACTCCTGGCTGATTCAATCTTTAAATGTTAGCTCCTGCTATTAGACATAATTATAAAATGTCTCTTCTCTTCTGTGAGGATTATTCCTCTTCTTTTTTTAACTTCCTCCCCTCATTCTAGCATGTTTGATTATGCATGGTGAGAACACGTGGTCACAGAAAATAAAAATACTCAAATACTGGCTTTACAGAAAAAAAAAACTGTACTATCCTTTGGATGAAATACCTGCTTGCTCATGAGGCCAACATTTTTAGTCTGTTCCGTCATGTGTTTGTATGTAAAGGGATGTTAAAGGGGTTTTCTGAGATTTTAACATCTCCCCAGTATTGGTCATCAATATCAGATTGGTGGGGGCCTGACACCTGGCAGAGAAGGCCAGGCTCCATGCTTGTGCAGCCGTCCCTTTTATGGTTTACCTGCCCACTTTTGACATCACAGTGGTGAGCAGATGTAATTACAAGACGTCCCGATCTATGGGACGGCTCCTTCCTATTAAAGTGTAGACTATAGAGTCGTCCCATTGGAGTGAATGGGACAGCTTCTTGGAAATACAACTGCTCACTTCTGCGATGTAGACAGTGGTTAAACGATGAAGGGAAGGCTGTGCTTGCATGGAGTGTGGCCTTCTCTTCATCCAGCTGATCGCAGGGGTTCCAGGCATCGGACCCCCGCTGATCTGATTATTAAAGGGACTCTGTCACCACTTTCTAACCCCCCCTTTTCAAAGTATTGTTATCTGCATGGTGCCCCTGTGATTATAAATGTGTTGTTAGAAGTTAAATTCGCCGTCTCCTTTTGATAAAAAGAGCTTTTATCTAACCTGTCAATCTTCTTGATAAGGTGCCCAGGGCGTTTCTTTTCGTCTCAATCTGCCGCCCGCCGCCGCCACCGTTGGTGCCCAGCTCCTCCCCTCATGCTTTCAGCGCCGCCTGAATGTAATCAAATACGCCTCCGGCTCTCTCTGTGCCCCCTCCTCCTTTTCAAAGATCCCGCGCGTGCGCACAGGGCTGTGCCTGATGCGCCCGTGCGGACATTTACAATCAGCCTCATTGAGCGAAGTGCGCATGCGCGCACTTCGCTCAACCTCCTCATCAGACGAGCACTGCAGCCTGCTGCAGTGCTCGTCTGATGAGGAGGTTGAGCGAAGTGCGCGCATGCGCACTTCGCTCAATGAGGCTGATTGTAAATGTCCGCACGGGCGCATCAGGCACAGCCCTGTGCGCACGCGCGGGATCTTTGAAAAGGAGGAGGGGGCACAGAGAGAGCCGGAGGCGTATTTGATTACATTCAGGCGGCGCTGAAAGCATGAGGGGAGGAGCTGGGCACCAACGGTGGCGGCGGCGGGCGGCAGATTGAGACGAAAAGAAACGCCCTGGGCACCTTATCAAGAAGATTGACAGGTTAGATAAAAGCTCTTTTTATCAAAAGGAGACGGCGAATTTAACTTCTAACAACACATTTATAATCACAGGGGCGCCATGCAGATAACAATACTTTGAAAAGGGGGGGTTAGAAAGTGGTGACAGAGTCCCTTTAAACCCCTTTAATCCAGCCATCAAATTTTTTGGAACAATCTAGAAATCCACAAATCATAAAGGCATAAGCCTGTTATTGGAGTGGGACAATACTTACTGTAATCGTGCCAAATCATTGCATTTGGGTTCGACCAATGGGAGTCCACAAAACCTGTGTGCTTCCATAGAAATAAGCTGAGGTACTGTATGGGACCATTGCAGTGTAGAAGTGGTGTGTGCCTGTCCCATCACCTCTAGAGCAGAGTGGCTGAACATTCTCATTTGGCATTAGCCCACCTGTAAAACGTGATTATTATTTTTAGCTATAGATCTATAATTGATGGTGAAGAAACCTTAAATGGGTATCTCTATTTCATGAAATTGATGTCCTATCTACTGGATAGCTCAAATTTCAGATTAGTAATGGCCCAACTCTTGGCACCTCCACTGTTTGAATGGACTACAGCTCTGGTCCAAGAGCTATGTTCTCAGTGTCTACCTGTACGCCATCTACATTGTAGAGGTGATGGTGCGATTACAACTGTTTATCCCACTCAGGTGAAGGAGAGGAAGCTGTGATTGCCCTCCATCACCACTACAATGTAGATGGCGAGTAGGTAAACACCAGAAAGAACACCACTCTTGGACTAGAGCTGCAGCTGATTATTGGTGGTTCCAAGAGTCATTGATCTGATATTGAAGACCTTTCCTAAGGATAGGTCATCGGAATCACAAAACCAGAATACCCTTTAAGGGCGTGCTCAGTTTCTGTATATGATGCTGATTTTTCAGTTGCAGAATCGAGGGTGAAAAACCTGCAGCTTAGTATATTGCCTATGAGGTGGATGAGATTTTACTAAAGGTTCCATCTTAGTATGTCCTGTCTGGTATTACGGATGGTACATCATGCTGCATTTTTATTTTGCTGCTATTTTTCTCGTGGAGGGTGATGGGGGGGGGGGGGGGGATCCTGCAGTACAAAATGGGTCTAATAACAGTTTATGTATGTGTTCAGGATCTACATGGCAGGAATGCTATGAGTAGGTTTTTGGTGCTGGTTGATGACATATGTTCTCCCCTTTCTTCAATGAACATCCTTAGATGTTTCATAGTATGGCCTTTAGGTTGCCTTCACATGTGGCAAAAAAATCCGCACTGAAAGCCACATGTGCATTTTATTGCAGATTATGATTTTTCCATGAATTTTATGGCTTTCTCTAAATGCTCAACACATCATTTTCCATAGCGGAACGCAGATGCTAGGAATTTTGGCGTAGACTAAGTTCAACTCCATAGGAATACATAGGGAGCTATTTATGATGCAGATTTTTCCACAAGTCTGCTCCACCACATATGAAGACACCCTTAAGATTTTTTTAATTTTTGTGCTGTGTAAGTGTACGGTTCTAAAAAGATGGCGTATACAGAACTGGTAATCGTTAGGCAGATTTGCATATCACAGAGGATTGCTATAATGCCATGACACTGATGGCGAGTTCAGTAGTCCTACGATTTTTCTTTTCTGTTCCCTCTGTTTGCTGTAAACAGTTAAATGACACGAGCCTCAGGAAAATACAATAACCTGCTGGGAAGGAGGAACTGTGAAAGTGTGCTGCGGAGAAATTTAACAGCCCTAATCTTGTTTTATACTTCTTCCTCTCTTGGCATCTATATCCTGTTATGTTCAAAGTACAGATTTGCTAGCAGCTCTGGCAATTTCCTGTCCAGCTGTACTGCAAGTTTTTTTGTATTTAAATATGGCCTGCAGATAATTTTAGCTAGAGTTTCTTTTTTTTTTTGTGGATTATTAGTCTTGTTCCCTTGAAGAATTTGCATGCATGTTCATGCAGTTCTGCAAAACCCAACAGATGGCTCTAATATCGCCATAGTTAGACCAACCAATAAGAAAAACTCTGATAAAGTGCATACAATACACTGGGGTCTAGCATAAGTTACTATAACCCAAAAAACCGAACCAATAACCCCAAAAGAAATGAGGAAAACACTCATATAAAATATATGTAGTTTTATTAAGACATAAAGTAAACATACAATGACATAAGGCACAAGGCAATGGGGGGGTGGGACGCCCGTGTATCGGAGCCGTAAAACCCCTACCCTCACATATACCGTACTGACGGGAACGTGCCAGAAACACAAGGTGCTAAACCACACTATAGTGGGTGAGATGTAAAATCACCCAAAATCACATGTAGATGAATGCATACCACAGATGTACAAGGAATAACCTAATCACACATACCATGGTTGCCCACCACAATGAGTGGCGGCCGTGGCCTGCCTATATGGTAAAGCAGAAAACCAGGTTACAATAGATGATAAAATCATAACAGAGCAACAATAGCATGTGCAAGAAGTAACAGCCAAATAAAAGCACAGAGCATAAACGACGGAATGCATAAGTTACCCATTTTGTGTGGAAGCACCAAGTGTCTGACCCGAGCTGCACCTCGACGCGCGGTTCGTGAGATGCAGTTACCACAATTGGAGTGTGAAGGTTCGGAGTGAAGGACTTGGTGCTGTTACCTGCAACAACATTTCATCAGATATCATCCATTGTTGTCACGTGCTAATGGCTGGCAGAATAGAGTATGTTCTCCAGCAGTTCACAATTGATGACCTATCCCTAGGATAAGACATCAGTAACAGATTGTCAGGGGTATAACACCGGTGCTGGAACTACACTGTTCCATCCACGGTGTAGTGGAAGATGCTGGTTACTGTAGTCAGCGTTCCCGCTAAGCCTCTACTGTTGCTGAGCGGAGCAGTTAGGTAGTTGGGCGATACATCGTGAAAGGTGGCCAATCTACTAAAGGTGCATTCCTATGTAGCAACCACAGGGTAGCCTGCAATACCGTGTGACCATAAGTGAAAGGGGAGTTCTCATCTCTAATGTTTCTGTGGATTTACAATAAAAGTGTGACAGATGCTGACCTATAGCAGTGTATGGAGAGGTGGCTTAACATGTGTGGCTCCTTCTATTTACTTCTATGGGAGAAGGGAACACTAGTGCAGATCATGTGGTAGTGTTACCAGCAGTCCTATGTAAAACCACAGATAACACTAGTGCAGATCATGTGGTAGTGTTACCTGCAGTCCTGTGTAAAACCACAGATAACACTAGTGTAGATCATGTGGTAGTGTTACCTACGTCCATAGTGTGCCTCCCTGTGCCTCTCCTATGGGACTCCATGCTGGTGGAGCGGCCTCCTCTTACATTTTCAGCTGCGTCAAGACATAGGAACACTGTGGGTATGGTGATGGTGACAAACACAGGGGAACACACACACACACACACACACACACACACAAACACACACACACACACACACAAACACACACACACACACACACACACACACACACCTAGGCCACTCCAGCCAGGCTCCTGTCTGTACAGGAACACAGCTCTCTGCTCCTCCAGCTCCTCCCCCACTGGTCACATGGGCGGATAACATCAGGAAGGTCCTTTAGCCGACTAGGAAACACCATCTACCCCATTCTGGCTCCTGTGGCCGGCCTCCCCAGCAGTGCACTCGGTGAAAATTGTCTGCATTGCTGGGGTAAGCTGTCCTAGAACTCAGTAGGTTTGATGAAGTCTAGGACGCAGCTCCAGGGGTGAGCGGGCCTACAGAGGCACGGGGGGGGGGGGGGGGGGGGCACTATGGAAGCTTAAAGGGAACACTTAGTGTAGATCTGCAACCATTGAAGAGGTGAAGTGTTGGACCCACACTGGTCTTAAATATGACCTTGTCAACATCTGGTTTGCCAGTGGCTATGTGTGCGGCGGCAGCTAATGACTGGTTGCAGAGGTGACCTCCCCCATGCATCACATGACATGTGAGGGAGACATGACCACTGCAGCCAGTCATTGGCTTCAGTGACACACATCACCGCCATCAAACCGGATGTTGACAAATGGGACCATAGCGCAGCAGCAGTGGACCGAAAGGAGCTAAAACCTGAAATTAGGCAGCAGGTAAGTATGCTTCTCTCCACATGCCTGGTGGCATGGTCTGGTCAAAAGTAGGGTTCCACTCTATCCACAGGATAGGGGGTACATATTAGATAAGTGTTTGTCCTACTTGTGGGCCCCCACCAATCATGAGAACAGGGACCTCTTACCCCAAGGAACCCCCCCAAAATGAATGAAGCAGCCGGTTGGGCATGTACACAGCCATTCTATTTGTTTGTATGGGAGTTACAGAGATAACCAAGCGTTGTACTCAGCTGTCTCCGGAAATCCCAAAGAAATTAATGGAGCAGCATGTGTCCTACTGGCCGCTCTGTCTATTTTGGGGGTACCACGTTGTACAGGGCCCCTATTTTCATGATTGATAGGTGGTCCCAGTGTTATCTAATCTGATCGAATAGTTATTCCTTATCCTGGGGATTGGGGATAACTTTACATAACCGGAATCCCCCTTTATGATCTAACTCCAAGCAAAACCGAAAAATTGCTTATGGAGGTCAACTTGGAGCACCCGTCCTTCCCCCAGTTTCCTCTGATAGGCCACAGTTGAAGCCTGAGCTGGTCTCAACAATGGAATTGTGTTTTTATGAACTACTTTGACCTGCTGTTCGTGGGTCACATTCGTAAACAGTTGCCCACATTTACTAATGTGATTGAGTCTAGACCTTGTATAATATACCATACTTTCACTCAATGTGGCATATTTAGTTTTAGAAAAACCTTTGTTGCATCTTTATCCTGCCTAGTTTATGCTGTTTATACTTAGTAAATCTGCTCCACTGTGTGCCCTATTAAAAGCTATATGGCAAGAAATAGTGGTATATAGACAGTAATGTCACCTAAAGTGGAAGAGTGCTTATAGAAAAAAAGTGTTATCATAAATCAGAAGGGTTATCTGTATTTAAAGGGATTATCCTGAGACTAATGAAAAACATGAAAATCTAGAACCAACCAACCACATGGATCCAGAGATCTTTCCATTCATTGCCCCAATTACTCTGCTAGATTTATATCAAGCTGGCAGCTTGATGGGCGTGTCCTTTCTTCTACAGCTCTCTCCCTATAGCAGATCAGGAGGCAGCTGAAGAATGACACTGAGCATGTGCGACCATCTCAGTAAGCTGGACAAAGATAAAGCAAACAGCAGGTGGCGCTATACAGATACATTTTATTGAATAACTCAGTGGCTATACAAAAATTACATGCAATTACAAACGTATTCAGGTCCAGGTGCTGGTTTAAAAACTATAGAATATATTTTGTGCGACTACCCCTTTAATGATCTCTTGTCAGCCCTAACCCCTCTAGATCTATTTGTCTTTTTAATGTGCAGACTGTAAGTGTGGACAAGTGGAAGTAAGGTAAATCATTGTATGGAAAAATAGATAGACCCTTTCACTTTTTTCACATTTTATGTTGCGACAGAATGCTAAAATAAAAAACAATGTTCCCCATCCTTCTTCACTCAATATCCCATAATGAGAAAGTGAAAACAGAATGTTTGAAATGTTTGCTAATTCACTGAGAAGGAAAAACTAAAATCTCGCATTGGCATTAGTGTCCAGACCCTTTAGTCAGTACTTAGTTGAAGCATCTTTAGGCAGCATTTGCAGGCTACAGTATGATGTCACAGGGTTTGCACACTTGCATTTGGGCAATTTGTGCAATTTTTCTCTGCAGAAGATCTCAAGCTCTGTCAGGATGGAAGAGGACCATAGGTGAGCAACCATTATCAGGTCTCTACATTCAAGGGCATTCACATAGGTGTTCCTAAGGCAGTCCTGCATTGTCCTGGATATATCTTTTTGGAAGGTAAACCTTCAGCCCAGTCTGAGATCCAGTTCACCCTGGATCAGGTTTTCATTAAGCTTTCCATCAACCCTGTCCCAGTCGCTGGAAAACAACCCCACTGCATGATGCTGCCACCACCATGCTTCACTTTAGGGATGATACTGGGCAGGGCCTGGATTCCGTCAAACATGATGCTTAGAACTGATGAGAGGCTTCTTTCTGGCCACTCTGCCATAAAGCCCAGATTGGTGAAGTGCTACAGTGATGGTTGTGGTCACCTCTGTTACCGAGGCCCTTCTCCTTTAATTACTTAGGCTACTTTCACACTAGTGTTTTGGCTTTCTGTTTCTGAGATCCGTCATGGGCTCTCAAAAGCGGTCCAAAACGCATCAGTTTTGCCCTAATGCAGGGGTGGCCAACCTTACGGACACAAAGAGCCAGAAAAAAAACGTATGACTACCAGGAGCCACAAGCTTTACAATGCACGGTTGTGATTTTTTTTTTTCTGTTATGGCGTTCACCGCATAGGAAATATATTTTTTAATTTTAATAGTTTGCACTTTTTCAGGCATGGCAATATGTTTATTTTTTATTGTTTGTAAATTTTATATGTACAATTGGGAAAAGAAGCGATTTAAACTTTTTGTATTTTGGTGTTATTTTTTCATTTACAATTATCCCCCTTAGGGGCTAGCACCCTTGTCTTATTCACCCTAATAGAGCTCTAGTGAATAGGACCTCACACTCTCCCTGCTGCCCTGTGCATAGTACACACAGCAGCAGGGAGCTTACCATGGCAGCCAGAGCTTCAGTAGTGTCCTGGCTGCCATGGTAACAGATCGGAGCCCCAGGATTACACTGCTGGGGCTCCAATCGGAACTGCCACCAATGAAGAGGAGGGAGGGAACCCTGTGGCCACTGCCACCAATGATACTAATACTTGGAGGAGGGGCACTGCGCCACCAATGGTTAGAATTTATAATACTGGGCCCCTAGGAGAAGGGGAGCGGCTGTGGCCACTGCGCCACCAATGAATGTAATTAACACATTAATTAAAGTATAGGAGGCAGCGGGTGCCGGCGGCGGTATCACATATGTAATACCGCTGCCGGCACCCGCTGCCTACTATACTTGAAATAATGTGTTAATTACATTCATTGGTGGTGCAGTGGCCACAGCCGCTCCCCTTCTCCTCCCTGCTATCTCCCCATTGGTGGCAGCGGCAGCCGCGTCACAGTGGAGAGGGAGGGAGGGACTCCCTCCTTCTTCACTGTGCTAGTGAAGAGAACATGGTACGCGCTGAGAGCGGCACGTGCCATGTTCTCTATTAGGCTGCGCAGCTGCTTCCTATCTCCACCGCAGAGAGCCGCACTTGAAGCGGCAAAGAGCCGCATGCGGCTCGAGAGCCGCGGGTTGGCCACCCCTGCCCTAATGCATTCTGAATAAAAAAGGATCCGCTCAGAATGCATCAGTTTGCCTCCGTTCAGTCACCTTTCCGCTCTGGAGGCGGACACCAAAACGCTGCCTGCAGTGTTTTTCTGTCCGCAATGTGGTGCGGAGCAAGACGGATCCGTCCTGACACAATGCAAGTCAATGGGGACGGATCTGTTTTCTCTGACACAATAGAAAACTGATCCTTCCCCATTGACTTTCAATGGTGTTCATGACGGATCCGTCATGGCTATAGAAGACATAATACAACCGGATCTGTTCATGACGTATGCATGCGGTTGTATTATTGTAACGGAAGTGCTTTTGCAGATCCATGACGGATCCGCAAAAAACGCTAATGTTAAAGTAGCCTCAGTTTGGTCGAGTGGAATGCTCTGGAAAGAGTCCAGGCTGTTCCAAACTTCTTCCATTTAAGAATTATGGAGGCCACTGTAGTCTTGGGAACTTGCAGTGCAGCAGAAATGTTTTGTACACTTCTCCAGATCTATGCCTCCACAAGATCATGTCTCTGGGCTCCATAGGCAGTTCATCCCTCTTTCTTGGCTTGGTATTTGCTCTGATTTACATTGTCAGCTATGAGACCTTATATAGGCAGGTTGTGTCTTTCCAAATCATGTCTAATCAGCTGAATTTACCACAGGTGTACTCAATTTAAGGTGTAGAAACATCTCATGATGATCACGAGAAATGGGAGGCACCAGAGCTAAATTTCATGTGTCATCACTAGGGATGAGTGAACTTGTGTTTTTTTTAAATTTATGTTTTCACCCATCAGTCTGCACCCATCACCCTTAATGAGAAAGCGAAAACAGAATTTTAGAAATGTTTGCAAATGTATTAAAAAGGTAAAACAAAAATTTTGCTTGGGCATAAGTATTCAGACCCTTTGTTATGACTGGGGATGAGCGAACATGTGTTATACAAGTTCAAGTTTGGGGTTCGGGTTATATTACAATTCCAATATGGATTCCATTACAGAATTCTATGACCGCATGCACCACGGAGGCATTCCGTTTTGCATTTCTTCATAATAGAAGTTTATGGGGCGCATAACGGACCCATCTGCTTTCCATTATGCAGGAGTCCTCCGTGGTATCGGAATCCATATCAGAATTGTAATAAAAACTTGAACTTGTATAACACATGTTCGCTCATCCCCAGTCATAACAAAGGGTCTGAATACTTATGCCCAAGCAAAGTTTTTGTTTTACCTTTTTAATACATTTGCAAACATTTCTAAAATTCTGTTTTCGCTTTCTCATTAAGGGGGATGGGTGCAGACTGATGAGTGGAAAAAAACTAAAAATGTAGCACAAGGCCGCAGCATACCAAAATGTGAAAAAAGTGAAAGGGTCTTGAACACTTTCCAAATGTACTGTAGATAGATAGATAAGGCAGGATTAGGCTACTTTCACACTTGCGTTCGGGGTTACGCTTGTGAGCTCCGTTTGAAGGGGCTCACAAGCGGCCCCGAACGGATCCGTACTGCCCCAATGCATTCTGAGTGGATGCGGATCCGCTCAGAATGCATCAGTCTGGCAGCGTTCAGCCTCCGCTCCGCTCAGCTGGCCGTGCGGAGGCAAACGGATCTGTCCAGACTTACAATGTAAGTCAATGGGGACGGATCCGTTTGAAGATGACACTATATGGCTCAATCTTCAAACAGATCCGTCCCCCATTGACTTTCAATGCAAAGTCTGGACGGATCCGTTCAGGCTACTTTCAGACTTAGATTTTTTTGTGAAATATAATGCAGACGGATCCGTTCTGAACGGATCCAAACGTCTGCATTAGAGGAGTGGATCCGTCTGAGGAGATACCAGACGGATCCGCTCCGAACGCAAGTGTGAAAGTAGCCTTAATTGACCTATACTAGTTCTGCCCAGAATGTCAGCTTCTGATTAGATACGCTAGTGAGGATAAAAATACAGTCTTCTATTTCCTTAGGGTAAGGTAGGCAGAGGAGCAGACTACCGGAGTTTCCGTATCCAGTATGCATGCCGGAGTATTTTCCTGTCAGAATGTTAACATTTATGCCAGAAACCCTCCGGATCCCTGTCAGATCCCATCATTATAGTGAATTGGGATCTGGTAGTGCCCAGCTAGGCCTGGATATGTCCGATAGACTAGGATTCGATTTACCTGCAGCAGATGTGAACCTAGCCTTAATCTTTTTATTTTTATTTTGTACTAAGTACTCACCCCTTTCAGTCCTCGGGTGTACATGCTGTATGTCACCTGTATGGTCTATTTTGAAGCCTTCAGCTGGATTCTCTGGAATCCTCAGTCTGGATATGAGGAGATGATACTGTGCTGTTTCCAAGCAACTACGGAAGTCTGGTGCTTCCTAACATTCACATTTGATCAGTGACCTGTTTAATAAAAAAGAGTGAAAAAAGATAAACTGATCAAATCTTCTGTGGCCAAGGTTGCTATGTACCACTACCAACCATGGCCAATAGGACAGATAACACACCTGCTTCGGAACTGTAATGGGAAATCTTGAGGCATCCATATACCATGTGTGATTTATAATACTGGTATGACACCAGCCGATTGTCGGGCAGATCATCACTGACACGCGTTCGTATGAACACTCATTAAAGATAATCTGGCAGTATAATTCTGCCGCCAGTTACCCGGGCAATCGCAATCTTTCAGCGGGTTTAAAAATCACTCTGTCTTATCCAGATCTGCTGCAGGCAAATAATGATTCTATATGGGGACAAGCGATGGCATTAGCAATCGCTCCTCCCCATACTGAGGAGGAAGTCACTGCAAGTAATAGCAGCAGTCTCCTCCACTGACGAGCAGCAGATTGTCGGGAAGGAAGCGTTCTGCTAAATCTGTTAATGTAATACAGCCCTTATGTCAGAAGAGCCTTGGTGTGAAGGCCAAATCTGCGCTTCCTATTGTTGTGATTCTGGGGAAGAGCTATAGCTACCCATACACATTCAATAGCTGCCCCATACATGTTCGGCTATTCATTTCACCCAATCCTTGTCTCCCCTAATATCATCTGTCTGGGGAGAGTTGGGAGCTCCCCACACACATTAGTGCGTTGGCTGAACTTGCCTTTCTCGGAAGGTTTGGCTGACAAAAGACTACTGTGTATAGCCATCTTTAGTCTGAAGCTGCCCAATACACTTATTTATTTTACGAACTTATATAGCGCTAACTTACAATATCGCTGTCTGAATGCTCTGCTGAACATGCATATGTGTGCATACTTGGCCGAGCATGCAGATCCTTATAATGGGAAAAGGGAAATAGTACTCTGCCAGACACCTGGCAAATTTTAACATCCCAGATGCTTCTTTCCTACGAAAGAGGGTCGGGACACCCCTATACACGTTGGATAGTTGGCCAGTCTCTACATACGCAGCCGAGGGATACAGGTCCCCCACAGATGATGAAGTAGAAAGATAAAATCAGATAATAAAAACAATAAGTAACCAAAAATCTAATAACCATAAATGGATGGCTAGTATAACCAGTCCTAAAATGCCAGCAATTTGTATACGATATGGGGTGGTCACATAAAAATTTCCAGCATGTGTGCAGACAGTCCCATGTGTAGGGCACTTCGATATTCACTTTTTCATAGGGTATATAATATTTAGCTTGTTCGTGGCGTCCCACATTAGAGGCTTATTGCAAATATCATACACAACAAACAGCGGAGAGTATGTACTTATCTCTTCAGATGCCGTCTCTCAGTCAGCCGTCCACCAGTAGCCTCTGCATTAGCGGGAGGACTGTACGCTGCAAGGTATGGTAAGTGCGTGTTCTGCGTCCCACGTGTCTCGGACTTCAGTTGGGAGCTTTGCGGGTTGTGCAGCCCAGACAACTTGAATTTGGAGTCCCACGTGCTGATAGGATCCTTTCGGGTACAGCAAACACCGTTTACCTCTTCCTCGATCCTGTCGGTATTATCTCCAAGGTGTGTGCCTTTTGGGTATTTCTGTGAAGCGCTTCACTTTTCTTTCTAAGTATAGTTATAGGTCATGTATCAGCATGATTGTCCATAGCATCCAAATTATTCATCGCTATGCAAGTATCTGGAAAAACACCAAACACGTTTCGGAGTATTGCTTTACTCCTTCATCCTCTGAAAGGATCCTATCAGCACGTGGGACTCCGAATTCAAGTTGTCTGGGCTGCACAATCCGCATAGCTCCAAACTGAAGTCTGAGACACGTGGGACGCCGAACACGCACTTACCATACCTTGCAGCGTACAGTCCTCCCGCTAATGCAGAGGCTACTGGTGGACGGCTGACTGAGAGACGGCATCTGAAGAGATAAGTACATACTCTCCGCTGTTTGTTGTGTATTATATTTGCAATAAGCCTCTAACGTGGGACGCCACGAACAAGCTAAATATTATATACCCTATGAAATAGTGAATATCGAAGTGCCCTACACATGGGACTGTCTGCACACATGCTGGAAATTTTTATGTGACCACCCCATATGGTATACAAACTGCTGGTGATTTAGGACTGGTTATACTAGCCATCTATTTATGGTTATTAGATTTTTGGTTACTTATTGTTTTTATTATCTGATTTTATCTTTCTACTTTATCATCTGTGGGGGACCTGTGTTCCTAAGGCGATTTATTGGGCTATTTGTTCTTAACTGTGTTGCCTTTATTTAACATTTTTATTTAATGTATTTATCCAATGCCTTTGTTTAAAAAATTTTCTTAATGTATTTATCTCATTAATAATAAATTGCACTTTTAGATTTCTATGTGACTCTGACTGCTGAGTGCCCATCTACTTTGTATACAAATCCTCGATATTTCTTTATTGATTTGGGTGCATCAATCCTAGTTGGAGCACCTAGCCATCCTTATAACAGGGTGAGCAGTCCCATATAAGCATTGGGCCAGATTTATCATTAGCTCAAGTCAGAATAATGGAGTGAAAAAGTCGCAAATGTTTGCGCAATCGCTTAACCACCTCCGGACCGCTGTACGCACAGACGCGTCCTGGAGGTGGTTGATTCATTCCGAGTGGACGCATATACGCGTCATCTCGCGAGACGCGAGATTTCCTGTGAACGCGCGCACACAGGCGCGCGCGCTCACAGGAACGGAAGGTAAGAGAGTTGATCTCCAGCCTGCCAGCGGCGATCGTTCGCTGGCAGGCTGGAGATGTGTTTTTTTTAACCCCTAACAGGTATATTAGACGCTGTTTTGATAACAGCGTCTAATATACCTGCTACCTGGTCCTCTGGTGGTCCCATTTGTTTGGATCGACCACCAGAGGACACAGGTAGCTCAGTAAAGTCCCACCAAGCACCACTACACTACACTACACCCCCCCCCCCCGTCACTTATTAACCCCTTATTAGCCCCTGATCACCCCTAATCACCCCTGATCACCCCATATAGACTCCCTGATCACCCCCCTGTCATTGATTACCCCCCTGTCATTGATCAACCCCCTGTAAAGCTCCATTCAGATGTCCGCATGATTTTTACGGATCCACTGATAGATGGATCGGATCCGCAAAACGCATCCGGACGTCTGAATGAAGCCTTACAGGGGCATGATCAATGACTGTGGTTATCACCCCATATAGACTCCCTGATCACCCCCCTGTCATTGATCACCCCCCTGTCATTGATTACCCCCCTGTAAAGCTCCATTCAGACGTCCGCATGATTTTTACGGATCCACTGATAGATGGATCGGATCCGCAAAACGCATCCGGACGTCTGAATGAAGCCTTACAGGGGCGTGATCAATGACTGTGGTGATCACCCCATATAGACTCCCTGATCACCCCCCTGTCATTGATTACCCCCCTGTCATTGATTACCCCCCTGTAAAGCTCCATTCAGACGTCCGCATGATTTTTACGGATCCACTGATAGATGGATCGGATCCGCAAAACGCATCCGGACGTCTGAATGAAGCCTTACAGGGGCATGATCAATGACTGTGGTGATCACCCCATATAGACTCCCTGATCACCCCCCTGTAAAGCTCCATTCAGATGTCCGCATGATTTTTACGGATCCACTGATAGATGGATCGGATCCGCAAAACGCATCCGGACGTCTGAATGAAGCCTTACAGGGGCATGATCAATGACTGTGGTTATCACCCCATATAGACTCCCTGATCACCCCCCTGTCATTGATCACCCCCCTGTCATTGATTACCCCCCTGTAAAGCTCCATTCAGACGTCCGCATGATTTTTACGGATCCACTGATAGATGGATCGGATCCGCAAAACGCATCCGGACGTCTGAATGAAGCCTTACAGGGGCATGATCAATGACTGTGGTGATCACCCCATATAGACTCCCTGATCACCCCCCTGTCATTGATCACCCCCCTGTCATTGATTACCCCCCTGTCATTGATCACCCCCCTGTCATTGATCACCCCCCTGTAAGGCTCCATTCAGACATTTTTTTGGCCCAAGTTAGCGGAATTATTATTTTTTTTTCTTACAAAGTCTCATATTCCACTAACTTGTGACAAAAAATAAAATCTCACATGAACTCACCATACCCCTCACGGAATCCAAATGCGTAAAATTTTTTAGACATTTATATTCCAGACTTCTTCTCACGCTTTAGGGCCCCTAGAATGCCAGGGCAGTATAAATACCCCACATGTGACCCCATTTCGGAAAGAAGACACCCCCAGGTATTCCGTGAGGGGCATATTGAGTCCATGAAAGATTGAAATTTTTGTCCCAAGTTAGCGGAACGGGAGACTTTGTGAGAAAAAAATAAAAAATATCAATTTCCGCTAACTTGTGCCAAAAAAAAAAAATTTCTATGAACTCGCCATGCCCCTCATTGAATACCTTGGGGTGTCTTCTTTCCAAAATGGGGTCACATGTGGGGTATTTATACTGCCCTGGCATTCTAGGGGCCCCAAAGCGTGAGAAGAAGTCTGGTATCCAAATGTCTAAAAATGCCCTCCTAAAAGGAATTTGGGCCCCTTTGCGCATCTAGGCTGCAAAAAAGTGTCACACATCTGGTATCGCCGTACTCAGGAGAAGTTGGGGAATGTGTTTTGGGGTGTCATTTTACATATACCCATGCTGGGTGAGATAAATATCTTGGTCAAATGCCAACTTTGTATAAAAAAATGGGAAAAGTTGTCTTTTGCCAAGATATTTCTCTCACCCAGCATGGGTATATGTAAAAAGACACCCCAAAACACATTCCCCAACTTCTCCCGAGTACGGAGATACCAGATGTGTGACACTTTTTTGCAGCCTAGGTGGGCAAAGGGGCCCATATTCCAAAGAGCACCTTTCGGATTTCACTGGTCATTTACCTACTTACCACACATTAGGGCCCCTGGAAAATGCCAGGGCAGTATAACTACCCCACAAGTGACCCCATTTTGGAAAGAAGACACCCCAAGGTATTCCGTGAGGGGCATGGCGAGTTCCTAGAATTTTTTATTTTTTGTCACAAGTTAGTGGAAAATGATGATTTTTTTTTTTTTTTTTTTTTTTCATACAAAGTCTCATATTCCACTAACTTGTGACAAAAAATAAAAACTTCCATGAACTCACTATGCCCATCAGCGAATACCTTGGGGTCTCTTCTTTCCAAAATGGGGTCACTTGTGGGGTAGTTATACTGCCCTGGCATTCTAGGGGCCCAAATGTGTGGTAAGGAGTTTGAAATCAAATTCTGTAAAAAATGACGAGTGAAATCCGAAAGGTGCTCTTTGGAATATGGGCCCCTTTGCCCACCTAGGCTGCAAAAAAGTGTCACACATCTGGTATCTCCGTACTCAGGAGAAGGTGGGGAATGTGTTTTGGGGTGTCATTTTACATATACCCATGCTGGGTGAGATAAATATCTTGGTCAAATGCCAACTTTGTATAAAAAAATGGGAAAAGTTGTCTTTTGCCAAGATATTTCTCTCACCCAGCATGGGTATATGTAAAAAGACACCCCAAAACACATTCCCCAACTTCTCCCGAGTACGGAGATACCAGATGTGTGACACTTTTTTGCAGCCTAGGTGGGCAAAGGGGCCCATATTCCAAAGAGCACCTTTCGGATTTCACTGGTCATTTACCTACTTACCACACATTAGGGCCCCTGGAAAATGCCAGGGCAGTATAACTACCCCACAAGTGACCCCATTTTGGAAAGAAGACACCCCAAGGTATTCCGTGAGGGGCATGGCGAGTTCCTAGAATTTTTTATTTTTTGTCACAAGTTAGTGGAAAATGATGATTTTTTTTTTTTTTTTTTTTTTTTCATACAAAGTCTCATATTCCACTAACTTGTGACAAAAAATAAAAACTTCCATGAACTCACTATGCCCATCAGCGAATACCTTGGGGTCTCTTCTTTCCAAAATGGGGTCACTTGTGGGGTAGTTATACTGCCCTGGCATTCTAGGGGCCCAAATGTGTGGTAAGGAGTTTGAAATCAAATTCTGTAAAAAATGACGAGTGAAATCCGAAAGGTGCTCTTTGGAATATGGGCCCCTTTGCCCACCTAGGCTGCAAAAAAGTGTCACACATCTGGTATCTCCGTACTCGGGAGAAGTTGGGGAATGTGTTTTGGGGTGTCTTTTTACATATACCCATGCTGGGTGAGAGAAATATCTTGGCAAAAGACAACTTTTCCCATTTTTTTATACAAAGTTGGCATTTGACCAAGATATTTATCTCACCCAGCATGGGTATATGTAAAATGACACCCCAAAACACATTCCCCAACTTCTACTGAATACGGAGATACCAGATGTGTGACACTTTTTTGCAGCCTAGGTGGGCAAAGGGGCCCATATTCCAAAGAGCACCTTTCGGATTTCACTCGTCATTTTTTACAGAATTTGATTTCAAACTCCTTACCACACATTTGGGCCCCTAGAATGCCAGGGCAGTATAACTACCCCACAAGTGACCCCATTTTGGAAAGAAGAGACCCCAAGGTATTTCGTGATGGGCATAGTGAGTTCATGGAAGTTTTTATTTTTTGTCACAAGTTAGTGGAATATGAGACTTTGTAAGAAAAAAAAAATCAAAAAAAAAAATCATCATTTTCCGCTAACTTGTGACAAAAAATAAAAAGTTCTATGAACTCACTATGCCCATCAGCGAATACCTTAGGGTGTGTACTTTCCGAAATGGGGTCATTTGTGGGGTGTTTGTACTGTCTGGGCATTGTAGAACCTCAGGAAACATGACAGGTGCTCAGAAAGTCAGAGCTGCTTCAAAAAGCGGAAATTCACATTTTTGTACCATAGTTTGTAAACGCTATAACTTTTACCCAAAGCATTTTTTTTTTACCCAAACATTTTTTTTTTATCAAAGACATGTAGAACAATAAATTTAGAGCTAAATTTATATATGGATGTCGTTTTTTTTGCAAAATTTTACAACTGAAAGTGAAAAATGTCATTTTTTTGCAAAAAAATCGTTAAATTTCGATTAATAACAAAAAAAGTAAAAATGTCAGCAGCAATGAAATACCACCAAATGAAAGCTCTATTAGTGAGAAGAAAAGGAGGTAAAATTCATTTGGGTGGTAAGTTGCATGACCGAGCAATAAACGGTGAAAGTAGTGTAGGTCAGAAGTGTAAAAACTGGCCTGGTCTTTCAGGGTGTTTAAGCACTGGGGGCTGAGGTGGTTAAACTGCGCAAAAATTTGCAACTTTTATTGGCACTGCACTTATGCTCACCAGTTTTCTGAAAGTGGGCGTGTTTTCTTATGCAAATTAATCTCTAGACAGATTTACTATTGCGACAATTTAAAAAGTCACAAAAAATAAAATCACTCCAGTGAGGACCATGCTTATCTTATGCGACTTTTTAAAAGAACATGCGACTTTTTCGTAAAGACGTGCGACTTTTGTAAAGCCGCTTACTGACGGATAAACTGCTACCGTCAAACCACATATATTACAGTCTTAAAGGGCCGATCATAAATCTGACTTGGCTAAAACTGACTTTAGCCATATGTGAAAGTGGACTGAGCTGTCAGAGTAATGATAAATCTGGCCCATTATTTATATCAGTCCCTACATACATCTGTTGATATGGGTCCACTTCGTTTTAATAAATAAGGTCCACTTTTTGTTTTTTGTGTCTGCGCTACTTTACATTATTAAAATAATAAAGTAATAATAATCTTTATTTATACAGCGCCAACATATTCCCGCAGCGCTTTATATTGAGAGGGTCCATGTACAAACAGCATCATAAATAACACAGCGACAAACAGGTCAACAATTAAAACAAGAGGAATGAGGGAATGAAGTTATAATTTAGAGCACAAGTACACTGATGAAAAAAATAAAAAGTAAAAGACAGTAGTAAATAAAGAAGCAATATTATCCATTGATTAGGATGAGTCTTTACGTTGATCCATCTATGCCATTTTATGTGGCCATTTTATATCTGACAACCATCATTGAGCTTTCCCTGTAGACAATAGGTTTTTACAAGGGGACAATTAACAGAGACGTTCCTAATTACAGCCGTTAAAAAAAAACAGGAAAAAAACAACAAGAAAAGAACTCTCCGGCTCCAGAAGTGAAATATATAGGCAGACAGACTGCAGCCTGGGGAGCACATGTCTGCCAAGGTTTGGCTCCACAACCCTATAAAACATAAGTGATGACTGAACACAAACACCACTTATTGAAAGAGGTCACTGCTCTGGGAAGTGACAGCCGGCCATCATCCCTAAGTTAAGTGACAGATGTGGTGAGAGGGACAGGAGGCCCAGCCTGTCATGATCATTTCCAACTTGGTCAGTATTAAGCTACTTTGCTACTATATGCCATAGGCGTTGGCTTGGTTTCAAGGCATACTGTAAGAATATAGGCATGGCAAAGTCTTTCTTAATAGTGCTAAAGAAGGTCTCTAAGTGAGAAAACTTTCCCATCCGTTCCCTTTCCTCTTTGTAAATGGCCCCCTGCTGTGTTCTCTAGTTCAATGTGATAGCTGGGCTCACATAATTGGTGGGCAGGAAGATTAAACCTATCATTAAGTAGCTGTTAAGGGAGGTCAGGAGTTCATTTGACAAAGTGTTAAGTGGCCGGTCACCTCCTCACCTCTGGGAACTGTGTGTCACAAGCGGGTCACAGGGTTAGCACTGGAATGTAACATTTAGATGCATTATTAGCACTGGCCCCAAATACCTTTGAAGTGCAGTTCTTTATATAACCCAGGGGGTTATCCATGGTCAATATGCCCTATGTATGACTTTCAATGCATGCTCTATATTTCTAATGCTGATTACGGATAGAATTCCCCGAATTTACCTACATAAAAGCATGAACAGTACTAATTACTAAGCCCACACTTGTAAGTCAAAAGTCAGAAACTTTCTGAAAGTTTTAAGTTGCATTTACAGGGAACCTGTCACATTGAACATGGCGTTTGACCGACGTTTGTTCACATCTGCATCAGAGGCTCCATTCTGGTCCTTCTTTGTAGATTATATGAAAAAGAGCCGTCAAAAATGTGCAAGGAAAAGTGAGTTGTGGGGTGGAAACAAAATGATAGCCAATTCGGTCAGCAAACCGACAACATAAAAAATACACACACTTTCTTATTAGATAAGCTGGTGATGGTGAGGTTAAAAATCAAGGCATACCTCCCAACCATCCCGGATCCAGCGGGACAGTCCCGGATTTCCGTGTCTGTCCTGAGGTCCCAGATCAGCTGAAGTATGTCTCGCTCTCAATCATCCATAGGACGCAGAGACAGTTGTCTGTAATACAAAATCAGGGAGCCATCCACTCCCTGCTTCAACATTCAGCTCAGCTGCCGCCACTCCCCAGCAGTAGCACAATATCTGTCACACATCGCGCTATTGTGAAGGAGGCACATCTGCTATAACTACTGTGAAGGGAACACATCTTGGCATAAGTACTGTGAAGGGGGCACATACCTGGGCATAACTACTGTGCAGGTGCACATGTGGGCATAACTATTGTGAAGGGTGCACATGTGGGCATAACTACCGAGAAGGGAGCTCATCTGGGCATAACTACTGTGAAGGGGCACATGTGGGCATTACTGTGAAAGGAGCACATCTGGGCATAATTACTGTAAAGGGGGTACATATTCAGGCATAACTACCTAAAAGGGGGCACATCTTGGCATGACTACTGTGAGGGGGTACATGTGGACAAAACTACTATTAAGGGGGCACAATGTGGGCATAACTACTGTGAAAGGGGCACTTCTGGGCATAACTACTGTGAAAGGGGCACAATGTGAGCATTGCTACTGTGAGGGGCAGAATTTGGGCATAACTACTGTGTGGTGGCATAAAGGAGGAATAATTACTACGTTTAGGCCTTTATGGAACTGGGTGGGTTTGGGTGTGTATGTTTTGGGAAGAGTTATTGGTGTGGCCTAGTACGAAAAAATTTACCACTCATATTGTCACTCTTTGTGCTTTTCAAAAGTTGGGGAGTTCTTTTTCTTTAGGGTAGGTTCACATCTGCGACAGGCAAATTCAGTAGTCTGTTCTGACAGAGGGGAAGACTACCGGAGTTACAGATGGATAGATTAGAAAGATAGATAGATAGATAGATAGATAGATAGATAGATAGATACAAAAGAAAAAAATCCACAGCACTTCCTAAGCGTAAATCAAAAAGAATGTATTTCAATCACCAAACAGCAACGTTTCGGTCCTCTCACTGGGACCTTTCTCAAGCAGTGACATTGTACATAGGTGCTCAGTGCATAGAAATAGGGTTCACAATGTAACACAATGTAACACATCAATTAACATGATTAAGTGTAATAAACATAAATAAACATGATTAATATAAAAAAAAACTTGATATTATAGTATACTTAATTATATATAATAAATCATCCATATAGTCATAATGTAAAAGTGAAATTCATATAAGTGTCTCTGTAATTCATATATCATAATTATCAATTGTCCGCATAACGGAAAAGGATAGGACTGTTCTATCAGGGGCCAGCTGTTCCTTTTCACAAAAAAAAGAATGCACACGGATGTCATCCGTATTTTTTGCGGATCCGTTTTTTGCGGACCGCAAAATACAAAAAAAAAACATACGGTCGTGTGCAAGAGGCCTTACGGTAATTAATAACATAAATGTGTGGACACAGCCAGCTTGGATCTCGGTACAGAAGGTGATTTTCGGCGTGGTGCTTAGTACACTGAACATGCGCAACAAACGCTGTTCCTTCCGCTATCTCCATGGAGCGCATTGTCGAACCACACATGTGATCTCAAAATCAGATCACATGAACGCCCTCATGTGTAAATATATGGTGTGCTTGACATAGGCCAATATATATAGGAAAAAAGTGTATATTGTCAGATTATCAGACAACAAGAGAGAACTACAAAATATTGTAATATGTTATCGACCATATCCCTGTGTCCTGTAAAGGGGGAAACAGGGCTATGGTTTTAAAAAAACGTGAAATTGAATGGATTATGAAGCTCAATACACTTAAACCACACTGCGACATTGATAGTCTATGCCTATGGCGTTGAACTGCAACATGCTGCAACTGTGATGCGACAGTCACAGAAAAATCCATCTTGGATGGATTTTTTGCGACTGTCGAGTCGCAGTCGCAGCATGTCGCATGTCGCAGTGCAACACCATAGCCTATCATTATAAAAAGAACTGCGAGACATTGGTGCGACAAAATGACGCGCAACACATGTCGTCGTGTAGCCCTAGCCTTAAAGGGGCAGGGTGCTGTGGAGGTCACTGTTAAGGGGGCAGGGGCCACTATTAAAAGGGCAGCTGCTGTGGAACTCACTGTTAAAGGGGCGGGGACTGTGGAGGTCACTGTTAAGGGGGCAGGCCGCTGTGGGGGTCAATGTCAAAGGGGCGGACACTGCGGTGGTCACTGTTAAGGGGGCAGGGTACTGTGAGGTCACTGTTAAGGGAGTGGGGTACTGTGGCAGTCACTGGTAAAGGGGCGGGTGCTGTGGAGGTCTCTGTTAAGGGGGCAGGGAACAGTCGAGGTCACAGATAAGGGGACGGTCCCCTATGGAAGTCAGTGTTAAGGGGCGAGGTGCTGTATAGGTCACTGTTAAGGGGGCGGGCCCCTGAGGAGGTCACTGTCAAGGGAGTGGGGTGCTGTGAAACTCACTGTTAAAGGGGCGGGGTGCTGTGAAGGTCAAAGTTAAGGGGATGGTCTGCTGTGGAGGTCCCATTTTAAAGAGATGGGGCACTGTGGGGGGGGGTCAATTAAGGGTTGGGGGACTGTGTTCACTGTTAAGGAGGCAGGGTGCTGTAGATGTCACTGTTATGGGGGATACTGTCGATATCTTTTAACAACACACACAAACATTAAATGAAATAGATGAAATATACCTGTGCGAAGCCGGGTCCTTCTGCTAATTATATTATAATATTTGATTATACTGTAGAGATTTTTCATCGAGGCTTCCAAAGGCTTGACAGTGTTCTACATCTTATCACTTCCACATTGCTTTGTGATGTTTCAAGCAAGTGCCACGCTCCTGTGATCTGTTATGCATGTGAACTGGCACGTACTGTTGGGTCATCCTGGAGCCTGGCAGGAAAAGGGAAATGAGATTTACAGTCCTGTGGGTGGCATCTAATGAACAATTTAGATGAGATGAAATGTTTCTCAGTGGTCATAATTTCCTGTTTAGAGATGACGGATGCTTGTTTCTGAGATTGCATAGTAAAAATTATAAGGTTTAATGAAATTGTTCAGATACTTTTGATCTGCCCTGAATGTTTTGTCTGTGAAATACATTTGAGTACGTATCTAAATTCCTTGTGATTGGATTTCTATACACTATGTGTGTATATGTGTGTGGAGGGAGGGGGCAAAGAGCATTAACACATTAATATGCAGTTTTATCAAGTTGCATAATTTACTATAGCAATCTACTTTCTCTCTCTCTATATATATATATTTATAGTGTATATATTATAATTATATATAGTTTATACATTTCAGCCTATAATCCAGTAGACAAAACAAACCTATGGCCTTTTTATAGTGTACAGTGTATGTGGGTTGTGATATAGGAGACCAAACTTTTCCCTAATGAAATTATTTTCATTGATTCTAGCAAAAAGCTTAACCCGACATATGGCAGCTACTGTAAGATGTGATTTTTTTGGCAGTCCTATACAATGGTAAGCATGACCACTTTACTGCTGACAATAACCATTGCCATCACATTTAAAATACCTCAGAAATTGAAAGCATTCATCAGACCAGCCTTATCCCTACAAGTTCTATTTCATCAGTATAGGTGAAATGACTAGCCTCCTATTGTCCACCTACGATTATTGTAGCAATGGCATATGCCCATGTGAGAATGGGTTTCCATTGTTTTTACCCAATATGTGATCCAGAGGACATCTGACTACATTTCTTTGACATCAGAAGGTTTGTCTTGGAAGTGATTTTACTCAATTTAAGGTGTCACTGAGCTTTCAAAAAACATTTATTACATATAGACATATCAAAGGTTTGGCCATTGGGGGCCCAAGTGCTGACCCCCCCACCAATCTCAAGAACGAGGAGAGAGAAGCGCTCACATAGTTCACACTCTCTCCTTACTGTGGGAGATGGGATTGAGATGGTCCCATAGACTTTCTTTAGAGCCTATCTCCTGCAACTCTCTCCTCAGACCCCCATCGATCAAAACCTTTGATATATCAATATGACTTATCAAAAGTTCTGCAGTAATAGAAAAGTCACTCTAGCCAGCACATTACGGTATTTTTAGCCAGAAATTTTTGTTAGGGCCTGCAGAAGAACCAATAGTTGAAGTATGAGAAGATGGGTAAATGAAAAGTTCTAGTTTGTAAAATGAGTCTATCAACACATAGGATCAGTTAATAAATTTCATGGGGCCTTTAGGTCCTTTTTATCGAGTGCCGTTCTGTGATATAGAAGTTAACGGACTATTAACCATTTTATGACAAAGCTGATAACATTTATGATATAACTTTGTTTTTTATAGTTATTTTTCATATCCTAGCTCTAATCTAGATGTTTTATGTTGGAAATCTTGGTTATGTGCAATGTGATTTCTTTTTTTATTCTGGTACGTTGAATAACATATATGTTTGTAGTGAAAATTGCAGTCATTATTATCATTACTCAGATAAAAGAGGTTGACATACTTACTGCTTCATGTTTTTGTTCATTTCTTGTAAGTCAGATCACTAGGCCTATTAGTAAATTTATCCTGAAGTGTGTGCTAGACCACCCATAAACTTCTCGACCTACAAGTAAATGATGTTATCTTTGCAGATCATTAAGGAAATGGTAGCCATTCCAGAGTGGATAGACTGCACATGGGTTTGTTATCACATCTAAGAGGGATTTGAGATATATATGTCTATTTGTGGAAGCACTGTACCACAAAGTTCTTATGCCACCCATGGCTGTGTCTACTTAAGGTAGGAATATGCAGAAATTAATAAAAATGTAAAAGAAAACTATTTTCTTCAGAAACTTTTACATTTTCAAAGCCTTTTATAGGGATTCTCTAAGTATCCACAGGACAGGGGATGTGTCTGATCAGCAATGGTTCAATCACTGGGGACCCCACCAATCACAAGAACATGGATCCAATGTTCCCCAAGCACTTGGCCATCTCCAGCAGTCCTATAGAGCCCATGAGTGCATGCTTGATCACTACTGCATCAAAGTGAGGGGAACATGGGCCCCAGTCAACATGAGGGGTCAGGGGCCCAATCAGACAGTATATGGCATAAGAATTTATAATGGGACAACTTCTTTAAGCCATTTGAATAATCTCAAATTCATTTTCTGTAAACCTTTAACCAATTTCCATTTTTTTTCCCTTACCTGCAGCTGTCCTCCGGTGGTGTGTGATACTGCTGCTCAGCTCCATTCACTTTAATGGAGCTGCAATATCAGACAAAATCTGTGGACAGGTGTGATACTGTTTTTTTTTTATGGTGATACAAAGCACTAAAGCGAATTGTAAATTAATCTGCATAGGTGAAGCTTATACAAAGAGTCACTAATATCATTGACAAGTATGTGGATACAGCATATGTTTCTAGAGGTTCCCAGTGATACATTTCTCTGGTTTACATTACAAGAGAAATGTCTGAATGTGTGTAACTATTTTATTTAGAGACCCCAGTATTATTTCACCCACAAGACCTCTATCTGGGTATGTCTCTTTAAATGTCCTTTACATAGGCTGAGAATCCACCAGATAATAACTAACGCGTGCTCATAGGAATGCTCGTTAGTAATTATCTGGCAGGAATAAAGGCGCTGTCGATTACCTGATGAACGAGCAAAACGCTCTTTCATCGGGTAATCAAATCTTTCATATGGTCACCTAAATCGCTGTTTGCCGGCAGCAGATCGTGCCGTCTAAACAGAACTCTGCTGCCAGCAAACAATAATTCTGTATGGGGATGTGTGATGGCATTAGCATCTCCCCTCCCCATACTGTGGAGGAGATCGCTGCATATAATAGCAGCAGTCTCCACCACTGACTTGCAGGCGCTTGCCAGGAAGGAATGCTTCCCGACAATCGCCCGTTAAATTGTCCCGTGTTAAGGGACATAAAGGGCACATTTACAAGTGTTACAGTCATTCTTTTATTTATTTTTTTGTAATGTATAGGGGCAGTGATACTGACCATTCTTGTAATATACTTTAATTACTGAAATTATACATTTCTATTAGAAAAATAGCTCTAAATTGGCCTGTTTTGAGCCTTAGCAACGCTCCTCTGCTTTCTGTTTACATAACCGTGGAGACTTACTCAACACTGACTGTGTTATGTAAACAGAAGACAGAGGAGTGTTGCTAAGGCTCAAAATGAACCACTTTAGAGCTATTTTTCTAATAGAAATGTACAATTTCAGTAATTAAAGTATATTCCAAAAATGGTCAGTATCACTGCCCCTACACATTACAAAAAAAAAAAAAAAAGAATGACAGTTACACTTTAAATGCTCTGAGGAGAAGCTGATTGCCGGGAAGCGTTCCTTAACCACCTCAGCTCCCCTAGCTTAAACCCCCTTAATGACCAGGCCACTTTTTACACTTCTGCACTACACTACTTTCACCGTTTATTGCTCGGTCATGCAACTTACCACCCAAATGAATTTTACCTCCTTTTCTTCTCACTAATAGAGCTTTCATTTGGTGGTATTTTATTGCTGCTGACATTTTAACTTTTTTTGTTATTAATCGAAATTTACAGATTTTTTTGCAAAAAAATGAAATTTTTCACTTTCAGTTGTAAATTAAACGACATCCATTAATTTTTCTCTAAATTTATTGTTCTACATGTCTTTGATAAAAAAAAAATGTTTGGGTAAAAAAAAAAAAATGGTTTGGGTAAAAGTTATAGTGTTTACAAACTATGGTACAAAAATGTGAATTTCCGCTTTTTGAAGCAGCTCTGACTTTCTGAGCACCTGTCATGTTTCCTGAGGTTCTACAATGCCCAGACAGTAGAAAAACCCCACAAATGACCCCATTTCGGAAAGTAGACACCCTAAGGTATTCGCTGATGGGCATAGTGAGTTCATAGAACTTTTTATTTTTTGTCACAAGTTAGCGGAAAATTATGATTTTTTTTTTTCTTACAAAGTCTCATATTCCACTAACTTTTGACAAAAAATAAAAACTTCCATGAACTCACTATGCCCATCAAGAAATACCTTGGGGTGTCTTCTTTCCAAAATGGGGTCACTTGTGGGGTAGTTATACTGCCCTGGCATTCTAGGGGCCCTAATGTGTGAGAAGTAGTTTGAAATCAAAATGTGTAAAAAATGCCCTGTGAAATCCGAAAGGTGCTCTTTGGAATGTGGGCCCCTTTGCCCACCTAGGCTGCAAAAAAGTGTCACACATCTGGTATCGCCGTACTCAGGAGAAGTTGGGCAATGTGTTTTGGGGTGTCATTTTACATATACCCATGCTGGGTGAGAGAAATATCTCGGTCAAATGCCAACTTTGTATAAAAAAAATTGAAAAGTTGTCTTTTGCCGAGATATTTCTCTCACCCAGCATGGGTATATGTAAAATGACACCCCAAAACACATTGCCCAACTTCTCCTGAGTACGGCGATACCAGATGTGTGACATTTTTTTGCAGCCTAGGTGGGCAAATGGGCCCACATTCCAAAGAGCACCTTTCGGATTTCACAGGGCATTTTTTACACATTTTGATTTCAAACT
This sequence comes from Bufo bufo, assembly GCF_905171765.1. NCBI lineage: Eukaryota > Metazoa > Chordata > Amphibia > Anura > Bufonidae > Bufo > Bufo bufo. Next base: position 465,052,167 of record NC_053389.1, on the reverse strand, counting down.
ACTTCTCACACATTAGGGCCCCTAGAATGCCAGGGCAGTATAACTACCCCACAAGTGACCCCATTTTGACAAGAAGACACCCCAAGGTATTTCTTGATGGGCATAGTGAGTTCATGGAAGTTTTTTTCTTTTTTGTCACAAGTTAGTGGAATATGAGACTTTGTAAGAAAAAGATAAAAATCATCATTTTCCGCTAACTTGTGACAAAAAATAAAAAATGCTAGGAACTCGCCATGCCCCTCACGGAATACCTTGGGGTGTCTTCTTTCCAAAATGGGGTCACTTGTGGGGTAGTTATACTGCCCTGGCCTTTTAGGGGCCCTAATGTGTGAGAAGTAGTTTGAAATCAAAATGTGTAAAAAATGTCCTGTGAAATCCGAAAGGTGCTCTTTGGAATGTGGGCCCATTTGCCCACCTAGGCTGCAAAAAAGTGTCACACATCTGGTATCGCCGTACTCATAAGAAGTAGGGCAATGTGTTTTGGGGTGTCTTTTTACATATACCCATGCTAGGTGAGAGAAATATCTCAGCAAAATACAACTTTTCCCATTTTTTTATACAAAGTTGGCATTTGACCAAGATATTTCTCTCACCCAGCATGGGTATATGTAAAATGACACCCCAAAACACATTCCCCAACTTCTGCTGAGTACAGCGATACCACATGTGTGACACTTTTTTGCAGCCTAGATGCGCAAAGGGGCCCACATTCCTTTTAGGAGGGCATTTTTAGACATTTGGATTCCAGATTTCTTCTCACGCTTTAGGGCCCCTAAAATGCCAGGGCAGTATAAATACCCCACACATTTTGGAAAGAAGACACCCCAAGGTATTAAATGAGGGGCATGGCGAGTTCATAGAATTTTTTTTTTTTTTGGCACAAGTTAGCGGAAATTGATTTTTTTTTGTTTTTTCTCACAAAGTCTCCCTTTCCGTTAACTTGGGACAAAAATTTCAATCTTTCATGGACTCAATATGCCCCTCAGCGAATACCTTGGGGTGTCTTCTTTCCAAAATGGGGTCATTTGTGGGGTGTTTGCACTGCCCTGGCATTTGAGGGTCTCCACAATCATTACATGTATGGCCAGCATTAGGAGTTTCTGCTATTCTCCTTATATTGAGCATACGGGTAATGAGATTTATTTTTTCCGTTCAGCCTCTGGGCTTAAAGAAAAAATGAACAGCACAGATTTCTTCATTCGCATCGATCAATGTGGATGAAAAAATCTCTGCCAAAAAAAAAAAGGGAGGGGAAAGGCGTCTGCCAGGACATAGGAGCTCCGCCCAACATCCATACCCACTTAGCCCGTATGCCCTGGCAAACCCTATTTCTCCATTTACATCAATCGATGTGGATGAATAAATCATTGCCGGGATTATTATTATTTTTTTATATACAAAGTGTTTGCCAAAGCATATGAACACCGCCGCCCCCTCAGCTCATATGCCTCGGCAAACGTATCTTTTACTGCAGAGGAGAAATCTCGTCTTGCAGCGCCGCATACACCGACTTTTGTGTAATCTGACAGCAGCGCAATGCTTCTGTCAGAATGCACATCAGTGCTGCAGCTAATCGATCAGTTGGTCCACCTGGAAGGTAAAAAAAACAAAACAAAAAAGAAAAAACCAGGCTGCAACGCAATAAATTTATTAACTTTATAATAACATTTGAACGGAACATATAAACTTTATTCAACTTTTTGAATAGAACGTTAACTTTTTTGCTTACCGGTGTTTTTTTTTTTTTACCTTTTATAGGACAAACCTCTCCTTCCCCATGGGACAATGTGCAAAGCGCAAATCGCCCAAAGATGTGGCGAAGTACATTATGCACTTTGTCCCAGATGAAAGGAGAGGTTTGCAGCAGCTGTGAGTGAAAGGGCCCTAATAGCCCTGTGTGCCTGTCCTGTGAGATGCAATCCCTATGCTAAGTGTACCTGTGTGTGGTACTTCCGGAAACACTCCCCTAAGCATAGGGCAGGGTGGTCAGGGCAGTCAGGACAGAAATAGCGGGTGTCACGCCTTATTCCACGCCTTATTCCACTCCTGCTTGTAGACGGCTCACTACACTGGTGGTTGGGGCCACGGAACCTCCTGGATACAGGAGGTTCGCAATGATCTCTTCCTGAAATTTGAGGAAGGATCCTGTTCTCCCAGCCTTACTGTAGAGAACAAAACTATTGTACATCGCCAATTGAATCAAATATACAGACACCTTCTTATACCAGCGTCTGGTGCGTCGGGAAACTAAATAAGGAGCCAACATCTGGTCATTGAAGTCCACCCCTCCCATGAGCGCATTATATTCGTGGACTGAGAGGGGCTTTTCAATGACACTGGTTGCCCATTCAATTTGTATTGTCGTGTCTGCGTGAATGGAGGAGAGCATGTAAACGTCACGCTTGTCTCTCCATTTCACCGCGAGCAGTTCTTCGATACACAAGGCAGCCCTCTCCCCCCTTGCAAGACGGGTGGTAACAAGCCGTTGGGGGAAGCCCCGGCGACTAGGTCGCACGGTGCCACAGCAGCCAATCTGTTCTAGGACCAAATGCCTGAAGAGGGGCACACTTGTGTAAAAATTGTCCACATAAAGATGGTACCCCTTCCCGGGTTGGCGGCTATAAATTGAGTGGCATACCGATTTGTTTCTGGCACGACTAAGTCCAAGAGCTCCGCAGTCAAGAACAGCTCAAAAAATCCCAGTGCCGAACTTATCTGAGCTGTCTCAACCCGAACTCCAGACTGGGCGGTGAAAGGGGGAACTACAGGTGCGGCTGAAGTTGGGGACTGCCAATCAGGGTTTGCCAGCACCTCAGGGACTCTAGGGGCTCTACGGGCCTGTCTGTGCGGTGGCTGCGACGGGGTAACTATTGCACGTGCCACCGTACCAGCTTCAACTGCCCTTCTGGTGCTCGCCACTTCACCATGTTGTACGGCAGTGCTGGTACTAGGTCCAGGGAGGGCTGCGCTGCTGGTGTATGCCTCACCACGTAATCCGACAGCGCCAGCCCCACTCTGCTGCCCTTGAAGCGGATCCTGCATAACCTGTGGTCTAGCGACACGGGGCCGGGTACGCCTGGTGCTATCAGGGACCTCAACCTCCTCGTCCGAACTTTGGGTCAGACTGCCACTGCTTTCTACAGGTTCATATTCTGACCCGCTAGATTCGTCAGATGAGGGTTCCCATTCCTCATCCGACTGGGTCAGAATCCTGTAGGCCTCTTCAGAAGAATACCCCCTGTTTGACATTTGGACTACTAAATTTAGGGGTATTCCCTGAGACTACCCAAGAAAAAAAGCAAGCCTGTCTTACAAATGGGAGGCTAGCGAAGTACCGGAGGCCGCTGCGATTGATAAAAAATATCAAAACAGTTTTTTTTTTATTGCCGCAGCACTTGTAAAGTGATTGTGCAGTGATCAAAAAAACTGTGAACGAACGTGTGGGCGACCGATCAGGCCTGATCGGGCAAACACTGCATTTTGGGTGGAGGGCGAACTAAGGTGACACTAATACTATTATAGATCTGACTGTGATCAGTTTTGATCACTTACAGATACTATAAAAGTACAAATGCTGATTAGTAGAGATGGGACGGGGGATTCGTCGAATCCACGAATTCCTCGAATCTTGTTGGATTCGTGGGATTCGTGGACTCGAATCCCAACGTAATTTACCTGAAACGAATCCGACGAATCCTGGTGGGAGGGACTGGTAGGAGGAGCTGGGGGCCGGTGCGTTTACTGTGCTCCGGCCCCTCCGCTCCAGTACAGTTATAAAATGTGTAATTCTATTAATAATAATTCATGCTGCCCCCTCTGTCTGTAGTACATTCAATATATCCTACTTACAGGGCTACTGACATCGTAATGCAGGCCGGCCAGACGAGCGGCAGAGTGACTGACTGACGTCACCTGCCTGCGCCGCCTGCTTCATTCATAAAGCAGGCGGTGCAGGCACTCTGCCGCTCGTCTGCCCGGCCGGCCTGCATTACGATGTCAGTAGCCCTGTAAGTAGGATATATTGAATGTACTACAGACAGAGAGGGCAGCATGAATCATTCATTATTAATTAAATTACACACTTTATAACTGTACTGGAGCGGCAATGGGGGGGTCTGTGGATTACACTGTTAAGGGGTGGGGGGGGGAGGTCTGTGGATGGTACTGTTATGGGGTGGGGGGGTCTGTGGATGGCACTGTTATGGGGTGGGGGGGGTCTGTGGATGGCACTGTTATGGGGTGGGGGGGTCTGTGGATGGCACTGTTATGGGGTGGGGGGGTCTGTGGATGGCACTGTTATGGGGTGGGGGGGGTCTGTGGATGGCACTGTTATGGGGTGGGGTGATACCGGCACATGGGGGGGAGGAGAGAGGCACTCCGCACTTGATACTGGCACATGATTAGGGGGGCATCTATGGGGACACTTACTGGCACATTATTGGGTGGCACTGTGGGGCCACTTCTTATTGGCACATTATTGGGGGGCACTATGGGGGCATCTACTGAGGCCACAAAGAAGGGGTATTTTATATGGGGGGTTCTGTGTGGTACTAGTATTATCAGGGGTATTATCTGTTTCTGCAGTATAGTATTGGGGAGCACAGCGGAACAGTATTGGGGGTGTTAGGATGATTTGTCCAGAAGATGGGAGGATGATGGAAAAGTAGTAAACTAAGATTTTTTTTTGTCAAACTGCAGAGACGAAAAATGTCCGAAAAATGGTGTCTGGTCTGAAGGTCTGAAAGGAGAAGATGAGGAAAGAGAACATCTACATCAAAGGAGACGTCACTGGATGTAAGAGGTATGTGGCGCTGTATTACCCTGTATGTTCTGTAGTGATAGGAGCAGGGGTCATAGCAGGGGTCATCGCGGTCATATAGGGTGCGACCGTGACTGGGAGGTGGAGGTTCAGACAAACTGACGCGGTCTGACTTTGTTTCTTACACCGTGCATTCACACAATTATGTACAGGATTTGTAGGATTCGAGATTCGAAAGATTCAATATATTCGAGAACCTTTTTGAATTCGGATTCGAAAAAAATTGGATTCGTCCCACCTCTACTGATTAGCGATACGCTAATCAGCGAATCAGTGACTGCGGTGCGGTGGGCTGGGCGCTAACCGATCGCTAACTACCTAACCAAGGGGCCTAAACTATCCTAAAACCTAACAGTCAATACCAGTGGGAAATAAAAGGGACAGTTTACACTGATCACTTTTTTCCCTTTCACTAGTGATTGACAGGGGTGATCAAGGGGTTAATTGGGGTGATGGGGGGCGATCTGGGGCTAAGTGAAGTGTTTGGTGTGTACTCACTGTGATGTGTGCTCCTCTGCTGGGACCAACCGACGAAAAGGACCAGCAGAGGAGCAGAGAAGCCATTTAACACCTTATATTTATAAAAATAATGTGTTAGATGGCTTGTGATTCGATTTTTTTAAAATCATGAACCTGCCAGCGACGATCATTGGCTGGCAGGTTGATGACGAACTTGTCCTGTAACTTTTGCCGGCCCGCGATGCGCATTCGCGGGCCGGCTTTGAGCGAAATCTCGCTTCTCGCGAGATGACGCGTATATGTGTGACTCTGCCTGCAGCTGCCGCCTCCGGAACGCGAATCTGCGCTAGGCGGTCCGGAGGCGGTTAAGGATAGTCGACTGCTCGTTAAGTGGAGGTGAAGCGCTGCATTTACATGCAGGGATTTCCTCCACAGTATGAGGACGAGTGATGGCTACTGCTATTGCTTGTCCCTATACAACATGATTGCTCTTGGGCAGCAGAGTGTTGTTTAGACAGATCGATCTGCTGCCTGGAAATGATGATTGAGGTGTTTGCAACTCTGATCATTTCACCCGATGAACAAGCATCCCCTAAGGCTAGGTCTACACGACAACATTTGTCGCGCAACATTTTTTTGCACCAATGTCACGCGACAATTTTTATAATGGCAGTCTATGGTGTCACACTGCAACATGCTGCGACTGCAACGCAACAGTCGCAGAAAATCCATTCGAGATGGATTTTTCTGCGACTGTTGCGTCCCAGTCGCAGCATGTTGCAGTGCGACACCATAGACTGCCATTATAAAAATTGTCGCGCGACATTGGTGCAACAAAATGTCGCGCAACAAATGTTGCACCCTATCTGTCGTGCGACTTATTGTCGCGCGACAAATGTCGTCCTGTAGACCTAGCCTAATTCTACAGGGAACTGCTGGAGACAGCCAAGTGTTGTGCTTGGCTATTTCCAGCAGTCCCACAGAAAATGACTATAGCGGCAGTGCGCATGCTCAACTACTGCTCCTTTCTTTCAGGAGACCTGAGACTGTGGACAGGGGATACGATTATATTTGGGTACAAACCTATAAAAGGATTTTTTCAGGAGTTACTTATTAAAGACCTATCTTTAGAGATCTCATCAACAGAGATGAGCAAATTTCTTGATTTTTGAATTTGATTGAGTTGGCCTTAGATTATTTTCGTTCAAAATAAATTCAACCTGAAGTGAAAGTGCCCTAATTTCCCTGAAAAGTTGTATATGAAATTCTCAAGGGTCTCCTAACACCGTATCCCACCCCTTTCAAGCTCTGTAATTCAAAAACAGCATTAGTAATGTCAACGTGACAGTGACATATATGGCTACAGGTAAATGGATAAAACCGGTGGTAGCAGGCAGCCACTGCATATCCGCTCATCTCTAGATTCATGTGGGGTCCAACTCTCAGCATCCCTACTGATCAGCTGTTTCTCCAGGACCAGAGAACCAGGCACTAGGACTACACAGATCCATACACTGTGTAGTGGCCGTGCCTGGTTATTGAGGCGCTACTCCCATTCACCTGAACACTGACAAGTTTTTAGGGAGACACCCATACCTCCTGACCCAATTCTTGCTCGGTTTATTTCAGTAAGGAGAGGGGTGAAATCTAATATGCCTGTTCCCTTTCCCTTGATGTCTACCATAGTGAGCTCTAGACGTCATACTGGCTATACACATGATATAGCTGTTATCTGAAACCAGCAATTCAAGCAGTTTTTCTTCCAATTGTTGGTCACGGTCTTTGTACAAATAACTCCTCTGCCTGTCAGCAGAGATTTTGGAGCAATGTTGTCCTAGAAACTTTTTGGTGAATCTCTCTCTTTCATGTGGAAGTAAACAATGTTCTTTTTCTTCTTTTTCCTTTAGGATCAGTGATTTTTTTTTTTTCAATGTCTCCTGTTTCTGCTGGAATTTCCTGTCTAATCACAGGGCTATTCATACACAAAAGAGGGAGAGATCCTGCAGCAAGTTAGTACAGGTACATTGATAACAAAGAAGAGAGGCTTGTACCTCAGTGGATTAGATAGAGGAATGAGTAACCAATTGCAACATATTTTACCCATAGTTATAAACCAGCATTTTCAAGAATCTATCATTTGCTCTTGAAATGCCCTGATATGGACCTGTCTAGCCAAAGAAATAATACGAACTGAGAGTATTCAGTGCATCTCTTAGGCCTCTTTCACATGGGCGTCATGTTTTTGGCCCGGATAAGATGCCGTAATGCGTTTTGCACGCGCGTGAGAAAAATCGGCATGTTTGGTACCCAGACCCGAACCCGGACTTCTTCACAGAAGTTCGGGCTTGGGATCGGTGTTGTGTAGATTTTATTATTTTCCCTTATAACATGGTTATAGGGGAAAATAATAGCATTCTTAACACAGAATGCATAGTACAATAGGGCTGGAGGGGTTAAAAAAATAAAAAAATAATTTAACTCACCTTAATCCACTTGCTCGCGCAGCCCTGCTTCTCTTCTGTCTTCTTCTTTGAGGAATAGAGCCTTTGATGATGTCACTGCTGTCATCACATGGTCCATCACATGATCCATCACCATGGTGATGAATCATGTGACGGACCATGTGATGACTGCAGTGACATCACCACACAGGTCCTTTTCCTGTGCATAGCAAAGAAGAAGACAGAAGAAATGCCGCCTGCGCAAGCAAGTGGATTAAGGTGAGTTCAATTTTTATTTTATTTTTTTAACCCCTCCAGCCCTATTGTACTATGCATTCTGTATTAAGAATGCTATTATTTTCCTTATAACCATGTTATAAGGGAAAATAATAATGATCGGGTCTCCATCCCGATCGTCTCCTAGCAACCGTGCGTGAAAATCGCACCGCATCCGTACTTGCTTGCGGATGTTTGCGATTTTCACGCAACCCCATTCACTTCTATGGGGCCTGCGTTGCGTGGAAAACGCACAAAGAGGAGCATGCTGTGATTTTCACGCAACGCACAAGTGATGCGTGAAAATCACTGCTCATGTGCACAGCCCCATAGAAATCTATGGGTCCGGATTCAGTGCGGGTGCAATGCGTTCACCTCACGCATTGCATCCGCGCGGATATCTCGCCCGTGTGAAAGGGGCCTTAGAGACAATGACAAAGCAGATGTGTATGTTCCCGTGTACAGGGGCAGATTTGGCATTTCTAGGGCCACAAGCAAATCTATGTCTGAGAGCCCCTGTTGCTCGACTAAGCTTTGCCCTGTAACACTGCTAAGCTTCACTCCATCACACCGCTAATATGTGACCTTTATGTGCCCCCCTACACAGTATAATTCCTCCTTATGTGACACAATTTGATACCCCCTTTTGTGCCACCCAATGGAGTATAATGTCCCCTTATGTGCTCCAAACACAATATGGTTTCCTTTATGTGCTCTAACACAGAATAATGCTCCCTTATGTGCCCCTCAACACATTATGGTGCACCTTATGTGCTCTTAACACAGAATAATGCTCCCTTATGCGCCCCTCAACACATTATGGTGCCCTTTATGTGCTCTTAACACAGAATAATGCTCCCTTATGCGCCCCTCAACACATTATGGTGCCCTTTATGTGCTCTTAACACAGAATAATGCTCCCTTATGCGCCCCTCAACACATTATGGGGCCCTTTATGTGCTCTTAACACAAAATAATGCTCCCTTATGTGCCCCTCAACACATTATGGGGCCCTTTATGTGCTCTTAACACAGAATAATGCTCCCTTATGTGCCCCTCAACACATTATGGGGCCCTTTATGTGCTCTAACACAGAATAATGCTCCCTTATGTGCCCCTCAACACATTATGGGGCCCTTTATGTGCTCTAACACAGAATAATGCTCCCTTATGTGCCCCTCAACACATTATGGGGCCCTTTATGTGCTCTAACACAGAATAATGCTCCCTTATGCGCCCCTCAACACATTATGGTGCCCTTTATGTGCTCTTAACACAGAATAATGCTCCCTTATGTGCCCCTCAACACATTATGGGGCCCTTTATGTGCTCTTAACACAGAATAATGCTCCTTTATGCGCCCCTCAACACAATATGGTGCACCTTATGTGCTCTTAACACAGAATAATGCTCCCTTATGCGCCCCTCAACACATTATGGTGCACCTTATGTGCTCTTAACACAAAATAATGCCCTTTATGTGCTCCAACACAATTTGGTGACCCTTTATTGTTTCTGAAATGAATACTCACCTAGCCACATTCCTATAATGAATGGCGCAGATCTCTCGCTGCAGATCTGCTCTAGTCTGTCCAGAGGCTAGGCACAGCTAGCACAATGATGTCACTTCATCTCACCTGTTAGCACCACACTGCCAGTCGCTGGGTAAAAAATGGTGGAGCAGGGAGCTGATGGCTCCATGTTTCGCCATTGATTTCAACTGTATCCACTTTCTGAGGATGTAGATACTGTTGAACTACAATAGAGGACGCTGATCTCTAGGACCCCATGCAATGGCACGATCTGCACTGTGAGCTGTAAAATGATGATAATTACCACTAAAATAATCTGGTCAAGTACCACCAGCATTAAAAGAAAAATCGCGGACACATCTATTTTTTTTACGTACTGTCTAGACATTTCTGGACAGTTGGCAACCCTGCTATAGACCGATACTATAATATGTTTTAAAAGGGTGTCACAGACTGCAATGTGTGCATGGCCCCTGTATGCTGGCATGTTGAGGCACGAGATCAGCACTGCTTCTAGGGAAACACCAGAAAAATATGGCAAAAATTGGAGCATGCCACTGCAAGCTATGGGCTCTGTGTTATGGATCCATGCAATATAAACAGGGACGAATTGGCCATAGACGCTACAGGGAAATTTCCTGATGGGCCGATGCCCAGGGGACCACTCAAGCCCTCTTGATGGCTGCGGGTCAGGTACATAATGATCTGATGCTGCAGGTGCCCTCCTGAACTCAGCTGTAATAGGCCCCTTGCAGACGAGCATGTCTGGATTAGGTCTGGGTGCCTTGTGAATGCGATTTCGCAAGCAAGTCCATCAGTTTTGTTTGCGATCGCGTTCAGTTGTTCAGTTTTTATTGCGCGGGTGCAATGCAATTTAATGCGTTTTGCACGCACTTGATAAAAAAACTGAATGTTTACAAACAACATCTCTTAGCAACCATCCGTGAAAAACGCATCGCATCCGCACTTGCTTGCGGATGTGATGCGACTTTCACGCAGCCCCATTCACTTCTATGGGGCCAGCGTTAAATGAAAATCGCAGAATATAGAACATGCGGCGATTTTCACGCAACGCACATGTGATGTGTGAAAACCAACGCTCATGTACACAGACCTATTGAAATGAATGGGTCCCGATAATCTGCTGCTCTGTCGTCCCATGTAAAGAGACCTTAAAGAGGTTCTGGTGATGCTATCAGGCTCTTCTAGGTACTTTGCGGTCCCTTAGTCATTTGAGACGGGTCAGTGTCTCAGGGCCAATGTTTGGTAAACATTTGAGCTAATTATGTGACTTTCCAGACCTCCTTGGGTGGCATGCTACAGGAAGCACTTTTTATTTTCTTTGAGAAGGATTACCAACAGGAAGTAGGAGAAATGTTTACATTTAAGAACAGTACTAAGATGTTCAAAGCAGAAATTAATACATACACTCCTCAACAACGAAATTGCAACACCAAGAAGGAAAAGTCAGGGAATTATGAAATCCACAGGATCGATATACATGTTAATAATAATAATTAATTAATTATAATTAAAAAAAATATTCAAAACTTGAATTATTTAGTATAGTATGAGCACTAGTGTTAAGCGGGAAATTTCGATTCGCCACAAAGCCGAATTTCCTCATGCTTTGTGGTAGTGAATCGATTTTTCCTGAATGGCAGTAAAAAATGAAATAAATCATACTTACCTCATCCTCTTGATGGGCCAGCCGCTGCCATCTTGATTGAAGATCTCGCACGAAATCCGCTGCGCAGTGACGTATGATTGTCACCACGCTGGCCAGCATGATGATGTCATCACAGGCTGCGCTAGATTTTGCACAAGATCTTTGATCAAGATTGCTGTGTTAATACTGTCAGATGCCATGATCAGCTATGAACACAGCATCTAAGGGGTGCAATGATGGGGAGTGGCAATAGCTGTCATTGCACCCACTACATACAAAAAAATGCGCTTCATGTTGAAGTAATTAATCTGAATCTAATTTTTGAATACTTCGCTCATCCCTAATGAGCACCATGCGCAGAAATAAATGAACTTACACTCCTTGGTATGCTATAAATGAGGTTATTAATGCTTATCTGAGGAATGTTCTGCCACCCTGAATGCACTTGGGCACACAAATCATCAAGATCTGTTGCTGGCAGAGCCCTCTGCAATTGGTGACCAATGATGTCCCAGATGTGCACACTGGCAGCCAAGTCTGGAGATGCTGCAGGCCATGGTAGCATGTTTAGGCCACGCAGGCCACTCACAGTAGCACAAACAACATGGGACCTGGTTTTGTCCTGTTGTAAAATGGCTCTTTGGACACTTGGAGAAATAAAAGTACTACTGTTTCCACAACCAAATCAATGTAGCGCCAAGCTATTAGTGTACCTGAAATGAAGAAAAGAGGGCTCTGGCTAATGTACATTATGCCATCCCACACCATAACCTCAGGAGTAGGACCAGTATGGCATTCCCCTGTGAAGACCTCTTCATGGCGCTGCCCATGTGGTCCCCAGACCAATCTATGGCTATCATTGCATATGAGACAAAAGCAGGAATCATTGCTGAAGAAGATAGGCCTCCATTCCAGCCTCCATTGTAGTCTTGCTGTGCACCATGACATCTTTTGAGATCGGTGGCATGAGGTCAATAGAACACTGTAGCTGGATGTTTGACTCATAACCCATAACTATGTTGTACAAATGCCTTCTGATGGTTTGAGTAGACACTCTTTGCCATCCTAGGCTTGGAATATGATGTCCAATTTCACTTACAGTACAGAATGGATCACTATGCGCCATTCTTCTAATCAGACGTTCCGTCCATGTAGAGGTTCCCCTCTGTGCACCTCTTGCTTTCATTCCAATTCGTTGTTTTTCTCCAAACCACCAGGACATGCTAAATTGAAAAGTGCTGACATCTTGGCCTAGGCGCATTGTGATCTGCTGAAGTGATAAACCAAGGTCTCTGTTCAAGGATTCTGTCCCTTTCAGTTTGTGACAAGCGGTGATAACTGACACCAACAGCAGGCATCGCAAAACCATCCCACACGACTTGATCCAATTTTTGAGGTTTTATAGCGTCCTTTCAATCTGACAGATTGGAGCTAGGTGCTAGAAATTTGATCATGTGCAGATTTTAGGACAACCACTACTACCCTGTTTTGCATAATCGTACGGCTTGTCCTTCTTGGTGTTGCAATTCAATGAAAATGTGTGCTACAATTTGATTCTGACATACCCTCAACTGGTATCACCCATCTGAACCTTCATTCATGAACTTCTAGCAGGAATAATAAAGGTATGGCACAACAGAGAGTTACATGAAAAGATGCTCCAGAGTTGTTATTACATGGTAAATACATGTAGTTACTAAAACAGCCATATCAGGAGAGATGAAGTCATATTTTATCATTGTCTTATCACATGCTGTATCACAAAAAAAGTATTGCTGTTTGAATTTTTATTAGACCTTTTACCCATGGTTACATTGCCGAAGTAAATGCAAATGTTAGCAGTGCATTCTTGACAGATATCAAGAAACCAGTGCTCCCAATGTATATGAATCACGGAAAAAAATAAAATAACATCCTGCACGATATGATAATGAATGTTGCGGATGTACATGGCTACATTTATACAGTCACAGAAAATAATGCACTATAATAATAGATGCAAGCATAACATATGGACTTAGGCCTCACTCTATTGATAACATCTGAGACACTTGGTCAATACATTTTTATCAAGCCCACCTACCAAGCGACAAGGTGGTCTCAGTTCAGGCGGGTCCTATGCTAAATCTGCCTATGTGGTTATGCATTTATGTTCAGGAGCGCAGACCCCACACATATAGTGTGTTGCTCCTAGTTACCTCCATGTGCAACAGCAGCCGGTGGGAGGAGGAGCACACACAATTATATGTACCACCTTAATCAAGGTTGCCTATTAGATCGGTGGGGCAAAAGTGCACAGTAATACTACTCTCAAGATAGGAGTGTATTCACAAATGAAGATGGTACATATAATTGTGTGTGCTCCTCCTCCCACCGGTTGCTGCTGCACATGTGTGGGGTCTGCGCTCCTGAACATAAATGCATAACCACATAGGCAGATTTAGCATAGGACCCGCCTGAACTGAGACCACCTTGTTGATTGGTAGGTGGGCTTAGATGTGTTTTGATCAATATGTATTGACCAAGTGTCTTATATTTTATCAATAGAGTGAGGGCTTAGTCAATATGTTATGCTTGCATCTATTATTATAGTGCAGTATTTTCTGTGACTCCCAAAGTATATGCCCTGCTTCATCCACACACATAAAGGACGATGATGCCAATTAACCTACTATTTTTTGGCATTTATTTTACTCACTTATATAGTGCTGACATATTCCATTGCGTTTTACAGACATCATCATCATCACTTATTTTACCCGGAGGAAACCCACCCAAACACGGGGAGAACATCCATGCAGATGTTGTTCTTGTTTGGATTTGAACCCGAGCACAGCAAAAAAAACTGTGCCAACCACTGCGCCACCATACTGCCTATTGAAAGATACTCACAAAACCACAAGGAGAACATACTAACTGCTTAGTTGTCCTTATATTTGAATCTAGGACCCCAAGAGCTTAGGGAAATAGTTCTAACCACTGATTGACCATTTGGTAGTTACTGAACAATAAAATCTCTTGCACAAATGATTTAAGACGACCTAAAATCCACTGCCAAACAGATCGTCATTTATAATGCGCTGCTTCTAAATTTTGCAGCATAAATGGCTGACAGGTCCTCTTTGAAAGTGAGAAGGGAGTGACAGTAAGGGTTAAAGAATGTTGTTTTTCCTCATTTCTGGGATTAAAATGTCAATAAGAGTGACACAAAAATGGAGTCACTTCCACTTAGTCATTGACCTTTTGGTTTTAAAATAGAACACCTTTTTGTTCCTTGCTTTGGGTGCAAGCTTTCATACCCTGAAGGGTATTCCTCATCCATTTACATTGCACAGACATTCTGATTGCATCCACTTCTCTTGTTTATGCTGTTTTTTTTTTTTTTTTTTATTTATATTACTTTGAAAGCAATTCCCAGAAATCCCAAACCGAGGTCAGATAAATGGGAAGTCATGTTTAACTGGACCAGTGAGCTGACAACAGTTAGAACACCCCGACCCTTTTGGCCTACAGTCAATCCCAAGTGCTATATTCAAAGCATATGCTGATTTACAATTCTTTTACATATGAACTGATTACTTAGTAATAGCAGTGAAAACACAAATCCAGGGTTACTGATGCTGTTTGCATGTGAGTCAGTGTAGTATGTAAGTACTAGTATATAGAAGTCAGATACACACCAGGCTCCCAGTACACATACAAGTTTTGTTCAGGTTTTTTATGCAGATTTTGAAGCTAACATCATGAATGGATTGAAGTAAAGAGGAGAAGTAGAATCTTTACTGTATAGTTTCTTTCCCTTTAAAATCCACACTTGGTTTTGGCTTCAAAACTGCATCAAAATCTGAAAATGCGCAGGTGCCCTAATTGGAGCAGCCATTTATAGGTTGGTTAGATATTAAAGGGGTTCTCCAGGATTTTCATATTGATGGCCTATACTCAGGATAGGTCATCAAGAGGGGCATAGCTATAGGGGAAGCAGGGGAAGCGGCTGCTTTGGGGCCCTGACCCAGAAGGGGCCCATCCAGGAGGAGGGGGACTAAAAGATTTTGTCAGGGCCCCCTCAACAGTATTACACAATTAAATTATATACAGTGACAGTATAGACAATGTAGGAAACGGATGGAACAGCTGCCGGGCCTGGTCTGAGAGAGCGATCTTTACTAGTCACAGCAATGGGGGCGGCATGAAAGGAAGGGGTTGCAAATAAAATTACTGTAATTTGCTGTGGGGCCCAGTCATTTCTAGTTACGCCACTGTCAGATCGCTGGGGTCCAACTCATGGAACCCTTGCTGGTCAGCTGTTTGAGAAAGCCATGGCATTCACCAGAGCTCCAGTAAACACCACAGCCTCCTTGCATCTTACCAAGCACAGTGCCGCTCATTTGATAGCGGATGTGCTTGTATTGCAGCTCATGGGACTGAGCTTGCCTAGAACATGTGATAGTTGCACATGATGTCACTTGGCCTACAAAGAGGCCTAAGCACTCACAGAGCACTGCAGCCTTTTCATACAGCTGACCAGCGGGGGAGCCTGGACTCGGACCCCCGCCAGTCCGCCAGTCTATTGATGACTACAGTGACGATAGCCCATCAATATCGAAATCCTGGAAAACCCCTTAAAACACTTATTAGGCTAGGTTCTGGCAAGATCCTCTGTTGCAGATTCCAGCTAAAAAAAGGACTATATACCAGTGTTATTTTGTCCAGCAGAATGGTGGAATCCATACCGGAAGCAGATGGACTTTGTTACGTTGGGGGAAAGAAGGATTGGCCAAGTTGAATTTGAATACCTGATGCATTTGTTCTGTCAGGAGATAAGCCACCTTCAGAGATGTCTGATGGTGGCTTTCTCCTCTCTTGCCATTGAAAACACATGCATGCTTGACTGAACTGAACATTCATGTGTGCATGGACATGTGAAGACTAGCCGGGAAGAATGTCAACTGAGTGAGCATTCATCCAACAGTTATAGAAGTTGTATGGGCTCCTTTAGTATGCCAGCCTAACTGGTCAGTAGCAGTTTTAGATTTAAACATATCTGAGTGGGCATAATGAGTTAAATAGGATTTTTCAATCTTATACACAAGTAAATTTGGGGATGCTGGAAGTCCTGTGGAATAGTTAGTATGGTTAAGCCTATTGAAATCCATTGATACAGCAGGTAACCTTTCTTTATGAGTGCATTTTGCTTCTTGCTGGAGACAATTGGAAAGTGAGGAAGAGCCCTAGTCAAAAACGACAGGAAAGTTATAATCATAGAGCGTCACCCTTAATGACAACCTAAACCACCCTCTATTATTTACACCAGTGTAAAAACCCTGGAGAATTGTATTTCCTGCGTTACCCTCATCATGCCTATTTTAAATGGTGTTATTTGGATAATGGGAGTGTAATAAGTCGTGACGCCATATTGCATGTAGGGGCAATAGACAGGACTTGTGCATATACACAAAGATCATTATATCAATGTCTTGCTGAAGTATACTTAGAATTCCTGGAAATGATTTTTAATTATTCTAGATATTGACATGATACATTTTATTCTGATACATTACAGCATTACATTACTTTTACCATTGAGGTGGATTGAGTGCAGATTGATAGGCAAAACTTTATTTTATTTTATTTTAACTAAAGGCCACAGCATAAACTGTGAAAAAAAATGAAAGGGTCTGAATGAACTATATATATGTAATATATGTAATACATGTTGATACAATCCCAAAACATCAACGACCCAGACCTCCCAAGTGTCCCTCTTTTGGAGGCACAGTCCCTCATTTTGACCCAAGTCCCTCTGTCCCTCTTTGCCCCATAAATGTCCCTCTTTTTGATCTGAGGTATAGATTTTCATTACTGCAGTTTCAATATTGATCCATAAAGTGTTTGTTTGCTTCCTATCTAAATATTACAGCCCACCTTGTATATTATTTCATAATTTGATACAATTTGAATTTTAGATATTTCTATATTCGGATAAGTTTTGCACTATTTTGTAAGAGAAAACTATTGAAGTGTATAAATATGCAGGAAAAAAATGGATCTTTCACGCAATGAACCATGAATTGTCCCTCTTCCAACTTCCAACAAGCTGGGAGGTGTGAGAACTGGACTACTTAGCTGGTATGAACTGCTCTTTTTTGAGTTTAATGAGGTCATTTCCATGAGCATTGATCTTTTTCAAGAAATGCATTTACCCAACAAGTCCTCAAAATGCCTAAAAGTCAAAGAAAGGATGCCTGCTGTTTAATATTGTCATGTATTTTCCATCAGAGACACTTAACAGCAGGGGTTAGTCTATTTCAGGAATGGTTACATGAGTTTCAGGAATCTAATCATGTCTCTAATTTGTATATAAACTGTATTTTGTGTGTGATCTGGAATATCGTCTTTGAAAGGTCAGTAGTGTAGACGGAGTAAGAATAGCATTGCATTAATACCTTAATCAGCTTAGACTGCACTTGTAGCAGAAAGGGTGACCATAGCTGGTCAGTCATTACCTGCTGGGCTGGCTCCGTCATTCCCAGAATCATAGTACAGTATCACTGTCTCTCCAGACAGCAGACAGACAGTAGACTTTGATTACTGGCTTCTGACACACCATGAAACTCTATTATGCTAATACAGATTTCATTGACATAATTAGGGGAAGATGATAAGGAGAACCCATCATTACTGCACTGACGCAAGGATTATTTCATTAACTAGATCCTAATGGAAGTGTAATGCAAAGCAACATTTCCCAAGACCCCCACTATGTGCCAAAGAGAGTGTCTGGTGTGTAAATGACATGATAATGGATGATCATCAAGCTAGTTGCTCCACAAAGTCAAACACTGTCTCTTCTCTGTATCCTTCCTATGCTGTACAATTTAGACAGGCAGATGAGCAGCACAGTGTTGGGAAGGAAGTGCTCCTTCCCGACCATTGGCTTTACATTCAGTGGAGGTGAAGCTCTGCATTTACATGCAGCGATCACCTCTACAGTATGAGGACGAGGGATCACTATTGAAAGACAGTTTCACATCATGAAGGAGCTTTTCGCTCATTTATCAAGTGATCTGCTTCACCTTAAGACGGGAAGATTGTTGAGAACAAGCTTTGACAGAAATGATTGTTCCGGGCTGATTATTTGGCCGTCTAAATCCACCTTAACGTTCATTTCAAATGTTTAACCATAATTAGTATTAATAAACAACTTTTATATAATTTGTAAAAAGCAGTGCATGAGAAATTAAAGTTTTTTTCTGGTATTGATGACCTATGCTCAGGATAGTGGGCCTCTGACTCCTGGCACCCTTGTGCTCAGCTGTTTGAAGAGGCTGCCATGTTGGTGAACGCTGTGGCCTCTTCCTGGGCCAGTGACATCACATTCATCGGTCACATGGCCTAGGCACAGGTCAATCCAATTCAAGTGAATTAGCCTGGCTGCAATATACAATATACAATGTACAGCACTGTGTGTACTGCAAGG
Organism: Bufo bufo; assembly: GCF_905171765.1. Classification (NCBI taxonomy): domain Eukaryota; kingdom Metazoa; phylum Chordata; class Amphibia; order Anura; family Bufonidae; genus Bufo; species Bufo bufo. The sequence goes on along the minus strand of NC_053389.1, from coordinate 465,033,494 downwards.
AGGCCGCAGTGCCAGCTAATTGGTGGGGGTGCTGTTAGTTAGACCCCCTCAGGTATTGATAAATCATCAATATTGAACTTCCAGAAAACCCCTTTAATATTCAGTTTTTCTCTTAGAGGATTGTATGAGAATAGGGAAAACATGGTTCTAGACATGGGGCGGACTGGGAACTAAAAATGGCCCTAGAATAAATGGTAAAAGTGGCCCCATGTTGCAGGTGGGCCCAAATTATAAGATGGTAGGGCAACATAATTAGGGCCAACATATGTAGGCAGCGACAACAGAAGTAGGCAGGGCTAGCAATACCATAGTGCAGAACAATATACCGCCCCAGCTGAGCCAAATACCACAGTGCAGCATAAAATTCTGCCACCTGTGTCACAGCATTCAACTGTATCACTGTCCCGAGGACGTCGATACAGTTGAATTCATGAGGGCACCTGTGGTTGCTGGCCAGGTGTGTAAGAGAGAATTATTATGTAACCATCTGGCGGCCATGAGGAAGGCCTGGGTGGCCCTCCTAGACATCGGCCCACTGGGAAATTTCCCTGTAGGGTCTATAGCCAATCTGCCCCTGGTTATAGAAACCGTGCCATTATTTTCTATAGGCTGAGCCCAGTTCAAATGAATTGGGGCTGAGCTGTAGGACAATGTACAACCTATGGACAAAAGTGGTCCTGTTTCTGGAGCTATCTCCTACAGAAGAGGTCAGCAACCTCCAGCACTATATCCCTTGTGAAACTTCAACTTCCCGCATGCTTTATTAACCTCTATGGGAGTTTTGAGAACAGTCGAGCAAGTGTGCATGCTGGGACTTGCAATTTTCACAAAATCTGGAGTGCCAGAGGTTGCTAATTCTTGTCCTGCAACCTCTTTAATTTAAAAATAGTTTATGCAGGGGAGACAACAGGCCCCAACTTCTGCTGCTGGGAACCAATGCAAAATCTGTAGCACTTAGTGCCAGCTATTATACTGGTGTTTTAATATTTAGCAGAAACGCCATTGGGCACCTTCAGGTCCCAGGCCTCAAGTGCATCTGCTACCTGTTCACCTTTATAGTTACATCTGGGGGTATGTATTGATAATGTTATGTATTTCATGTTGTGGTTGTATATTCCAGCAGCTGGGTCATGGTTGGCAAAGGTTGGCAGGAACAGAGATAAGCACCCTTGGAAGGTGTGGGCTGGTCATGTTTCCTGCCAGGAGAGGAAATGGCTGTTGATCTACAGTAAGGAGAGAAAGCATTCTGCTCCATGGATTAAAACAAAATTCTTCAGAGAGACCAACTCCATTTTCAACCTCAAGAAAGCACTTGAGAGACAACACAATGATCAAAGTGATCAGCAAAATTCTGCATTAGAGACACTGCTGCTAGGTGAGGGACTACGGCTCAGACACCTATTACCTGAAAACCTCCACTAGGCCAGATAAAGTTCAACTCTAAACCTGACAGTGGGCACTTATACCCACAAGTGCCCATTTTGCAGTCATCTAACCTTCTTCTATACCTCCTTGACTGGTGCCAGGAACTGCACTTTGAATTTGCTGCCATTCGATATGTAGCAATTTATATTTTACACCGTAAAAAGAGACTGTTATACGTTTACTTCAGGCCTTATTCTTCAAACTACATTTCTACTGAACCGATCTCTAGTGAGCAGTGATTGGAGGGAGTACACCGTGACACAACCTCTCATCAGGGCCACTACTACTACCATCCTCTGCACCGGCTCCTCAGGGGCTTGTTGCGCATCCCTGCTGAACTCAGATGAAGTGACATATAAAAGAATGACCAACCTTCCAGTGCTGGGGGCCAACATTCATCTTCACCACTTGGGTGTCGAGTGCAGGTGGTGCATGATCAATCTAGTCTCTGCAGGATAGCAATGCCAGCTGGAGCAGGGAGCATGTTAATTTGGTTAAATGAGAATATCTGGTTAGTAAATACTGGATTACATTTAAAGCTCCCTGTAGAGTAAAAAAATATATACATGCAAATAATTTCCTCTCTGGGGTATCTATCTGTGTATATGTGGGGGTGACAGTAACTTTATATTGCATGGTTTGAAGTTGACTCAAAGTGTTTGATTTGCATGGAGGAGCTATCTGACCATAGACCATAAAACAGAGCACCTTGAGTGTCAGGTCTTTTATGAAGCACTTTCGAAATGAGTCTTATACACACTTATAGACAGTTCTTTAGTGTTATATGTGAAATGACTTATAATCACCCATATGTGAAGACTTACTTCATGTGAAATAACTGAAATCACCTATATGTGAAGTGTTTATGTCTAAAGTGAGAGGGAGCTGTATCTTACATAATGGTGTGTATGGGGCATTTCTTACAGCACTGTAGATGTAATGTGAAGTCAAAGGGAATCTTTCTTTAGAACAAACAATGGACACAGAATGTTTCTGACCAATAGGCAAATACTGTATTTTTATAAAGATCATTTTCAAACATTGTACTCATGTTGAGATATTTTACCAACAAACCTGCCCACATTTTAATTGCTGTAATAACAAAATTTGATTCACCCACATGGGAAATCATCATATTGTACAATAACTCAGAGATGTGGTTTCTAAGCAATCATTTTAATTATCCATGGTAGCATCATTGCTCAGTTTTTCCATATTTTAGACCTATGTGGGTGACTATGGCCAGTCTTATTTTTTATGTGATATTAACTCATTGTTGATTTAAAGATAGCTAAGCTCTTTTGTTCTCATGATCACTAGGGGGTACGAGAGGTTATACCCTCACTGATCAAAATGTTCCTAGAGACATAACTGTATAAGAAGGGAATACCCCTTTAGGTGGTCATGGTGGCTAACAATGTTAAACTTCCATCATGAAATTCTTTGGGGGTAACAAAACACTGCACAAAGACCAATATTACCTCCATGCAGTGGTAGTTATTAGGTTTACATAGGCGCTCTGCAGAACATATACAGTAAGTGAATATAGTTCAGTTATACACCTGCAGATAATACTGAAGAACATAGGTAACAAGCATACGAAGGAACACTCGTTAGCCATGATGTGGCAGTGTAATACTGGCACCAATTACAGTACCCGATGAACGAGCAAACACTTGTTCATTGGGTAACTGGAATCTTTAGGCAGGTTTAAAATGATCGTTTGCCTGCGGGAGATCTTGCTGTGTAATCATGATCTGCTGCCGGCAAACAGTGGTTCAGTATGGGGACGAGCAATGGCATTAGCAATCACTCCTCCCAATACTGAGGAGGAGATCGCTGCATGTAATAGCAGCTGTCTCCTTCGTGGATGAGCAGGCGATTGCCGGGAAGGAGAACTTCTCTTCTGACAATCACCTGCAAAATCTGCAGTTGTAATATAAGCTTTACAGTTGACATCTCTGATTGGAATCTCTCACTTTCACTTCTCTTGTCTTCTCCATCTGGGACCGCCATGATGATTCCTTCCATGACTTATGTCTGCAAAGATCGCATCTACCCTACTTTTCTCAAACTTACACAAACTCTCTATCCTGCTGATACCCCCAGTTCTGTGCTTGTTGCTGCCCTATCTGCCCCTCGTACTGTACCTGCTGCATAGCAAGGTGCCCCAAAAATATTGTACTTAATGTGACTTATTTTACATAATATCAAAGTCCTTTGTTCCCCCCGAATTAGCATAATGTCCTTTGTGCCACTTTTATACATAGAAATGTCACATGTGCCCTCTGAATACAAATAAATTTATGTGACCCCTGAATAAATATCATTGCTCTCTGTGCCGTCTGAATAAATAATAATAAAGCCCCTCGTGCCCCACAGACAATTGCGACAATAATAAAAACATTTGCACTTACCTTACTTCAATTGTCTGACAAGCACAGCTGGCATCCTGGCACTGTCCTCTTGTGCCCTGTAGGCTGCAGACTTAAAGTGGAATGGGCTTACTAGATGAACAACCACAGGCCTCAACTGTGTCGGCGTTCTGCGAGCACCAATACATATAATGGTGGTTCTCGCCAGACCACTTAAACCCTGGTGGGCCCCACCATGGCAGTGGGCCCAGGGCTGTCTCTCCTCGATCACCCCCGCTAGCTGTGCTTTTGATTCCAAGGATGTGGGATTGGCAACCAAGTTACCAAAATAAGACTGAAGTCATACTCAACATTTAGTGATGAGCGGGAGGTGCCATATTCGATTTCGCAATATTTCGCGAATATTCGCATGAATATTCGTGTTATATTCGTCGAAATCGAATATTCGCAATTATTCCAATTATCGCGAAAATATTTTTTCGCATATTGCGAAAATTTATCTTGATAGTATAAGGCAACGTTCCTATGCTAATGACTATGGCTAGGCTAATATGTGTATTTTACGAAATTTCGTAATATTGCTCTAACTTCGTCTCTTAGAATATTACGAATATTCTAAAAGACGAAGTTAGAGCAATATTAAGAACATTTGCAAAAGTCGAAATTGCGATGCGAGTAATATAACACGAAATAGTCGCATGAAGATTTAAACTTAGCACTGCTATATTCCATATTCTAGCCTAATATGGAATATAGCCCTGCTAAGTTAGCACTGCTATATTCCATATTAGGCTAGAATATGGAATATAGCAGTGCTAAGTTTAAATCTTCATGCGACTATTTCGTGTTATATTACTCGCATCGCAATTTCGACTTTTGCAAATGTTCTTAATATTGCTCTAACTTCGTCTTTTAGAATATTCGTAATATTCTAAAAGACGAAGTTAGAGCAATATTACGAAATTTCATAAAATACACATAGATTGTATTTAAGCTAATATACTGCTATAGTAATAATTTTTAATAGTGTACATATTTTACAAAACTTAAGTTCAGAAGAGGCAAAAAAAAATTACAGGAAAAAAAAGGGATTATAGCACTATATTAGCTAAATTACAATCTATATGTGTATTTTACGAAATTTCGTAATATTGCTCTAACTTCGTCTTTTAGAATATTCGTAATATTCTAAGAGACGAAGTTAGAGCAATATTACGAAATTTCTAAAAGACGAAGTTAGAGCAATATTAAGAACATTTGAAAAAGTCGAAATTGCGATGCGACTAATATAACACGAAATATTCGCATGAAGATTTCAACTTAGCACTGCTATACTCCATATTCTAGCCTAATATGGAATATAGCAGTGCTAACTTAGCACAGCTATATTCCATATTAGGCTAGAATATGGAGTATAGCAGTGCTAAATTGAAGTCTTCATGCGAATATTTCGTGTTATATTACTCGCATCGCAATTGCGACTATTGCGAAATTTCGTAAAATACACATATAGATTAGATTGTAATTTAGCTAATATGGAATATAGCAGTAAGTTGAAAACGCCACTGACTGGAGCAGCCAGGAAGCCAGGAATCCAAAGGACAGGTAAGAACAACTTTAGGGAAGTGGGAAAGAAAAAAATATAATAAAAAAAAAAAGAAAAAAAACGAATATTCTATTTCGCGAATATATAGAACGATATTCTAAATATTCGCGAAATCTCGAAATTGCGATATTCGAGAAAAAAATTCGCAATTCGAATATTCGCGCTCAACACTATCAACATTTTGATGCATAAACGTTTTGATGTCTTTCTTCAGTCTATGTTATGTTATGGTGTAGTTTTTCATGGTATTTTTTGGTTGAAAAGCACTGCTGGCAAGTTTTACTTTACAGTCTATATTTAAATACTGTACAGTCTATAGAGTTCTGTTTTTTTTGCTGTTGTTGTAGTGTTTTTGGAGAACCATGCTCTACGTATGGTGTTTTTCATGCATTTTTTATAGGCTTCTATATATGACTTCAAAAATGCCAGAAGAAAAATGGCCTTCAAATTGTGGCCTTTGGGGTCCAAAAAGTCAAAACCCCACTGTTCAGACACTGATCACCTGTTCCACAGAGAGATTTTAAGTTGACATTCACACTTTAATTGTAAAACCCAAAGAATACTATTTCCTTTCTTCCAAACACCATACCGTGCACTCCAGTGGTCTCTCCATTCATGGAAATCACGTGAACGAAATAAAAATATATCATATTTTTAGATCGATTGTCAGTCATTAACCCTATGGCACAACTAACAGAAGATTTACATCATTGGTCTCTTTTGCAGCTTTAAAGTGCTGAATGGTGGTGAATAATGAGCACCCCCTAGTGGAGAGTGTCAATAGTAACTGTTATACGTACTCTTTATAATTTGTTAGCTGCTATTTATGTAAAAAAAACAACTAACTAATATATATATATATATATATATAAATATTTATAATGTTAAGTGAGTTTTAAATTTCAATGGGTTATCCAGCCAGCGCTGAAGCTTGATTGTTTACATTGCCCTGTACAGCACAATGCCATAATATTTTTTAACAACTGTGTTTGCTACTGCAGCTTTGTCCCTTTCACGTGAATTATTTATTTATTTTTGTTATGCTCTTATATAGCTGACACTCCGTCTGTACATTGCCTCCTTCCCAGATTATGGGACACCCATACACTGCATGAAATGGTTTAACCATATTGCATGCTGACAAATAAGGACGTTTTTTAAGCATTTTTTAAACATATTGAAAAACTCACTTAACCATAATATAAAAAGGCCATTATGGCCATAAACAGTATTACAGACTATAAAATCATGACTGAAAAAATAGGTTTTATACACAGTATATGGACAAAGTATTGGGACACCTACACATTACACCTACAGGAGCTTTTATGACATCCCATTCTCAATCCATGGGCATTAATATGGAGTTTTGCAGCAAAAACAGCTTCAACAATATTTTGGAGTGTGTCTGTGGGAATTTCTGCCCAATCATCCAGAAGAGCATTTGTGAGGTCAGACACATATTGAATAAGAGGATCTGGCTTGCAATCTCTGTTCTACCTTATTCAAAAGGTGTTTGATTGGGGGAAGGCGGGGGGTGCTGAGTTTAGTGCTCTGTGTGGGCCAATCAAGATCAGCTCATGCCCATCACTGGTATCCATACCAAACTCACCCAACTATACCATTATGGACCTTGCTTTGTGCACTGGGGCACAGTCATGCTGGAACAGAAAATAGCCTTCCCTAAACCATTCCCACAAAGTCTGAAGCATACAATTGTCCAAAGTGTCTCATTCATCCCTTCCTTGAAACGACACCACACCATTATGCCTCCTTCATCAAAATTTACAGTTGGCACAATGTTCTCCTGGCATTCATGCTGGCAGATAGAGAGGTGTGATTTGTCGGTTCACAGAAAATGTGCTTCCCTGCCCCTAGCCACAAAGCACTGAGTGAAGGGTGGCGCAAGGTGCACTCTTGCACCAGGGCCCATGACCCTTTAGCTATGCCCCTGCATGCCATGAAGCTCCTGGTGCATAGTTTTGGAACTCTGCAGTTATTAAGTCATCTGTGAGTTGATAACATTTATGCACTATGTGTCTCAGCATACCGACTTATTATATAAAAATGGACTTCAAAGTACAGGCGGATAGTCCAACTTTTACCTATTTGAGTGTGTATACAGAGAGTGCTGTTACCCACCGCATGGATACACTACACTTTCAATACACATGGATATACTACACTTTCTTGCTGCTGTTATATTTGCAAAAAACTGAATGATGCTCGTTAATGCTGAGCACCTTCGCATCCGTAGGCACATAGGCGTTGGTGCCCAGTGTCATACCCACACAGATTTTAATGAGCTTTGCCCCTGAGTATATGTCATCTGTATAAAAATCTCAGAAAAGCAATAGTAACAATAAGTGGTGAGTGAAAGGAATGGCTAAAAGGGGATGGTTGGAGGCCATAAAAAAAAATATATATATTTTAAATATATATATTTATATAATGTTTTATTTATTTTTAATAAAAAAAAAAGGTAGTGGAGTGGCATAGCTATGGCAATGTTTGATTTCAAAACCCATCAATAACCATAGCTTTCCTTATTTTTTGTCAAGTGGCATGAAAGCACAAAGCACAGTGGTTAAAATATAAATTTAAATAAAATCCATGCAGATTCATATGGCGTGACTCTATAGACAATATGGTGAGGATTATGAGGATTACACCCAGTGTGGTGAGAGTATATGGCGTGACTCTATAGAGTAGACACTATGATGAGGATGATGAGGATAACTCCTGTTATATACATATACAAGGAAGATGATGAGGATAGATCTTTATTCAAAAAACTCAGGGCTGGCACAGTTTTTTTATTTATAATTTTTTATTTTTTTTACTTGTATTGAAAAATATATATTTCTGTGTCCTATGCATTTATCATTTGATTGCTTTTTGTCCTTACTATTGTCCCATCTTGGGCTTATATAACGTTTCTGGGCCAGAATAATCTAGATAAACTGTGTAATAACCTGATTTGCCCTTTTGGGCTAATATAATATTTTTGTGTCCCAGGATAATCTTGCTAATAACCTGATTTGCCCTTTTGGGTTAATATAATATTTGTGTCCCAGGATAATGTTGCTAATATGTGGAATACCTGATGTAGGTGGGGTCAGGGGTGAAGCAGGACTACTGGCTTGCGTTCTCCTGCGCCTGAAGCCAGTGATCACACTGACGCTGAGGACCAGAGTCACCGGGGCGCGCGTGCACGATGGAAATGACCGTCGCATGCACAGAGAGACGGAGACTGGATTGTGCAGTAACAAAGAACGCACTGCGCATGCGTGAGACTTGCGCGATCCCAGCCTCACGGCAGGATGTCACTCAAAGTGAAGAGAGGACGGGTAAGGGGCGGGCTTAGCTTGACTTGAAGCAAAGAGGCCGCTGCCCCCTTGACTTCAAGCTGGCTCTGAAGATAGCGCGAATGGAGATTAAAACAGCGTTTTTATAAAGTATGCAGCAACCGATGGAGGAATGAAACAGGAATGAAACACATGTTTATGAACACACTGGGGGCTACTGTAAGGTAATGATGTCGGGTTTTATATGTGCTTTGGAGGTGACAGGGTGCCTTTAAGGACAGCATTAGATGAGGTGCCAGATTTTGGCTTACACATAGAATATTGTGAACTGTGTCCATGGAAACAGAGAAAACCTGAAAACTGACTCCAGATCCTTTCAGTTCTACTATTCTCCTGCCACCTGAAGATCAACAAACTTATGGTGATGGAATCAATTGACACACTTGCTAAAATTATTCAAGTCTGCTGTTCATTTGTTCTCCCTTTCATGTATCATTCCTCAGGGAACCCCACACTTAGATCATATTTCTGTAAGATCTCAAGCAGCAAATGTTATATTTGACATTTTAATCAAAGCTTTACCAAATATATAGAGAGATTTTCAACAATCGAAGGTGCATGTAATGTCACGTTTCATCTCATACTGCCTGGTATAAAGAACTTGCAAAATGTCTGGTCTTCAGGTGCCATTTGTGTCATTGAAACCAAACTTCTCCCAGTGGTGCATTAGCTTCTGTTACTCTGGTGGTAGCAACTTTTGTGCCACTTTCAATGGACATAGAAGATTCTTTCATACTTTTATTTCCCAAGTATAAGCACCAGTACATGTCTTGCCACTACTGTTGAGCAAAACAAGCTTTGGATGCTTCATCCGAAGTCACTTCGTTCAAAAGTTCAGAAAAATACTGTAATTAAATAAGACTAGTACCTCGGAACTGAAGCCGAGTTCATTTTCAAGTTTTAAAGTGGTTTTCCACTTTAAAAATCAACTACGACTGGTCAGTCAAGAGAAGACGTAAGGACTAGTGTTGTTCGTGCACCAAAGATGCTCGGATGCTCTGGTGCTCGAGTAAAACACTTTGGGATGCTCGGGTACTCTACAGAGCACCAGAGCACAATGTAAGTCAAAGGGAGAACCAGAGCATTAAACCAGACACCCCCTGCTCTAAAGAAGGGAGGGTGTCTGGTTAACAGTAAAAGGTCAGAAATTGATGAAAACACCACTGAAATGGTTTTGGAACAGCATGGGGAGGATGTCTGGATGCATCTTGGACTCCCAGGTCGCTGTTGGTAACGATGTTGTCCGAGTAGTACGCCAATTTTACAGACTGACAATAATACGCACAAAACCGAAGAAAAAAAATCGATTTTAGAGGAAAAATTGTTAGGAAACATTCTTTCATGTATATTTACTTGTATATAAAGTACAGGTGCTGCCAAAAATTACAAGGAAGAGGCACTCCGATACAACCTGTATATCACATAAAGGAGGGCCTCATTCACATTGTGGTACAATTGTTCAGGTAGTGGGACTCCTACACTCATAAAGCCTATGCACTAAGTGAAAGAGCTGCCAAAAATTACAAGGAACCGGACCTGACCACCTAAAACATTATGGGCGAGGGCCTGCGGGTGACCCTCTAAAACATTAGGGTTGAGGGTCTGCTGCTGAGCTGACCCTCTAAAACATTAGGAGCGAGGGCAGCCTAATGAGCATGTTGATATGATGGAGGAGGAGCACGAGAAAAAGAAGATTGAACCATATACCCTTTCTTTGGTGGAAGGGGTACATGGGAATACAGTGTATTCAATACACCATAAAAGCCACATTTAAAGTGCCTTTATGTTCAGTAGCTTTCCTCTGGTGGAGTAGAGAAGTCAGGGGCAATCCAGGCCTTGTTCATTTTGATAAGAGTCAACCTTTCAGCAGTTTCAGTTGACAAGCGGATACACTTATCAGTTATTATGCCCCCAGCAGCACTAAATACCCACTCTGACAAAACGCTGGTGGCAGGGCAGGTCAGTACCTCCAAAACATAGAGTGCCAGTTCACGCCACGTGTCCAGCTTGGACACCCAATAGTTGTAAGGCACAGAGGGATCACTGAGGATCCTGACACGGTCTGGTACGTACTCCTTCACCATCTTCCAAAAATTTTCCCTTCTTCTGACACTAGGCCGCGCATCAGGGTGAGGGTGCTGGCGGGGTGTCATGAAACTGTCCCAGGCTTTGGACAGTATTGCCCTGCCTCTGTTAGAACTGCTGTGTGTTCCCCTTGTCTCCCCTCCTTGGTTACCCAAGGAACTACGTACTCTGCCGCCAGCGTTGTCAGATGAAAATTTTTGGAGCAATTTTTCCACAATAACCTTCTGGTATTACACCATTTTGCTAGTCCTCTCCACCACAGGAATGAGAGATGAGAAGTTCTCTTTGTAGCAGGAGTCGAGAAGGGTGAACAACCAGTAATCGGTGTTAGCCAAAATGCGTACAACGCGAGGGTCACGGGAAAGACAGCATAACATAAAGTCAGCCATGTGTGCCAGTCTCAACAGACAAAACTTTGCTGTCCTCATCAGGAGGATGACTCTCAATCTCCTCATCCTCTTCCTTCTTTTCGGACCATCCACACTGAACATATGGAGAAAACCTGCTATAGGTACTACTCTCTGTAGCGGAGGCAACAGTCTCCTGCTCCTCATCCCCATCATCATCCAATTCGCGCTGAAAAGACGAACTGAGAGTGGGCTGGCTATCACATTGTGGACTGTCATCCCCCATTTCCACCTCTTCCACATGCAAAGCATCCGTCTTTATTGTGAGCAGCGAGCATTTCTGTAGACACAAAAGTGGGATGGTTATGCTGATAATAGCGGCATCGCCGCTCACCCTCTGTGTTGATTCCTCAAAGTTGCGTAAAACCTCACAGAGGTCAGACATCCATGCCCACTGGTATTCCACTACTGCCCTCTGCTGCTCACAAAGCCTGGCCAACACGTGGAACGTGGATTTCCAGCGCGTGCTTACGTCGCACAACAGTTAGTGAGCTGGCAATTGCAAGTGCTGCTGCAGCGCTGCCAGACTGGTGGCAGCTGTAGATGACTTTCGGAAATGGGCACACATGCGGCGCACCATCACCAGTAGCTCAGGCAAATTGGGGTAGGTTTTGAGAAACAGCTGAGCCACTAAGTTGAACACGTGGGCTAGGCATAGTATGTGTGTGAGCTTGCCGAGCACCAAATCCACGACCAAGTTACGGCCATTATCAGTCACAACCATGCCTGGTTGTAGGTTGAGTGGCGAGAGAGCCACAGCTCAGTCTGGTCCCTTATACCCTGCCACAGCTCTGCGGCGGTGTGCTGTTTGTCACTTAGGCAAATAAGTTTCAGCATGACCTGTTGCCCCTTTCCCACTGCAGTGCTAAACTGCTTCCAGCTACTGACTGATGGCTGACTGGTGCTGCAAGATGAGAATTCAGAGGTGGAAGTGGAGTAGGAGATGGAGGAGGAGAAGGGGGGGTTGCAGCCACTAATGTAGGTGGTGGCGGAAATCCTGATGGAAGTAGGGCCCGCAATCCTTGGCGTTGGTTGCACCTGTGCCATCCCAGGGTACGACTCGCTCTCGGCCTTCACAACATTCACCCAAGCACTTGTCCATGTGTCAGTCGTTAAGTGGACCTTCCCAATAACTGCGTTGGTCAGGGCACGGGTGATGTTAAGGGACACATGCTAGTGTAAGGCAGGGATGGCACACCAGGCAAAATAGTGACGGTAGGGGCTGAGAAACGAGGGACGGCCGCCGCCATCAGGCTGCGGAAATCCTCAGTGTCGACAAGCCTAAATGGCAACATTTCCAGGACCAGTAATTTGGAAAGGTGCGCATTTAGTGTTATGGCCTGTGGGTGGGTGGCTGGGTATTTGCTCTTTCGTTCAAAGACCTGGGGTATGGACATCTTTACGTTGCGCTGGGACACAGAAGTGGATGTGCTAGCTGATGGTGCTTGCAAAAGTCCAGTCCATAACACAGGGGAAGAGGAGGCAGTGGTGTGACCCGCAGACACTGAATGTGGACCCAGGCGTTCGGCCCATCTATTAGGGTGCTTTGATGCCATGTGTCGGCTCATGCTGGTGGTGGTAAGGTTGCTAGTGTTCATGCCCCTGCTCATTTTGGTACAGCACAGGTTGAAAATGACAATTCTTTTATTGTCCGCACTTTCATCAATACAGTGCCAGACTGCAGAACATCTACCCCTTGGGGAGATTTCCGCAAGGGGGTGCTCCGGGGAACAGTTGCTGGCCTATTTGGTGTGGCCCGCCTTCTCCCTTTTGTCACCCCACTGCCTCTTTCAGCCTATTGCGATGCTGCGTATCCCTCCCCCACTGCACTGCTGTCCTCGCTCGGCTTACCACCTTCCTAGGTTGGGTCAGTGATTTCATTGTCCACCACCTCCTTTTCCACTTCCTCACTCTGGTCATCCTCCTGACTTGTTGACCTAACAACAACCTCACTTATTGACAACTGTGTCTCATCCTCATCATCAACCTCTTGAGACACTAATTGCAGTTGACTTATTAGCAACTGTGTTTCATCATCATCATCCACCTCGTGAAACTCTAATTGCCGTTCCCCCCACCATCTTCTTCTGACTGTGGATGCTCAAGAGTTTGGGAATCAGGGTGCAAGCTCTCCTCATGTCCCTCTTCAAGCAGGCTTGGTGAGAGGCCCAAATTAAGGAATGCCGATGAAAAGAGCTCCTCTGAATATCCGAGTGTGGGATCACTTGTTTGCAAAGACTCTTCATGGTGGGAGGAAGGAAAATCAGGGCTAGGATTCTGTTGACCAGACTCTTGGCTACTGAGACTAGACTTTGCGGAAGACAGAGTGGTGCTTAACTGACTGGAAGCATTATCTGCTACAATCCAACCGAACACCTGGTCGTACTGGTGTGACGTCGAGAGTGGTGTCCTGCTCCACCCTGCAAACTGGGACATGAAGCTAGGTATTGTGGATGAGTGTGTTTCTTGTGCTCTGGCAGCAGACACAGTTTCACCAAGCACAGGGCCACGGCCTCTGTGTGCACCATCAGCAGCACGGCTACTTCTCCATCCCTTACTGCTCGCCTTCCGCATATTAAATGGTATATATGCTTGCAAGTATGTCACACGTACAGTAGCGAAGGTTTTTGTAAGTGTATGCGCAAATAAATTAGACTGAATGTCACTGATATTTAGGTTTGGCAAACGTTATACAGGAGATGTAGCACAGGTAATGTTGCTGACAACAGCAAAGAAAACATTAGACTTGATGTCACTGATATTTAGGATGGGCAAACTTTATACAGGAGATGTAGTACAGGTAATGTCGCTGTCACCAGCGGCGAAAAAATTACACTGAATGTCACTGATATTTCGGATGCGCTATAGTTATACTGGATATGTAGCGCAGGTAATGTCGCAGCAGTAATGCAGCGGCCAAACAATTGCACGCAATTTAGCACAGGTTGCGCTAAAAATATATATTGCTGCCAGATACAACAATAGTCCTTAAAAGGACTTTTGGGTCTCTACAATAGCATGCAATTTAGCGCAGGTTGCGCTAAAAATATATATATTGCTGCCAGACACAACAATAGTCCTTAAAAGGACTTTTGGGTCTCTAACACCAACCCTGCCTAACAAAAAAATAAAATTCAATTCCCTACACTATCTGTCCCTTCTACAGCACAGCTCTTCCTGACTAAGACTGGCCGAACCACGTGTTATTGGGTGCTTTATAGCACCCGATGACGCGTTCCGGGCAGCAAATCACTGTAATGCCAGTAACCAACATGGCTACGGCATTAAAGTGAGTGGTAGTACTTACCCGCATGTTTATTGGCTGCGTAGCAGCTGACAAAAGTGCGTGGAGGAGACTCGAGCATCTCGCTCGAGCACACGCGGTATTCGGCCGAACACTGCGATGTGCGGAGCATCGTAATGCTCGAGCCGAACTGGTGTTCGGCCGAGCATGCTCGATCAACACTAGTATATATGCTTGCAAGTATGTCATGCTTACAGTAGCGCAGGGTTTGTAAGTGTATGCGCAAATAAATTACACTCAATTTTACAGATATTTAGGATGCGCAAACGTTATACAGGATATATAGCGCAGGTAATGTCGCTGTCAGCAGCGGCCAAACAATTGCGCTGAATGTCACCGATATTAAGGATGCGCAAATGTAACACAACAGATGTAGCAGAGGTTGTGTCATTGTCCCTACACTATCTGTTCCTTCTGCTGCAGCTCGCCCTGACTAAAACTGAGCCGAACCACGTGTTATCGGGTGCTATATAGCCAGCCAATCACTGTAATGTCAGTAACCAACATGGCTACGGCATTACAGTGAGTGCCAGTACGTAGCAGCTAACAAACGAGCGGGTAGGAGACTCTAGCATTGCGCTCGAGCACACGAGGTGCCTAGCCTGTCAAAATGGTGTTCGGCCTTCATACACGCCCAACACTAGTGAGGACGTGACATCGCGCCCTTCTCCTTCCCCTGACCTGCCTCCCATGATCCGGTTGCCTCATATACAAGCGTTCCTCCGCTTGATCCCTATCCCCCAGGGCGTCTATTGTGACTCACGCCATGGAATGGTGATATGAGAAAGACCACTGCATGTTTTTCTGGCTCTGCATATGACAAAGACTGCATGTTTTTCTGGTTCGTCCCATGTCTCTCTCCCCTGCCACTCTCCCCACTAGCTCCTGCGTTCTCAGCACCCTTCCTCCTCCGTTGAAGTTTGTTGCCACGTGCGGGTTGATCGGGGCCCTGCGGGTTTAGTGAGACGCCCGGAGCGTCTGCTCTGTGGATCTCACTTGTGCTATTGTCCCGGCTTTATCTTGATCAGTTGTGCGCTCCCCGTGGACACTCTCTTTCCCCCTCCTCCTTGCAATCCTGGAAAGAACTTGTGGAAAAACTCTTAATAGAGAGGGCCCATCGAATCCCCGGGGTAAACCAAATCCCAGAATGCAACCTCGGGTTCTTCTGGCAAATATTCTTGTTTTCTGGGATAGAGACGTGATCCTAAAGAGGGCCAGAGAAGTGCCCCCCCCCCATTGTTATAATGGCAGCAAACTGTCCTTTTTTTTCCGTATTTCTCGAAAGATATCCATGAAAAGAGACGCAGTTTTTTTGCTGTAAAAAAGCATCTACAGGCCAAAGACATTAAGTACTCTTTTCTTTATCCAGCTAAACTCCGGATAATTTTTTATGGAGCGACTCACTATTTTGATACTCCGGCTCTTGTTACGGACTGGCTTGATCGGAACAATGTCTAATTGGGGTGTTTTCTTCTTTTTTTTTGAATTTTTATGGTGGGGGCAGGATCAGGATAGGGGGAGGGATGGTCTATAGAGAGAGAGATCTGCTCTTTGAAAGTGGCGGATCATGGGGGGTGGGGGTGTTTTTGTGTGGTTTTTTTTTTGTGTGGGTTGCGATGCATCTCGTTGGAAAGTGTGGGGTTGTTCAGGGGGGTCCACAGATTTTTTTATTTCATTCTATTAGCTGATTATATGTCTGTAAGAATTCTCACCTCGAATGTACGGGTTCTTGGGGATAAGCTAAAAAGACAGGCTTTGTTTGATTTAGTCCAGAGACATCTATCAGCAGTTGTTTGCTTATTGGAAACCAATTTTACTGAAGAGGCTGCAACGTGGATTAGTAGAGGATGGGTCTCGCAGGCATTTCATTCAACTTTCACCAGTCACTCCAGAGGAGTGACGGTGCTTATACATAAAAAGATCAATTTTGCCTGCGAGGCCTCCTCTATTGATAAGCAGGGCAGATTTGTTTTTTGTTTTATGGGAAACTTTTTGGAGAATGATGTATTTTAGCTTTTATTTATATTCCACCCCCTTATCTTTTTATGTACTTAACAGTTTATTTTTGTTCACGGAACAACGCCCAGATTATCTTACTTTAGTGAATGTGGACTTTAATTGTGTGTTCAACCTCAAGACCGGACATCTAATCAGGGGTCCCCCCGGGGTCCCCCCGGCTCGATTTTGCCAAGAGTCTGGCTTTCTAGATGTCTAGAGTTTTTTAGTACGGGGTAGAAGAATGTATTCCTGTGTGTCTAAGGCTACATGCACACGAATGTTGTTTGTTTCCGTGTCCGTTCCGTTTTTTTTGCGGATAGGATGCGGACCCATTCACACAGCGGTGTGCTGTCCGCATCAGTTTGTCCGTTCTGCAGCCCCGCAAAAAAAAAAGAACATGTCCTATTCTTGTCTGTTTTAGGCATTGTTACAATGGATCCGCAAAAAAAAGGATGGCATACGGATGTCATCCATTTTTTTTTTGCGGAGCTGCAATTTGTGGACCGCAAAACACATGCGGTCGTGTGCATGTAGCCTAAATCTGGGAATTGTATGTCCAGGATCGATCTGGCTTTAATAAAGGAAAAATATCAAATATATTAAACAAATGAAATATGAAGTCAGGTCGCTCTCGGATCATGTCCCTGTATCCCTTGAGCTTTGTTTGTATGATGATAGGGAGGGGGTAGAACCTCCCTTTAGATTGAACCCTTAATGACTCCTGGTAATAGAAAACCATGATTGGTTGAATCAAGAGATGGTGTATTTTTGGGATGTTAATTATAAATCAGCTAAAATTCAATTGGTTTGGGATGTGTTTAAGGCATTTATTAGGGGGCTATTTGTAATTTACACCTCAAATTTAAGACGGGGGTATGGGAGGAAAGAGAGGGCTTTAAAAGCAGCTGCATTATCTGGGATGATTCAGTTTTCTAGGAATAAAACGGAGGCGAATAGAAGGGTGATGCAAAATACAAGTCAGGAGTACTCTGAATTTCTCCTTGATAAGGCTCAGCAGAGACTCTTCTTCAAGGGACAAAATTTTGCGAATCTGGTCGTCCAGGAAAGCTTCTAGCTAAGGTGATATCTAATCAGGTTAAGAAAAAAAGAAATACTTAATATTCGCTTAACTGAGGGTATAATTACTGATAATCAAGAGAAAATAAAGGAAGCTTTTCTAAAATATTTTGCAGAAATATATAAAACTAGTAACAATATTCCGGATGGAATGATGGATGATTATTTGGACTCCATCACTTTCCCTGTTCTTACTGATGTACAGAGAGAATGCTTTGAAGTAGAATTCTCACTCCAGGAACTTGAGGCTGCAATAAAGGCCTGTTCGGGAAACTCTTCCCCTGGATCAGATGGTTTTCCATACGAGTTCAATCGTAAGTATGGTGATGTTATCTTACCACGCTTTTTAAAAGCTAATTGATGAGTCACTGGACAATGGTATTCTCCCTGTGTCAATGACAGAAGCTGTAATCGTATTAATATTGAAAAAGGGGAAAGATCCTTTAGATATGGGGTTGCTCTTGAATACAGATGTTAAGCTCTTATCTAGGATGTTGGCCACAAGGCTTTCCAGAGTTATCTCCTCAATTATACACCTGGATTAGTAGAACTACAGGTAACAGCACTCTGCTAGTCAATTGCACAAAGATATAAGCAAACACTGAAAGAATAAATGCTTGGTGGTCATACTTACTGCAAATGCAGCTAGAAGCTCTTTGCGAATATAATTGATCAAAAATATTTCGGGCCCATCTACCAGTCGACAAGGTAGCTTCTAATCAGATGGGTCCTACTCTAACATGCCTCTCCTGGGCTTACAGCCTACAATCTGGGCAAAGTAGTACCAAGCTGTATCCTACGCATGCCTCTCCCAGGCTGTGAGCCTGCAGTATGGGCTGGGTAGAATACAGCTGTACAAGCTATCTGATTAAAAGCACATGGTAAATGGGCTGGTGGTGCACGGTTCAATCTCACCACCAGGGGGCGCCACCCCCCTAGTGGCAGTGACAATGGGGGAAAAATAAACGAACCAGCACCTCCACAATAAGTGAATTTGAGAACGCAGGTGCACGCTACCTTGGCTGAAACACACTTGGATTAGTAGAACTACAGGTAACAGCACTCTGCTAGTCAATTGCACAAAGATATAAGCAAACACTGAAAGAATAAATGCTTGGTGGTCATACTTACTGCAAATGCAGCTAGAAGCTCTTTGCGAATATAATTGATCAAAAATATTTCGGGCCCATCTACCAGTCGACAAGGTAGCTTCTAATCAGATGGGTCCTACTCTAACATGCCTCTCCTGGGCTTACAGCCTGATCAGAATGGGTTTATCCCTAATAAAGGTACCCATCTTAACCTCCATCGACTTTTTGCGAATATACAGTCATCCGTGGGGGAATCCCGCTCCATCCTGTCTTTGGATGCCTCTAAGGGAGGCATGCTCAACCTGCGGTCCTCCAGCTGTTGTAAAACTACAACTCCCACAATGCCATGCTGTAGGCTGATAGCTGTAGGCTGTTTTGGCATGCTCGGAGTTGTAGTTTTGCAACAGCTGGAGGGCCGCAGTCTAAGGCATCCAACAGGGTGGAGTGGAAATTTTTATGGAGAGTATTGGAAAGGATGGAATTTGGTACAAGCTTTATAAGTATGGTTAGGCTCTTGTATAATTCTCCTATTGCGAAACTGAATCTTAATGGCAATCTTACGCCGAGTTTTATGTTGACAAGAGGCATTCGTCAAGGTTGCCCACTTTCCCCGTTATTGTTCGATATCTATATTGAGTCTCACTCAGGGTTAGGAAAGATACAGGGTTTGAAGGGTTTGGAGTGTTGGGATTTGAGGATCGGATTTCGCTATATGCAGATGATGTCCTATTTTTCATAATTCATACTAATATAATTCTCCCAAGAATTATTTGTATAGTCAACTCTTTTGGGAAAGTTTCAGGCCTGAACATTAATTGGTCAAAGACCACTCTTATGTTACTAGACAATTTTAAATATCGGAGCGAGGGGCCCTTGACGATGTTAAAGGTGGTTGATTAATTTGAATATCTTGGTATGTTGAAAAACACACATGGAAATCCAGCTCTTTATCCAAAAGCAGGAATACTTTATTTCAGCGGTTTAAAAACCTCTGTTCACAGGAAATGTAGCATAGTTACGCGTTTGAGACCACCTCTATTCTGGGTCCTTCATCATGACATGACAAGTGGGAGCCTTGCGTGCAGTGCATCTAATACCCCCCTTCACCACATCTGACTACTGTTTATCATAACTCAACACAGGTAAGTGCTTTTTAACAATTTTGCATATCTAGTCATACTCCTCACTGTATTGCATGACAAATGTAGTAGCCTGCATATTAGGATGACTGGGTTTATGTGGAATGTCAGAGTGCCACTTCTTTGGAAAGATTAACTCTTTCCTATTCATATCAGATACACATTGTCTCCATTTTAAGATATGACCACGTGAGTATGATCTATTGGAGAGCCTATCGATTATATTATCTGACTCAAAAGTGAAAATGTCCATATCTGAACAATTACGTCTTGCACGGATAAATTTACCTTTTGGAATGTTATGTACAACATCGGGTGGATGACACGAGGAGGCATGTAAAATTGTGTTACCTGACAATTCCTTCCTATAAGTGGATATTGAATATCTTGGTATGTTGATATCGCCTAGGGTTGAAGATTTTACTCAACTTAATTTAACTCCACTGATAACTAAACAGAGATCAAAAATTACGATATGGCTTTGATTACCTTTGACTAGAGCTGATAGAATTGCTTTGGTTAAGATGGTGATTCTACCCCAACTTCTCTAATGACCTTCTCTGGGGAAGAAAACGAGTGAGGTTAAAGCTGGACATTTTTACAAGCCGATCAAGCAGGGAGGGTTGAATCTTCCCTACTTTAAGGGTTACTTTCTGGCTGGCCAGTTATGGCTATTTTGTGAATGGGAGAAAAAAAGTGCTTTGTGTAAGATCTTGGTGAAACGATCTCCATTTGATAATATATTTACTGTACCTTGTTGGAATCTGGGCGATTAAATAATGTTGAACATGAACATAGAGTGACAGGAAAGCTATTCTCCAGATCTTGGACTACTATTAGAAGTTGGATGGGGATAAAGGGATCTCTTTTGTGCACTCCTCTCTGGCACAATTTTTATTTACAGGATGTTCATAAGTTATGTTGTGGATAAGTTTTGGCAGAAAAGAATGTTATGTTTCACAGGTGGTGAGGAACGGTGACATACTTCCCTTTTCTGATTTAGTACACACGGGTAGTTTAGGTAATTTAAGTGCCGCTTGAAGTGGGCTAAAGCACATTTGGACAAGCCAGCTTCATTTTGGAATAAGGTGCTCTGGACTGATGAAACTAAAATTGAGTTATTTGGCCATAACAAGGGGCGTTATGCATGGAGGAAAAAGAACACAGCATTCCAAGAAAAACACCTGCTACCTACAGTAAAATATGGTGGTGGTTCCATCATGCTGTGGGGCTGTGTGGCCAGTGCAGGGACTGGGATTCCACTCAGTATCAGCAGATTCTGGAGACCAATGTCCAGGAATCAGTGACAAAGCTGAAGCTGCGCCGGGGCTGGATCTTTCAACAAGACAACGACCCTAAACACTGCTCAAAATCCACTAAGGCATTTATGCAGAGGAATAAGTACAACGTTCTGGAATGGCCATCTCAGTCCCCAGATCTGAATATAATTGAAAATCTGTGGTGTGACTTAAAGAGAGCTGTCCATGCTCGGACGCCATCAAACCTGAATGAACTAAAGATGTTTTGTAAAGAGGAATGGTCCAAAATACCTTCAACCAGAATCCAGACTCTCATTGGAACATACAGGAAGCGTTTAGAGGCTGTAATTTCTGCAAAAGGAGGATCTACTAAATATTGATTTCATTTCTTTTTTGTGGTGCCCACATTTATGCACCTGCCTAATTTTGTTTAAACGATTATAGCACACTTTCTGTAAATCCAATAAACTTCATTTCACTTCTCAAATTTCACTGTGTGTGTCTCCTATATGATATATTTAACTGACATTTTTTATCGTAACAACCAATGATTTATACAGGAAAATCATGACGATTAACAAGGTTGCCCAAACTTTTGCATTGCACTGTAAGCGTGAATACTACAACAATACACATGGTAGTGCACAACATTATTTGAGAGGTCCAAAAATGTCCAGGCTATGGAAGGGTTCCAAACAAAAGACCCAGAGCCAGAATGTGAGTAGTGGCAGTACCAACTATCCAGCTAGAAGTAGTAATAATAGGCTGCAGTTGCCCCTGCTGGCTTTGGAAAGGCGCAGATGAGGATGAGATTGTGGATTGGATGGCTCACTCCTGCTCTCAGCAGGATGACGTGGAGGTGACTTCAGATTCCGACACCGTGCTATAGAGCCAGGGTTCACAGCATTCCTCATGCTCCTCCTCCTTGTAGCTCCAAAGAAGTTTTCAGTGGAGTACTCTCAGTCTTCACTGCCCCTTCCTAGCAGGGAGCCTTTCTTTTTCCTAAGAAGTGGCAGGGAAACCCTACCATGCCCTACTTCAGATAGTCAAGAGAGTCTCCCTGTTAACAAATTGCGACCCTATGCATACCTGTGTTGATGGTGGTGGCAATAGTTGCACCTGTAGCCACGGCATTGGCAGTTGTAACAGCGCAGGGGCAGCCAGGGAACACACAGAGCAGGGGAGGGGGGCCCAGGAGCCCATCATGATATATCGGTATGATAAAAGCAGCAGGGAGGGTGAGGACTCCGATGACGATTGTGTGCTGGACAGGACCCAAGAATTAGATTGGGGTGCTGAAGAGGAGGCAACATCAGTGGAGAAGGGCGGTGGCAGCAGCAATTAAGAGCAGAGGCCACGTACCTCCCAAAGAACAGCCAGGGCCACGTCTGCTTTGGGATCTGGTGATGCTGCTGACACTGTGAAGGAATTAGGTCAAAAATATGCCAGAGCTTAGCCCAGCTTTGCTGCCTGTAGCTCTGTGAGAGCAACTCGCATATGGCGGCAGGCACACAAAACCATAGCGGTGTGCAAGATCTGCAGGATTAAAATTAGCCAGGGGCATTCAAACACAATTATAGGTACCAAAGTTCTATTGCCGCATATGAGGCGGCATCACTAGAGTTGAGCGAACCCGAACTGTAAAGTTCGGGTTCGTTCCGAACTTTAGGGTTTTTGGCACCCGGACCCGAACATTTACGTAAAAGTTCGGGTTGGGGTTCGGTGTTCGGCGATTTTTATGGAGCTTTTTGAAAGGCTGCAAAGCAGCCAATCAACAAGCGTCATACTACTTGCCCCAAAAGGCCATCACAGTCATGTCTACTATTGGCATGGCTGTGATTGGCCAACTGCAGCATGTGACCCAGCCTCTATTTAAGCTGGAGTCACGTAGCGCCGCCCGTCACTCTGCTCGGATTAGTGTAGGGAGAGGCTGCAGCTGCTGTGAGGGAGAGATCATGGAGAAATCTTATGAAGATTCTGAGCTGATTCTTTACTCAGCGATCTACAGCAAATGTGTTTTGTGGGTGCAGTGCACAATTTTTTTGAGCCTGCCCTCAGCCAACTACTACTGAAAACAAACTTTTTTCCTTTAGTTAGTCAATATCAATACATAATCGGCAGCCATTTTATGCAACGATAGTGCACCAGCACAGGCTATCTGCATGTCTGCAAGTCCAGAAATACAGCTTTTTACTTACTGGGGTGAAAAAAATACATCTGTTTCATATAGTGCACATCTGGGATTAGACGTGCATAAGTGATTGTCACATTTAGGCCAGAAATACGTCTTTTTGCTTACTGGGGTGAAAAAAATACATCTGTTTCATATAGTGCACATCTGGGATTAGACGTGCATAAGTGAGTGTCACATTTAGGCCAGAAATACGGCTTTGTGCTTACTGGGGTGAAAAAAATACATCTGTTTCATATACTGCACATCTGGGATTAGACGTGCATAAGTGATTGTCACATTTAGGCCAGAAATACGGCTTTTTGCTTACTGGGGTGAAAAAAATACATCTGTTTCATATAGTGCACATCTGGGATTAGACGTGCATAAGTGAGTGTCACATTTAGGCCAGAAATACGGCTTTGTGCTTACTGGGGTTAAAAAAATACATCTGTTTCATATACTGCACATCTGGGATTAGACGTGCATAAGTGATTGTCACATTTAGGCCAGAAATACGGCTTTTTGCTAACTGGGGTGAAAAAACCCTCTGATATACTGCACATCTGGGATTAGACGTGCATAAGTGATTGTCACATTTAGGCCAGAAATACGGCTTTTTTCTTACTGGGGTCAAAAAAATACATATGTTTCATATAGTGCACATCTGGGATTAGACGTGCATAAGTGATTGTCACATTTAGGCCAGAAATACGTCTTTTTGCTTACTGGGGTGAAAAAACCCTCTGATATACTGCACATCTGGGATTAGACGTGCATAAGTGATTGTCACATTTAGGCCAGAAATACGGCTTTTTTCTTACTGGGGTCAAAAAAATACATCTGTTTTATATAGTGCACATCTGGAATTAGACGTGCATAAGTGAGTGTCACATTTAGGCCAGAAATACAGCTTTTTGGTTACTGGGGTGAAGAGGGAGGTGAGAGGTACCTAAGTGTCACGTCAGACCATTAAAAAACATTTACATCAGCGTGGTCTGCGTGCTAGACGACCTGCAAAGGTACCTGACCACAGGCATCATCATCTTGAATGGGCCAGGGAGCATCTACGATGGACGAGGGACCAGTGGTACTCAGTGCTGATCATTGATGAAAGTCAGTACACGCTGAGTGAAAATGATGGCTGCCAACCATGTTGGAGATGTCAAGGAGAGCACTATGCATCTGTCACTGTTGTCACCAGACAAACCTTTGGTGGTGATGGTGTTACAGTGTGGGCAGTTGTGTCTAGTCAATACAGAACTGCTGTACACTTTGTGAATGGTACAGTGACAAGCCCATACTACTTGAATAACATCATTAATCCGGTCATTATTGCTTTGCATGAACAACACTGGCCAAATTTCATCTTCATGGATGACAATGCTCCAGCTCATCGAGGTCCATTATTGCTGGAGACTAAGGTACCTCAAATGGAGTGGCCTGCACTTTCTCCAGACCTGAATCCCATTGAAAACCTATAGGATCAGCTGAGTTGCCGTGTAGAGGCTCGTAACTCTGTACCCCAGAACCCTAATGACATGAGGGACGCCCTTCAAGATGAGTGGGGAGTCGACTTGTGAACAGCATGAGACATTGTTGTAAAGCTATAATTGATGCTCATGGCTAGTGATGGACAAACATCGGCCGGGACGGTTCGCGAACGCGAATGTGTGTTCACTTACTAGAAGTGCACAAATAGTCCCACAACATGGACAGTGACATACCAGAGCGGGATCATTGGCAAAAATTCCCACAAAAAATATGGGTCAAAGTTTGGCGCAATGCAAAAGAATATGGCGCTGGCGGACATCGCCATATGTTCGCATGTTTGGCGAATCGCGAACGCGCAAAGTTCGCCATGAAACGACCGCCGGGCGAACCGCAAGGCCATCTCTACTCAAGGCCACATGATGAGTTTTTGAGACATTTAAATTTTTTAGGGGTTATACCCACCACTGTTGTTGGCTTTTGTTTTAATTAATTGTTTGAGATGAGGAAATCACCATTGCATGCTTCTACTTAAATGCTCTACTTTCATGATGTAATATCACTGTAGCTGTAGCATGAACTTTTTAGATTTTCCATAAATTCCCCCCGAAAGCCATATATCCCTAACTTTTTGTGAATAGTGTATGTCAGAGTCATTCAGACATCATTCACTATTGCTGTCATTGCATTCCAGAGCTTGGGGAGGGGAGAGGGAAAAAGCAAAAATTCATTAAAAATAAATGAAGAGATAACAAGTCCTAGGAGGCTAGAGGGGGTTATATACCAACTTTCAGGGCAATTTCCAAAAACTTTCAAAAAGCATTGCTTACCTCTCCAGACAGTGGAGAAGCAAATTGTGGGGTTATTACATACCATATGTATCTCTGGGGCTATATGAGAGGAACAATTTTGTATGCAGGGGAGAAAGGTGTTAACGTTCTAATTACAATACATTGTGGGAGATGCAAGTGCTTGATTTAGTTGCTGCCGACCCACAGAAGGAAGTCCTCTAGATAAGTGAGTAAAAGAGTTTTACAATGACTTTAAATTTTGTGGGATGACCCCTATAAAGAGAATGTGTAATCAAAAATAAAATTATTTAACCCCTTAAGGACACAGCCTTTTTACACCTTAGGACCAGGCCATTTTTTTAAAATCTGACCAGAGTCCCTTTAAGTGCTGATAACTTTAAAACGCTTTGACTTATCCAGGCCGTTCTGAGATTGTTTTTTCGTCACATATTGTACTTCATGACACTGGTAAAATGGAGTCAAAAAAATAATTTTTTTTGCACCAAAAAATACCTAATTTAACAAAAATTTGGAAAAATTTGCAAATTTCAAAGTTTCAGTTTCTCTACTTCTGTAATACATAGTAATACCCCCAAAAATTGTGATGACTTTACATTCCCCATATGTCTACTTCATGTTTGAATTGTTTTGGGAATGATATTTTATTTTTTGGGGATGTTATAAGGCTTAGAAGTTTAGAAGCAAATCTTGAAATTTTTCAGAAATTTACAAAAACTCAATTTTTAGGGACCAGTTCAGGTCTCAAGTCACTTTGCGAGGCTTACATTATAGAAACCACCTAAAAATGACCCCATCTAAGAAACTACACCCCTCAAGGTATTCAAAACTGATTTTGCATACGTTGTTAACCCTTTAGGTGTTGCACAAGAGTTATTGGCAAATGGGGAGGAAATTTGAGAATTTCATTTTTTTGTCTAATTTTTCATTTTAACCCATTTTTTCCACTAACAAACCAAGGGTTAACAGCCAAACAAGACTGTATCTTTATTGCCCTGACTCTGCCGTTTACAGAAACACCCAATATGTGGCCGTAAACTACTGTACGGCCACACAGCGGGGCGTAGAGGGAAAGGTGCGCCGTATGGTTTTTGGAAGGCTGATTTTTATGGACCGGTTTATTTACACCATGTCCCATTTGAAGCCCCCTGATGCACCCCTAGAGGAGAAACTCCCTAAAAGTGACCCCATCTAAGAAACTACACCCCTCAAGGTATTTAAAACTGATTTTACATACGTCGTTAACCCTTTAGGTGTTGCACAAGAGTTATTGGCAAATGGCGATGAAATTTGAGAATTTCATTTTTTTGCCTAATTTTCCATTTTAACCCATTTTTTCCACTAACAAAGCAAGGGTTAACAGCCAAACAAGACTGTATCTTTATTGCCCTGACTCTGCTGTTTACAGAAACACCCAATATGTGGCCGTAAACTACTGTACGGGCACACAGCGGGGCGTAGAGTGAAAGGTGCGCCGTTTGGTTTTTGGAGGGCTGATTTTGCTGGACTGTTTTTTTGGCACCATGTCCCATTTGAAGCCCCCCTGATGCACCCCTAGATTATAAACTCCATAAAAGTGACCCCATCTAAGAAACTACACCCCTCAAGGTATTCAAAACGGATTTTACAAACTTTGTTAACCCTTTAGGTGTTGCACAAGATTTAATGGAAAATAGAGATACAATTTCAAAATTTCACTTTTTTGGCAGATTTTCCATTTTAATATTTTTTTTCCAGTTACAAAGCAAGGGTTAAGAGCCAAACAAAACTCATTATTTATGGCCGTAATTCTGTAGTTTACAGAAACACCCCATATGTGGTCGTAAACCGCTGTACGGGCACACGGCAGGGCGCAGAAGGAAAGGAACACCATATGGTTTTTGGAAGGCAGGTTTTGCTGGACTGTTTTTTTTTACACCATGTCCCATTTGAAGCCCCCCTGATGCACCCCTAGAGTAGAAACTTCAAAAAAGTGACCCCATTTTAGAAACTACGGGATAGGGTGGCAGTTTTGTTGGTACTAGTTTAGGGTACATATGATTTTTGGTTGCTCTATATTACACTTTTTGTGCGGCAAGGTAACAAGAAATAGCTTTTTTGGCACCTTTTTTTTTTTGTTATTTACAACATTCATCTGACAGGTTAGATCATGTGGTAATTTTATAGAGCAGGTTGTCACGGACGCGGCGATACCTAATATGTATACAATTTTTTTTATTTATATAAGTTTTACACAATGATTTCATTTTTAAAACCAAAAAAATGTTTTAGTGTCTCCATAGTCTAAGAGCCATAGTTTTTTCAGTTTTTGGGCGATTATCTTAAGTAGGGTCTCATTTTTTGCGGGATGAGATGACGGTTTGATTGGCATCTATTTTGGGGTGCATATGACTTTTTGATTGCTTGCTATTACACTTTTTGTGACGTAAGATGACAAAAAATAGCTTTTTTTACACCGTTTTTATTTTTATTTTTTTACGGTGGTCATCTGAGGGGTTAGATCATGTGATATTTTTATAGAGCCGGGCGATACGGACGCGGCGATACCTAATATGTATACTTTTTTTTTATTTATGTAAGTTTTACACAATGATTTCATTTTTGAAACAAAAAAAATTATGTTTTAGTGTCTCCATAGTCTAAGAGCCATAGTTTTTTCAGTTTTTGGGCGATTATCTTGGGTAGGGTATGATTTTTGCGGGATGAGATGACGGTTTGATTGTTACAATTTTGGCGTACATGCGACTTTTTTGATCACTTTTATTACCTTTTTTGGGAAGTAAGGT
Organism: Bufo bufo; assembly: GCF_905171765.1. Taxonomy (NCBI): domain Eukaryota; kingdom Metazoa; phylum Chordata; class Amphibia; order Anura; family Bufonidae; genus Bufo; species Bufo bufo. The sequence goes on along the minus strand of NC_053389.1, from coordinate 465,005,104 downwards.
GGGCAAAATTTCAATTTCATCATAGTTTTTTATTTTTTATTTTTATGGTGTTCACCGTTCGGGTAAAGTAACATGACCGTTTTATAGATCAGGTCGTTACGGACGCGGCGATACCAAACATGTGTAGGGAATTTTATTTTTTTCATTTTTTATCAGTGATAAATGTGTTTTTTGATTTTTACTTTTTTTTTACTTTTATTCACTTTTTTTGGACCCAGACCCACTTGGTTCTTGAAGATCCAGTGGGTCTGATGTCTGTATAATACAGTACAGAACAATATATATTGTACTGTACTGTATTTTACTTACACTGAACAGATCTATGCCTTTCAGCACAGATCTGTTCAGCACCATGGACAGCAGGACGCCTGAGAGGCGTCCTGTTGCCATGGGAACCTTCCCCGTCTGCTCAGAACTTCGCAGACGGGGAAGGGTAAGGAGGGGATCTCTCGGGGGGCTGTCTGGGGGCTCTCTCCCTCTCCATCGGGGGGCTGCAAAGGCACAGCAGCCCCCCGATGGGAGAGGGAGGGAGCTCCCTGCGCTGTTAACCTTTTCCATACAGCGGTCCGTACGGACCGCTGTATGGAAAGGGTTAAACGGCTGACATCGCATCGCAGATGTCAGCCGTTTATACCAGGGTGCCAGCAATGTGCTGGCACCCTGGTATACCCACTGAACACCAATGAATTTTCAAGGGGAGGCGGGCGGGGGATCGCGATCCCGCCTGCCGCACCGCCAGCCTCCCGCACCGCCCACACCGCCCGCAACCCTCCCCCTGCACCTCCCGCCACCATAAAAATTATTCGGGGGTGCAGGGGGGGGTGAATAAAACTTTTTTTAGGCATATAAAGTTTCTGATGACCGCGGGGACCAGAAACTGCAGAAATCGCAGCAAACCGCAGGTCTGAATTGACCTGCGGTTTGCCGCGATCGCCGACATGGGGGGGTCACGGGACCCCCCCCGCGCATTTAGCCTAGGTGCCTGCTCAATGATTTGAGCAGGCACCTGGTTCCGATCACTGCCGGCCGGGCGGCAGTGATCGGAACAACACATGACGTACCGGTACGTCATGTGTCCTTAAGTACCAGGACATCATGACGTACCGGTACGTCATGTGTCCTTAAGAGGTTAAACCACATTTTTGGGAAAACATATTTTTCATGCCACACAAAAAATGCTTAAAGGGGTTGTGTAACTTCAGAAAACGGCATTTATCATGTAGAGGAAGCTAATATAAGGCACTTAATAATGTATTGTGACTGCTTATATTGCTTCTTTTGCTGGGCTGATTCATTTTTCCATCACATTATACACTTCTCGTTTCCATGGTTACGACCACCCTGCAATCCAGCAGTGTTTGCACACTATAGGAAAAAGTGACGGCCTCTCTGGTGGCTGGGACTGTGGGAACTCACATAGGCTGCTGCTTTTTTTCTGTAGTGTGCAAGCATGGCCACCGCTGCTGGATTACAGGGTGGTCGTAACCATGGATACGAGTAGTGTATAATGTGATTGAAAAATTAATCCATCCAGCAAAGAAAGTAGTATGGACAATTACAAATACATTAGTAAATGTCTTGTATTAACTTTCTGTTCATAATAAATGCCATGTGCTGATGTGATACAACCCCTTTAACTACTGTAGTTTTCACCCTGGCGATTAGAAAATTCAAAAGAGATAAACTTCCTGTTTTTAGACATCCCAGTTTTCATCAGTGCTTTGCATTTTAGGGTGCGTTATCAGAATTACCTTGTTTTCACCTGAGGGAGGGCTTACTGTCACAGCGGTGACAGGTTTTAGAAGGTCTGAAAGATTATCTGCACATTAGTGATCTGACAGCCTCTTTTGGTTTTGGTTTCATTTTGTCTGTGTGTTGCTTGTATGTCCACACCTCCTGTTCAGGCATAGATCATGTGACCTTTACCTCCCCCTATTTAGTCTGACTTTACCGATCACTCCTCACTTTGGATAGCTTCATTTGGTTTTTGGAAGAGCTGGAGTGTGGTTCTAGTTGAAGTCCTGTTCATCCATCATCCATCATCCATCAGCCTCAGAAGTTAAGTGTTCCGCTTGTTGTATTTTGTATTCCCCCCCCACCTTTGTTGTTTACTAGGCCTCAGCGAGACTCTGGTTACTTCACCAGGGAAGGAGCGGTTTGTCTCTGACCTGTCATTACTATTAGGGCATCCAAGGGCCACCAGGGTTTTCTAGGTTCCTTTGTATGGGCATCTCTACCATCGAGAGGTGCCCATACGGATAGGAGTTAGGGCCAGGAGCAGGGTTTTATAGGTGGTGACCCTTTTCCTTCCCTAGCGATGAGGCCTAGTGTCTTTTCCCTTCCTTCTGGTTGTCTTTTGGTGTTCTCCCCTACTACATCCGTGACATTATCCAAAGCCAATACCGCCATTTTATGTTCTGATCTGTGCAGCTATGGATGCTATGACTGCACTGGTCGAACAGCTGCAGAATCTGACTTTGGAGGTAGCAGACCTCCGTGCGATGGTTTTGCAGATTCAAAGTTCACAGGCTGCTGGTTCCGGTGGTGGGTTTCAGGCCTGCCCCGAACCGAAGGTAGCTCTCCCGGACAGGTGTCCGGGGGTAGTGACAATTTCATCCAGTTCAGGGAGTCATGTAAATTATATTTTAGGCTGCGTCCATACTCTTCTGGTGATGAGTGTCAACGTGTGGGTATGATTATTTCATTGGTTAAAGAGGACGCCCAATCTTGGGCTTTTTCTCTGCCGACCGGATCACCGTCCCTCCGGTCGGTAGATGAATTCTTTAGAGCCTTGGGTCTTATCTATGATGACCCGGATCGGATCTCTAAGGCCGAGACCAAGTTACGGGGTTTGCGGCAGGGAGAACATTCTGCGGAGACCTATTGCTCTGAATTTGGGAGATGGGCTACGGATACAGAGTGGAACGATTCTGCTCTCCGTAGCAAATTCTGCCAGGGTCTCTCTGAGAGACTGCAGGACGCATTGACTTTTCATGAAAATCCTGAGTCATTGGAAGCAGCTATGTCCCTTGCTGTACGTCTTGATAGACGCCTGAGGGAGAGATCTAGGGGTCCTCACCTTCAGGACGCACTGTCCAATAAGGGTACTGCTTCCTTTGACACTTATGGTGGAGAGACACGGGTGGTTGTGCCTTGTTATGAGCCTATGCAGTTAGGAGGAGCTACTCCTGGAACTACTGGCAAAAGCTTGGGTCATGTGAAAGGAGTCTGCTTTTTTTGTGGCAAGAAGGTACATTTTGTGAATATTTGTCCATACTTGCAGCATCAAGGTGTAAACAAAAAGAAAAAAAAAGTTTAATCCCCAAATTACTGTGCTGGGCAAGAAAACCTACTTTTGTCTTTTACTGGTAGTACCCGTTTTCTCCTGTCTGCCGAGGTGGCGCTAGAGTCCAAAACTGTGAAAATCGAAGCATTTATCGACAGTGGGGCAGGAGTTAACTTGATTGATGGACAGTTTGTATGCATTCACGGGTTGACTACTAATGCTTCAGACAATAGTATTTCTGTCTTTGCAATTGACTCATCACCTCTCGCCCAAAAATGCCTGTCACAGGTAGTGAATGACATTCATTTAAGAGTGGGTAATTTGCATCAGGAGTATATCTCCTGTTATGTGTTGGAGGGTCTGCCTGCTCCGTTGGTGTTGGGCTTACCATGGTTAAGCAAACATAAACCCTAACATCGATTGGCAAACAAGACAGATTCTCGATTGGAGTGATTTTTGCTGTCTTAATGCATCGTTCTCTATGGTTACCACTAAAACTGTACCCTCGTTCATTTCTGAATTTTTTGATGTGTTTTCTGAGAGTGGTAATCAGGAGTTGCCTCCGCACCGCGAGTATGACTGTCCCGTCAATCTTATTCCCGGAGCTAAATTGCCCAAATCTCGGTTGTATAATCTTTCGAAACCCGAAAAATAGGCTATGCGAGAGTATATCACTGAGAGTTTGGCAAAGGGACATATTAGACCATCCAAGTCCCCAGTGGCTGCTGGATTTTTCTTTGTAAAGAAAAAGGATGGCACCCTGAGACCATGTCTGGACTTCCGTGAGCGCAATCGTATTACCGTCCGTGATCCTTACCCCCTTCCTTTGATTCCGGATTTGTTTTGTCATATTGTCGGTGCTGAGGTGTTCTCTAAATTGGATATGAGGGGGGCATATAATCTGGTAAGGATCAAGGAGGGGGATGAGTGGAAGACCACATTTAATACCCCTGAGGATCATTTTAAAAACCTGGTCATGCCCTTTGGGTTAACCAATGCTCCTGCGGTTTTTCAACACTTTGTCAATGACATCTTTCATCATCTGGTGGGGAGGTTTGTCGTTGTATACCTTGATGACAAACTAATTTATTCGCATTTAGTAAAATGGTACACTTTATTGCATTACCTAGTCTACCCAATGCTAAAACTCTTGTGCAGGTGTTTGTCGACAACATCGTGAAACTACATGGCATTCCCTCTGATGTGGTGTGGTGATAGAGGACTCAGTTTGTTTCCAGATTCTGGAGAGCGTTCTGTACTCGTCTGGGTGTACAATTGTCCTTCTCTTCGGCTTTTCATCCTCAGTCGAACGGACAGACGGAGCGCACTAATAAGAATCTGGAGACTTACTTGAGATGTTTTGTTTCAGAGAATCAGGAAGAGTGGTCTTCATTTTTGTCGTTAGCTGAGTTTGCTATAAATAACCGAAGACAGGAATCCACTAATAAGTCACCGTTTTTTGGGGCATATGGGTTCCATCCACAGTTCGGTACATTTTCTGGTGCTCATAATTCTGACATTCCTGAGGAGGAACAATTTTCTTCTTCTTTGTCTTCTATTTGGCATAAAATCCAAAATAACCTGGAAAAGATGGGCAACAGGTATAAGCGTGCGGCTGACAGGAAACGTATGAGTGGTCCGGACCTGAGAGTGGGTGATTCTGTGTGGCTGTATACAAGAAACATTAAACTTAAGGTACCTTCTTGGAAGTTGGGACCAAGATTTATTGGTCCATATAAGATCACTGCCATTGTTAACCCTGTAGCCTTCCGTCTTGAACTTCCTCAGGCATTGAAAATCCATAAAGTTTTTTCATAAATCGTTGTTAAAGAAATGTGTTGAACCTGTTGAGCCGTCCTCCTTGCCTCCCGCTCCTGTCATGGTGGAAGCAATTTAGAATTTCAGATCAGCAGGATTGTGGACTCCCGAGTTCTCCGGAGATCCCTCCAGTATCTCGTTCATTGGAGAGGGTACGGACCAGAGGAGAGGATGTGGGTTCCAGCGACTGATGTTAATGCTAGTCGTCTGGTGAGAGCATTCCACAGAGCTCATCCTGATAAGGTCGGTCCTGGGTGCCCGTAGGTCACCCGTAGAAAGGGGGGTACTGTGGGAGGGCTTACTGTCACACCGGTGACAGGTTTTAGAAGGTCTGAAAGATTATCTGCACATTAGTGATCTGACAGCCTCTTTTGGTTTTGGTTTAATTTTGTCTGTGTGTTGCTTGTATGTCCACACTTCCTGTTCAGGCGTGGATCATGTGACCTTTACCTCCCCCTATTTAGTCTGACTTTAACCATCACTCCTTGCTCTGGATAGCTTCATTTGGTTTTTGGAAGAGCTGGAGTGTGGTTCTAGTTGAAGTCCTGTTCATCCATCATCCATCATCCATCAGCCTCAGAAGTTAAGTGTTCCGCTTGTTGTATTTTGTATCCCCCCCCCACCTTTGTTGTTTACTAGGCCTCAGCGAGACGCTGGTTCCTTCACCAGGGAAGGAGCGGTTTGTCTCTGACCTGTCATTACCAATAGGGCATCCGAGGGCCACTGTAACGGGGCGTCAAAGGCGCACTCGGTCTCCCATCAGCCGCAGACCTGCTGCTTAGCTTCGGGAGCAAGGATCTGTGTTTGGCCTCGTTTCCAGGGCGGCTTTGCTAGCTGAGAGGCTCCCTGCTCCTAGGTCTGCCTTGAGCGCCGAGCTGATCACTCGGTGCTCGACTTGTCTGTCTGTCGGTCATGTGACGCTGGCCACGTCACAAGATCCTCACTCCCCACTATAAATACAGGCGGCCTACTGGCTACAGGTTGCCTGTGATTTTCGTCCTATAGGCTGTGTACTTTATTGTTATTAAGCTACCTCTGGTATTGAACCTCGATCCGCCTCTTGACACCTCTTCTGCCTGCTGCCTGTACCTTGATGCTACCTCTCGGATTTTGACCTCGGCTTGTTTACGGATTTGTCTTTGCCTCTTCCCTTGTTCTGACGTGACCTCCTGGACTGACCTCGGCTAGCCTTCCGTTTTTGTTCTACCTCTTGTCCGCTTAATGTAACTTCTCAGTAGCTGTCCTCTTCCCTGTTGTCTCTTTCTCTCTGCTTGCACTTAGTAGTTTAGGGACTGTCGCCCAGTTGCGCTCCGTCATCTAGGGCGGGTGGTGCAAGTAGGCAGGGACAGGGGACCGGATGGCAGCTCAGGGGGTGCACCTCCACTCTATCTTGATACCCGATACTCTACCCATGACAGCCACCAGGGTTTTCTAGGTTGTATCTCTACCATTGAGAGGTGCCCATACGGATAGGAGTTAGGGCCAGGAGCAGGGTTTTATAGGTGGTGACCCTTTTCCTTCCCTAGCGGTGATGCCTAGTGTCTTTTCCCTTCCTTCTGGTTGTCTTTTGGTGTTCTCCCCTACTACATCCGTGACACTTACAATGACAGATGACAGCTCCATTGTACTACTGAAGGATCTGTTCACACCATACACAGACCATACACACCCATATTTGCCACCAGCACCCCCCGCCTTTTTTGCCAGCCACAGCCCCCTTTTCACATATTTGCCGACCACACACTGCCATATTTACTAGCAGCTACCCCACCTCATATTTGCCAGCCACAGCCCCCCTATCACATATTTGCCGGCCACACACTGCCATATTTGGCAGCAGCCATCCCACCCCATATTTGCCAGCTACAGCCCCCTTCCTCATATTAGCCAGCCACAGCCTCATTCCCTCACAATTGCCAGCTACAGCCTCAACTTTATAAATTATTTAAAACATGCAAATTGTGGACACAACAAAATCTGCACTTTGTGAACCTGACCTTATTTATTTCATTTTGCTGGTCATGAACATATCTATCTATCTATCTATCTATCTATCTATCTATCTATCTATCTATCTATCTATCTATCTATCATCTATCTATCTATCTGCCCTACCCCGATAATAAGCCCTAGCGCTATTTTGCAGGGTTTTTGGAGTAGACTTAAAATATAAGCCCTACTCCAAAAATAAGCCCTAGATACAGCCGTATTTTATTTTATATAAAGGGAAGGTGGGGAAAATGTGCGGGCTGCAGCAGCTCAGAAGCGCTCACTAATGGCTCCTGAGCTTCCATGAAACTGTGGGCAGCGCAGGCTTCGGGCTTTAGTGAATTAGCCTTCATTATAAGATAGCAAGACTCTATGCTTTTGTATGGACCATACTTTCTAAAACTGTTCAGAAAGTATTCAATTGATTGCAAAGTGCTCATCTTTTTGAGATCTCTATAAAAACTTCTAAGCTCACAATAATAAGGAAAAATGTTAATTGTAAAAATGTTCTCTATAATGATGTGGAGGAAGCTTGACATTTCAAGTTGTCATTCTTCAAACAGTATGAGCTGCTTGAAATCTTCACTTTAACAATAAAGATCACAAAATGAGTTTTCTTTTGAAATATGTAGAGTAGAACACAGACTGTTAGGGCTCTTTCACACGAGCGGATGCCGTGCGTGGAATCTGCTGCGTGAAAGACTGCCAAGCCCCGCTCTGGACAGCAGACACGGACATAACATGATTGATAATGCTCTGTGCCTCTTCCTGATCTTTTTACTACAAAATCACGATGACAACTTTATCTCACTGTGATTTTGTAGCAAAAAGGTCACAGAGAGGCATGGAGCATTATCAATCATGTTGATACTCCGTGTCTCTGCTGTCCGGAGCGGGGTTTGGCACTCTTTCACGCAGTGGATTACCCGCATGGCATCCGCTCGTGTGAAAGAGCCCTTTCTCTACCAGTTACTAATCAGAATAGAAAAGAGGGAGGCACAAAAGTAGTCTAAATTTGTTTTATAAAGTACATACTTATTTTTGCTTTGTTTTAGTGCTGCAAGCCCTGGAAGAGAGGAGGATGGGAGTGGTAGTGTCTACAGCTGTAAGGCTGTAGACACTTCACACGAGTGAGTTTTCTGCGCAGGAGCAATGCGTGAAGTGAATGCATAGCACCTGCACTGAATCCTGACCCATTTATTTCAATGGGACTGTACACGTGTTGTTTTTCACGCATCATTTCTGCGTTGCGTGAGAAACGCAGCATGTTCTATAGTCTGCGCTTTTCACACAGTCCTGGCCCCATAGTAGTGAACTGGGCTTCAGTGAAAAACGCATTGCATTAGGATGCAGTCCAGATGCAATACGTTTTTCATTGATGGCTGCTAGGAAATGTTGTTTGTAAATCTTCAGGTTTTTTTCACGGTCGTGAAAAACTCATCAAAACTGATTGCACCCATGCGGGAAAAAACTGAAACACTGAAAGCAATTGCAGACAAAACTGACTGTACTTGCTTGCGAAATCATGCAAGTTTCACTGAGCGCATCCTGACACAATCCATATTGTTCGTGTGAAAGAGGTCTAATAGTCCATCACAGTGGCAGTCTTTACACCAATGGTGCGGGAGCAAAGCAGGAGGTGTAGGGTGCAGTAACCAGGCAGGGTTAGAAAATAAAGTCTGTTTTTACTAAAGTGCAGAATTAGGCCTCTTTCACACTACCGTTTTTTTTTTCCGTTTTGCGGGCCGTTTTTGCGTTCCATATACGGTTCGTATACGGAACCATTCATTTCAATGGGTCCGCAAAAAAACCGGAATGTTCTCCATATGCATTTCGTTTCCGTGTTTCCGTATCTCCGTTCCGTGCAAAGATAGAGCATGTCCTATATTTGGCCGCAAATCACGTTCCCTGGCTCTATTAAAGTCAATGGGTCCGCAAAAAAAACTGAATGCATACGGAAATGCATCCGTATGTCTTCCGTATCCGTTCCGTTTTTTGTGGAACCATCTATTGAAAATGTTATGCCCAGCCCAATTTGTTCTATCTAATTACTGTACACGGTATATGCCATACGGAAAAACGGAACGGAAAAATGGAACGGAAAAACGGAAACACAACGGAAACAAAAAACGGAACAATGGATCCGTGAAAAACGGACCGCAAAACACTGAAATAGCCATACGGTCGTGTGAAAGAGGCCTTAGAGTTGTAGTACATGCAAATACAATTCCAAATCATTTACAATGCAAAGCTTCCCAGATAGCAATGTATGGATTTGGGCAAAGATGGAAATTATACTCTTTCCTCTGTCTCTCCAAGTCTCTCTCTCTCTCTGCATAATCTATGACAGGCAATATTACTCTTGCAATGGTGGCTGTAATTTCCAGCTGAAGGGTATAGGGCTTAACCCCTTTCTGACTAGGCAATTTTCCATTTTTTGCGTATAAATTTTTGGGTCGTTGTCTTCCCATAGCCATAACTTTTTATTTTTCCATTCACATAGCCATATGAGGGCCTGTTTTTTGCAGGAGAAGTTGTATTTTGTAATACCACCATTTAATATTGCATAGGATATAGTGGGAAGTGGGAAATGGGGTGGAATTGGAAAAAAATAATATGTAATTCTGCCACAGTTTTCTTTTACTGTGTTCACTATCTGGTAAAACTGACTTGTGCTCTTCATTCTTCAGTTCAGTACGAATCTGGCGATACCACATATGTATAGTTTTTCATGCGTTTTGTTACTGGAAAAAAAAATACATGAATAAAATATTTTTTTTATCATCATCTTCTATAAATTTTTTGTAGTTCTGTGTGCGTAGTGCTCAATTTTTTCGGGTTGATCTGTATCTTTCATTGATACCATTATGAGGTGTGTACGACTTTTTGATCACTTTTTGAATCAGCAATTTTGACCCTTATCTTCATTTTTAGATTTTGCTAGTACAGGCATTTTGGCATGCGACGATACCCATGATGTGTATTTTTTTTTTTTCATTTTAGAAAATGAGGGAAGGGATGAATCGAATTTTTATATTTAAATTTTTATTTTATTTTTAAAAACATTTTTCTTTTATTTTTTTTTTTAAAGAATTCCTATGGGGAACTATAAAAAGCAATCATTGGATTGCTATTGTCATACACTCCAATGCATTAGCATTACAGTCTATGATGATATTACTGTGTTTCTATTGAGCCCTGTCACAGACAAGGGGCTCCATAGAAACTACTATGCAGCAGCCTCCTGTCATTCTTAATGACAAGGGCTGCCGCATACATCTGCAGTGTCCTGAAAACACACTGCTTAAGGCCTCTTTCACACTTGCGTTGTCCGGATCCGTCGTGTACTCCATTTGCCGGAGGTGCCCGCCGCATCCGTAACAACGCAAGTGAACTGAAAGCATTTGAAGATCCGTCTTCAAAATGCGTTCAGTGTTACTATGGCAGCCAGGACGCTATTAAAGTCCTGGTTGCCATAGTAGTAGTGGGGAGCGGGGGAGCAGTATACTTACAGTCCGTGTGGCTCCCGGGGTGCTCCAGAATGATGTCAGAGCGCCCCATGCGCATGGATGACGTGATCCATGCGATCACGTCATCCATGCGCGTGGGGCGCCCTGACGTCACTCTGAAGCGCCCCGGGAGCCGCACGGACGGTAAGTATACTGCTCCCCCGCTCCCCACTACACTTTACCATGGCAAACAGGACTTTAGCGTCCTTGCAGCCATGGTAACCATTCAGAAAAAGCTAAACGTCAGATCCGGTAATACGCCGAAACGACGTTTAGCTTAAGGCCGGATCCGGATCAATGCCTTTCAATGGGCATTAATTCCAGATCCGGCCTTGCGGCAAGTGTTCAGGATTTTTGGCCGGAGCAAAAAGCGCAGCATGCTGCGGTATTTTCTCCTCCGGCCAAAAAAGTTCCGGTCCGGAACTGAAGACATCCTGATGCATCCTGAACGGATTTCACTCCATTCAGAATGCATGGGGATAATCCTGATCAGGATTCTTCCGGCATAGAGCACCGATGACGTAACTCTATGCCGGAACAAAACAACGCAAGTGTGAAAGAGCCCTTATGTTGTGATTTTGTTTCATGTAAATTGTGCTTAGGGTACTTTCACACTAACGTTTTTCTTTTCCGGCACTGAGTTCAGTCAAAAGGGCTCAATGCCAGAAAAGAACTGATCAGGTATATCCCCATGCATTCTGAATGGAGAGTAATCCGTTCAGGATGCTTAAGGATGTCTTCAGTTCAGTCATTTTGATTGATCAGGCAAAAGAGAAAAACAGTAGCATGCTTCGGTTTTATCTCCGGCCCAAAAAAATGAAGACTTGCCTGATTGCCGGATCCGGCATTTTTTTCCCATAGGAATGTATTCAAAATACCGGAATGCCGGATCTCGCAGACCGAAAAAAAGGTGAAAAAAATTAATGCCGGATCCGTTTTGCCGGCTGACCCTGGAAAGACGGATCCTGCATTTCAATGCATTTTTCTGACTGATCAGGCATTTTTAAGACTGATCAGGATCCTGATCAGTCTTACAAATGCCATCAGTTGGCATACGTTTTGCAAGCAAAGCAATTTTGAGCGTGGCATGGTTGTTGGTGCCAGACGGGCCGGTCTGAGTATTTCACAATCTGCTCAGTTACTGGGATTTTCATGCACAACCATTTCTAGGGTTTACAAAGAATGGTGTGAAAAGGGAAAAACATCCAGTATGCGGCAGTCCTGTGGGCAAAAATGCCTTGTGGATGCTAGAGGTCAGAGGAGAATGGGCCGACTAATTCAAGCTGATAGAAGAGCAACGTTGACTGAAATAACCACTCGTTACAACCGAGGTATGCAGCAAAGCATTTGTGAAGCCTCAACACGCACAACCTTGAGGCGGATGGGCTACAACAGCAGAAGACCCCACCGGGTACCGCTCATCTCCACTACAAATAGGAAAAAGAGGCTACAATTTGCACAAGCTCACCAAAATTGGACTGTTGAAGACTGGAAAAATGTTGCCTGGTCTGATGAGTCTCGATTTCTGTTGAGACATTCAAATGGTAGAGTCCGAATTTGGCGTAAACAGAATGAGAACATGTATCCATCCTCTGATGGCTACTTCCAGCAGGATAATGCACCATGTCGCAAAGCTCGAATCATTTCAAATTGGTTTCTTGAACATGACAATGAGTTCACTGTACTAAAATGGAACCCACAGTCACCAGATCTCAACCCAATAGAGCATCTTTGGGATGTGGTGGAACGGGAGCTTCGTGCCCTGGATGTGCATCCCTCAAATCTCCATCAACTGCAAGATGCTATCCTATCAATATGGGCCAACTTTTCTAAAGAATGCTATCAGCACCTTGTTGAATCAATGCCATGTACAATTAAGGCAGTTCTGAAGGCAAAAGGGGGTCCAACACCCTATTAGTATGGTGTTCCAAATAATTCTTTAGGTGAGTGTATAGTGCTCTATGTATGTATGTATGCTACATACATACATACATACATAGTGCTGTGATGTCACAACTTCACAACAATACTTAGTGCACCAATCACTAATACAGTGGGATGCGAAAGTTTGGGCAACCTTGTTAATCGTCATGATTTTCCTGTATAAACCGTTGGTTGTTACCATAAAAAATGTCAGTTAAATATATAATATAGGAGACACACACAGTGATATTTGAGAAGTGAAATGAAGTTTATTGGATTTACAGAAAGTGCGCTCTAATTGTTTAAACAAAATTAGGCAGGTGCATAAATTTGGGCACCACAAAAAAGAAATGTAATCAATATTTAGTAGATTCTCCTTTTGCAGAAATTACAGCCTCTAAATGCTTGCTGAAGGTTCCAATGAGAGTCTGGATTCTGGTTGAAGGTATTTTGGACCATTCCTCTTTACAAAACATCTTTAGTTCATTCAGGTTTGATGGCTTCCGAGCATGGACAGCTCTCTTTAAGTCACACCACAGATTTTCTATTATATTCAGGTCTGGGGACTGAGATGGCCATTCCAGAACGTTGTACTTGTTCCTCTGCATAAATGCCTTAGTGGATTCTGAGCAGTGTTTAGGGTCGTTGTCTTGTTGAAAGATCCAGCCCTGGCGCAGCTTCAGCTTTGTCACTGATTCCTGGACATTGGTCTCCAGAATCTGCTGATACTGAGTGGAATCCATGCGTCCCTCAACTTTGACAAGATTCCCAGTCCCTGCACTGGCCACACAGCCCCACAGCATGATGGAACCACCACCATATTTTACTGTAGGTAGCAGGTGTTTTTCTTGGAGTGCTGTGTTCTTTTTCCTCCATGCATAACGCCCCTTGTTATGGCCAAATAACTCAATTTTAGTTTCATCAGTCCACAGCACCTTATTCCACAATGAAGCTGGCTTGTCCAAATGTGCTTTAGCCCACCTCAAGCGGCACTTTTTGTGCTGTGGGCGGAGAAAAGGCTTCCTCTGCATCACTCTCGCATACAGCATCTCCTTGTGTAAAGTGCGCGGAATGGTTGAACGATGCACAGTGACTCCATCTGCAGCAAGATAATGTTGTAGGTCTTTGGTGCTGGTCTGTGGGTTGACTCTGACTGTTCTCACCATTCGTCGCTTCTGTCTATCCGAGATTTTTCTTGGTCTGCCACTTCGAGCCTTAACTTGAACTGAGCCTGTGATCTTCCATTTCCTCAATATGTTCCTAACTGTGGAAACAGACAGCTGAAATCTCTGAGACAGCTTTCTGTATCCTTCCCCTAAACCATGATGGTGAACAATCTTTGTCTTCAGGTCATTTGAGAGTTGTTTTGAGACCCCGATGTTACTACTCTTCAGAGAAAATTAAAAGAGGTGGGAAACTTACAATTGACCCCCTTAAATACTCTTTCTCATAATTGGATTCACCTGTGTATGTAGGTCAGGGGTCACTGAGCTTACCAAGCCAATTTGAGTTCCAATAATAAGTTCAAAAGGTTTTGAAATCAATAAAATGACAACAGTGCCCAAATTTATGCACCTGCCTAATTTAGTTTAAACAATTATAGCACACTTTCTGTAAATCCAATAAACTTCATTTGACTTCTCAAATATCACTGTGTGTGTCTCCTATATGATATATTTAACTGACATTTTTTATCGTAACAACCAACGATTTATACAGGAAAATCATGACGATTAACAAGGTTGCCCAAACTTTCGCATCCCACTGTATATAGTCACACCTGTTAAAATGTGAAGTTGCATGTATTGCGCCAAAATATTTGAGACATTAGTGCCGATTTCGCATTTGCAAATATATTGGAGCACTCCCTCTGCATATAAAGCTATTGTAATGTTCTGCCATGCCAACCAGTTTCTCCAGTCTCAGGAAACTTTTAGCAGCTTGAAAAATGTAGCTATAGTGACCCACGCCTGTATTTCGCGCGCATTAGGCGAATATTACATTGCCTCTGTGAGGTTTTACTCAACTTTGAGGAATCAACACAGATGGTGAGTGGCGATAATGCGTAACAATCCCACTTCTGTGTCTACTCAAACGCTCGCTGTTCACAATTAAGGCGGATGCTTTGCATGTGGAAGAGGTGGAAATGGGGGAAGAAAGTACACAGAGTGATAGCCAGACCACCCTCAGTTCGTCTTCTCAGCGCGAATTGGATGATAATGATGAGGAGGAGGAGGAGGAGCAGGAGACGGTTGCCTCCGCTAAAGAGGGTATTACCCATAGAAGTTTTATTCCATCTGTTCAGCGTGGATGGGTACAAGAGGAGGAAGAGGATGAGGAGATTGAGGACAGCGAAGTCTTGTCTGTTGGGACTCTGGCACACATGGTTGACTTTATGTTAGGCTGCCTTTCCCGTGACCCTCACGTTGTACGCATTTTGGCCAACACCGATTACTGGTTGTTCACCCTTCTCGACCCCGCAAAGAAAAGGGGACTTCTCATCTCTCATTCCTGTGGTAGAGAGGGCGAGCAAAATGATGCAATACCAGAAGGTCCTTGTGTAAAAATTGCTCCCAAAATTTCCAGCTGACAATGCTGGCTTCAGAGTACGTAGTTCCTTTGCCAACCGAGGAGGGGAACACAAAGCAGTTCCAACAGAGGCAGGGCAACACTCTCCAAGGCCTGGGACAGTTTTTTGAAACCCCGCCAGCAGGCTGCATGTAACAGACGTGGTCGTCAAATTTGCCAACCAGCCCGCTGCAGACGCTACATTTTAGACCGCTACACTTGTGCTCAGAGCCCCAGTCTATATATCTATAACAAAAACCGCAAAAAGTTTTTTCTTACAAAACGCGTTATCACTAAGTGATCGGTTTTTTATGCGTTTCAAAGCATGTCCCTAAACGACAAAGCACCATGCATATCGGGCACCGTACATTATCGTCCTGATTAACACAATCCGTCCGCTGACACGCTTTGCAAAACTGTATACAGCCGTGTTGGTGTTTATTGTTGTATACAGAGCAGCACCGGACGCATAAATATTTGGCTCCGATTAAAGCTTTTAGATTTTTAATACCATAATAATGATTTTCATGATGCAGTATATAAACCGTCTTTTCTTTAGCGGTGTTGCCTGTATAATAATAACGCCACTGGCCCCTATTGTGATACAAAACTTTAATTGTTATGTTTAAATATTTTTCAAACTCAACAATTTCGCTAAAAGATACCAAACGCCCTTCGGGTATTTGTAAATCGCGATGCAGTTGTTGGGCTTTCGCTAACAACACAGCGTCGCTCAAAGCGGCCCCCTCCAAAATAGCATAAACACTAGTGGCCAGACAAACGTTATTATCGTAATTGTTAAAGTCGTATAAATGTTGTTTTTTGCGTTCAATAATATGGCTAGACGCTACACCGCCCAAACGCCTTCGGGCACCACCGCGACGGTCCCTGACAATGATGACGACTAGTTTAAGTGAATTACCGGCTATGCACTCCGCGTTGCTCTGTAAACCGTTAGCGATATTGTTCAAAAATGTTTAGGCGCTAAATTCATCTCTAGAATATCTATTTGAAAAAACGTCTCGCCACTGTCTAAGCGCAGTTGATTATATTCACCTGGCTCGGCGGCCTGTAAAACTCTATCTAGCAAAGATTGTATAGCTGCGTGTATAGCATCAAGAGCGTCGACAAATGAACGAATGGCTTCGAGGTTTGCGAATCTAAAATGTTCTGTGTCCATGGTACTGTTAAAATTCACTAAGTCGCGCTGTTGATGGAATACACGTTCTAGATAAACGGTTCTAACGTTGTGGGGTTCAGGGGGTTCGTCTTTGACGACTGTGTTACCGGGCATTTCGTCAGATTGCGAGTCGTTGCCTCGAGAACGACTTGTTTGGTCATTTGAACGCCTGTTCGTTTGTGTGCTGTTTGGTTGAATGTGCGCTGCTTGCCATACCTGAGACTGCTGTGGTGTTTGTTCAGCGTTCAGACAAGCCATTGCAACAGTCTTGTTACGCAGGTGTCGTCTTTTTAACCTATTTTAGAGCGTTTAACCGCAAAGTACATTTTTATAGCCCGTTTTAACTTTCTAGCTCTAACGCTTAGATGTTTTTGCGCTTTTAAAAGGACATCCCCCGCCAACCATGTCTAGTCAGTACCTGCCTAACATCTCTTTTTCAATAGCGTCAAGGTGAGTAATCAGTCTACCGTATTTGCCGCGCGTAGCGTGTATTTTCAGCGCAGTAATTTTGTTGGGTCTGTTAAATGCTAAAGAGAAAGAGTCTTTAACGCAACATTCTAAATACCTCACTACGCGTAACATTTTGTCGTTGCATATTGAGAGAGAACTCAACGCGTCATACGTATTCTCGTCCCAACAAATGCAAGAACAAGCATGAGGTACGTGTGCCTGTTGGTCGTCGTGCGTCTGCCCTAGGTCCATCGGTTGTATGTCATAGGGCGAATCTGGCGTCTCAAATGTGATGCGCCTTTTAAAAGACGTTGCACCTTGTGTGTCGAACGCCGGCGATATGTCGCAAAAATCTGTAACATCATTTCTTACGCGTGTTGGCTCACCGCTCTGCGGAACCGGCTGTGGGGTTGTTAGAATTTCGGAAATCGTCGTTAACAGTTCCGGCTGCTTTGCGCTTGTTCGTCGTTTCTCTTTAACAGAACAATATTTTGCGCTTTCTTTTCTTTTGGCTAAAACTTTAAAGAGATAACATTAATCTCTAACTATTAAGAATTTCAAACATAGTAATTAAGTTATATTAGTGCACCGCAATATTTTAACTCACGCGCATTATGCCGCGGGCGCTGGTGCATGGTTCTGGCGCTTCTTCGGCCCAAATATTTCTAATGACATTTGCATCACTACAGGGCTTTTGAAAAACTTAAATGACAAGATTCAAATAAACATTAATGTTTATTCACGCTTAAAGCTATAGACGTTGTTATTTCAGAGGTAGTCAGAGAACCTTACCGATAGTGTTCGATTTCTTTGACCGCGCTCTGGAAACACCGGTAGCGTCCATTTTTCTTTTCAACATTGCGATATTAGAAAAGCGTATTAGGATTATAGATAATGCTTAAAATTAGAATACATCTACAATACGGGTTACGCCTTACTCTGTTTGGGACGCTCGCGCCGCTGTTGTAAATCATCGTCCGTGAGATCCATTACATCATGAAAAGTATACATTTTTCTTTTCAGCGCTGTGATTTTAAAAAGCATATTAGAATTATAGACAGTGTTTAAAAATAGAGTACATCAACAATGTGGATCGCTACCTACTCTGATTGGGGCGCTTGCGCCGCTGTTTTACGGCAGCCGGCGTTGGTGTAGATAGATCGATAATTGCCGGCCGTTCGTTCTCCTTTAGCTCGTCAAAATTGTTAGTGGTACTACCTGCCGCGCTTGAATATGTTGTATTTTCTCCACCGGTAACGCCGTTCAAAGTTCTTAGAATGTTATCAATGTGCTCGTCTATAATAAACATATATGAAATATAACAAGCGCCGCTATAAACTATATATATATATATATATATATATAATAAAAGATTATAACTGTTATGTTTACCGGCCTGTTGCAGCGAAGTAGTCATGTAGTCGTCATCGATTGAAATATGTTGCTGCGCTAACGCCAGACCGCATGCGGCGTCGTCTGAAATCATTAGCGGGCAGCCGTCGCTGATGAACGATTCATAAAAGTCTTTCTCTGCTATAAGCATTTCAGCATCGGGGATGATATCATCGCCCCATAAAGTATCTTGGTAAGCTGACATCTAAAAACAATTTGAATATTGTAAATTATTGTATAAATAACAAAAATAATATACGGTCCAAATAAATGCGTGGTATATAGCGGTGCAATAATCGTTGTGAAATAACAAAATTATACATGTATATAAAAATAGTCGGGCGTTATAAGCAGTTAATACACCCATATAGCTATTACATATTACAGCCACCTTGACGCCTGGTAGATGGGCCCAACACGTATGTGCGCTAAGAGCTTCCATTACTCATTTATAGTCTGTATTGTGCCACTTTTATCTAGAATGACCCCATTTCTTAGCTCTATTGTTTGTATATACACTCACCTAAAGAATTATTAGGAACACCTGTTCTATTTCTCATTAATGCAATTATCTAGTCAACCAATCACATGGCAGTTGCTTCAATGCATTTAGGGGTGTGGTCCTGGTCAAGACAATCTCCTGAACTCCAAACTGAATGTCAGAATGGGAAAGAAAGGTGATTTAAACAATTTTGAGCGTGGCATGGTTGTTGGTGCCAGACGGGCCGGTCTGAGTATTTCACAATCTGCTCAGTTACTGGGATTTTCACTCACAACCATTTCTAGGGTTTACAAAGAATGGTGTGAAAAGGGAAAAACATCCAGTATGCGGCAGTCCTGTGGGCGAAAATGCCTTGTGGATGCTAGAGGTCAGAGGAGAATGGACCGACTGATTCAAGCTGATAGAAGAGCAACGTTGACTGAAATAACCACTCATTACAACCGAGGTATGCAGCAAAGCATTTGTGAAGCCACAACACGCACAACCTTGAGGCGGATGGGCTACAACAGCAGAAGACCCCACCGGGTACCACTCATCTCCACTACAAATAGAAAAAAGAGGCTACAATTTGCACAAGCTCACCAAAATTGGACTGTTGAAGACTGGAAAAATGTTGCCTGGTCTGATGAGTCTCGATTTCTGTTGAGACATTCAAATGGTAGAGTCCAAATTTGGCGTAAACAGAATGAGAACATGTATCCATCCTCTGATGGCTACTTCCAGCAGGATAATGCACCATGTCACAAAGCTCGAATCATTTCAAATTGGTTTCTTGAACATGACAATGAGTTCACTGTACTAAAATGGCCCCCACAGTCACCAGATCTCAACCCAATAGAGCATCTTTGGGATGTGGTGGAATGGGAGCTTCGTGCCCTGGATGTGCATCCCTCAAATCTCCATCAACTGCAAGATGCTATCCTATCAATATGGGCCAACATTTCTAAAGAATGCTATCAGCACCTTGTTGAATCAATGCCACATAGAATTAAGGCAGTTCTGAAGGCAAAAGGGGGTCCAACACCGTATTAGTATGGTGTTTCTAATAATTCTTTAGGTGAGTGTATAATGATGTGCAGCCATTTTGTTTTTTGTAATTATGTTTGCTTCATGGATATGCACCTGTGATTCTGAAGGTTCTAGTCTAAATTTTCTTGCAATATATTGAGGGTAGCACCTCTTTTAGACTGAACACGCCCATCTACCTGGGACTTCTGAGCAGAGTATGTTTGTAGCTGGTTCCTACACTGCCCTGAATATTGTAGGCTTAAGTAAGTCCAAAGTGAGGCAATATATTTAGTGATAGGGACCCATCTGCGGAAGCCACCTTGACGCCTGGTAGATGGGCCCGACACGTATGTGCGCTAAGAGCTTCCATTACTCATTTATAGTCGGTATTGTACCACTTTTATCTAGAATGACCCCCATTTCTTAGCTCTATTGTTTGTATATACAACGGTGTGCAGCCATTTTGTTTTTTGTTATTACATATTACAACCATTTTTACGACTATGTTAGATAGATAAAGTAGATAGATACAGTAGATGGAAAGTTCTATAGATAGGCTAGATAGATACATAGATAAATGCATGACACGACCCGACGTATTAATTGCAGAGAAATTTGTCAAATGTTGCGTGTTATATTGCATCAATAAAGAATTTAAAACAGGCATGTTAAAAATAGTAAAAAAGAAGGGTCATATGGCGATACTCTTACCTTGAAATAAGTTTTCTTGTAGAGCCTCAATGTCAAATGATTATGCCTTGTGGTGCTCTGCCCACATGTATATATACAGATCCTGCCTGGGTTTTCTTACCATTAGCATATCCAATAGGTGGTGGCGATGATACAGCCAATCACAATCATTTTCATTCCTGAAAAAAGATGATATAAAAATATGTATAGATACTGCTTAGTGTTGGCCGCAGCTGTTGCAGCGATACCAATACTTTTTGTGATAACTCTGCTATAGACAGATCCCGAGAAATTAACACCTCTCAGGTTGTCACAGCTGCGACCTGAAACTCATGTGTGGGGTCTTGTAGGAAATGAAAAGTTTGATGTTAGGATGTATGGACCGTGAGTTTCAGGTGCTATAGACAGATCCCGAGAAAATTAACACATCTCAGGTTGTCACAGCTGCGACCTGAAACTCATGTGTGGGGTATTGTAGGAAATGAAAAGTTTGATTTGGACCGTGAGTTTCAGGTAAGTCATTTCAGGTTTTTAATTTAAATTCAGTGTGTTGTCCAGTGTGGTGGGAGTTAAATTTCACTCAGTCACTCACAGGGAATTAAATTACACTCAGGCAATCACAATGGAGGTAGATTGAAATATGTTGCTGCGCTAACTCCAGACCGCATGCGGCGACGTCTGAAATCATTAGCGGGCAGCAGTCGCTGATGAACGATTCATAAAAGTCTTTCTCTGCTATAAGCATTTCAGCATCGGGGATGATATCATCGCCCCATAAAGTATCTTGGTAAGCTGACATCTAAAAACAATTTGAATATTGTAAATTATTGTATAAATAACAAAAATAATATACGGTCCAAATAAATGTATGATATATAGCGGTGCAATAATCGTTGTGAAATAACAAAATTATACATGTATATAAAAATAGTCGGGCGTTATAAGCAGTTAATACACCCATATGCATACACTGTAAGCTGTATATGAAAGGCTGCAGTTATAAGAGCGCTTTTAATTTACATGGTATAGTATTATAATTAAATTAATAAAACTTTTTAAAATTATTTAAATTTTGTCATCCTTGATTTTTTATCGTTGCTATTATAATTAAAAGACGCCCGGCCATGTAGTATATGTCTTTTGGACATGTCCGGGCATGCCAATATATAAAAGGCATATCAAAATGATATCAAAGTGATATCAAATCACAAAATGACATAAAAATGGTATATAACCGTATTAAAATGTTATAAATGAAATATAAAGTGTTAATAAAAGCTTATAATTTGATAAGGACTTATAAAGTGATATAAAAAGCTTATCATTTGATATATAATTTATATTAAACCATATAAAATTATATGAAAATCATATCAAAGTGGGAGGCATTTAGGCGTGGTTTGGGGTGGCGAGGGGAAAGAAATGGGCGGATCTGGGGGTTAGGGCGTTTCTGGGAGGGGTTGAGGCGTGATAAAGAGGAGGGGCACCTGTCACTTTGAGTTTGATGAGACATGTCCCACTATACTACTGGGGATAACTTCAAACAACATGAATAACGGAGTTAGTGATTTGTTGATTACATTTAAAACATAACTTTTAATAAAGATAATTTAGAATAATAGGCCCAAAAATACAAAGATAAACAATTAATAATCAGAGCGGCGGTATACCGGTTAGTTGTGCACGGCGGCACCCAATATATAATAAGGGGAATGCTCGGCGGCACCCAGGAATAAACCGTACTCCTACCACTCAGTAGTCTGCGTCCAGGGTGCAGAATGCGTCCAGATGATGTCACGTTGGTTGACTCCTATGAAGGCGCTATTCTGCTGTAGGGATGGCGGGGTGCAGCTATGGCCCTGGTTTGCCCTATAAACGTGGTCTATGGCTTGCCCTGATACTAGTGGGGGATAGCAGCCTAACCACAGGGCACTCGTCCTTAAAAGGGCGACCCCGTCCGGAACCTTGCCCTGTCGCCTGGCCCTGAATTGCCCTACTCTAGTCCCGCTCCCTACATGCACATTTCAGCAAGATAGCATCATCAGGGGAGATGTATAGGACTCTAAAGGCTTTTAAAGATCAGTGATGCTAAATGATAATTTCATCACTGATCATAGGTGGACTTTTTGTGGAGTACTAGGTAATGCTCCACCATAGAAACGGGCATCCTTAGATAAGCCACGGGCAGTAAATCGCTTCAAACAACCAGAATACTCCTGTTAACTAGCCAGTTCAGCTATTTCTTCCTTCTAGAAAAATCCTGTACTACCCAAAAAGACACAACCAAGGCATGTCATATTCAGTGATGAGCGGCAGGGGCAATATTCGAATTTGCGATATTTAGCGAATATTTGGGCGAATATTCGATATATATTCGTGAATTCGTGATGTCCAGTCATTATTTTCTTGATTGCAAAAATCAGCAGTCGGAAAATTAGCGATATGAAATTCGCGATCAACACTACTCCAAAAGTCAAAGATATTGCAGCCTTCTCATTGGCCCACAAGCAAGAAGCAGTGAGGGATCATGGGTACTGATGAAAAAAAATCTAGAATATTCACGATTACGAAGCTATAGCAATATATTCTAGATATTCACGAATTCTCGAAGTGCCAATATTCGCGATAATAATTTGCGATTTGAATATTTGCGATCAACACTAGTCATATTATCAGGTTGAATATCGAGAACAAGCATTTCTACAAACACTCGTCCCATAATTGACCCTATTTTCTGTCCTTGTAAAAGGACCTTTAGTGAGTTGGTGAGCTAGAGAGAAGAGTGCAGACCATGAAGAGTCCGCACATGTATTGCCGATGTAGAGAAGACAGAGTAAGATTACCATCACTTTTGCCAGGTTAATTTATAGACTTCCAGCCTGCATCTCATAACTTTTGTAGATTTCATTGCTGCTTTGGGAAAATTTGGATACTTCACACCGTGCTATCAGAAACTGCAGAAAATCTATATTTTTGAGCACTACCTAGCTGTGAAGGAGATATCCAAGAGAACTGGATTGCTCCTACCACAAAAGGCTTTGCTCCAGCTCAGTCAAAATGTTGTTAAAGACCATCTCTTGCTTGTTTGATAGGAACTGTCTTATGACCAGTGGGTGAGAACCCGCTGCTCCACATGACTAACTCCCTCTGAGGGCGATGTCTAAGCACACCCCTCGTTCTTTGCACAATATCTCTGATGGTGAGGAGAAACTTTTCCGAGGGGAGTACCAGGTGCTACCTCAGAGGGGAATTGAAACACAAGGGAATTGGGACCAGAGTATGAACCCCCTGGACTGACTTCCAGATGATACAATACACCCAGTGGATGCTGGGAGGCCAGAGGCTAATTAGACAGAAGCGTACTCAGGGTACGAAGGCAGAAGTCAGAGTAGGCGGCAGTCAGGCAAAGTCCATAAACATAGATCAGGGTCAGGGCAGGCGGCAATCAGGCAAAATCCGTAAAACGTAATCCGAAGTCCGGTACACAGAATGACAAGAATGAACAGAACACCTTCACTCAAACAGGAAACTAGACAAACTATGAACCTAAGAGCTGCTCAGCGCCTTTAAATACTTCCTGCAATCCAGCCATAGTCTGGGGAGATAGAGTGTGTGTACGTGCTGCCTCACAAGGGAGGAGAGACACACCGATGCATGCCCTAACAAACAGCACAGGACTCAAGCAGGACGTAAGCTCTGGGAAGGAGCACAGATACAACAGTTAAAGGGATTCTCCAGGAATTAAGAAAATGAAAAAACTTAAATATTACTTTATTAATTTATTTTATTCATTAGTTACAATGATTTCTTTTGTCTGGGGAGCAATCATCAGGAGAAATAAAATGCCCACTGTCCTATTAGTACACACAAATCCTGTCCTAATCACACAGCAGGACACATTACTTCACAACACTAAGATAAAGAGCTGCCTCGTCCTCTTCTCTGCTCTGTTTGTCAGGAATTATGATCCTGAATACAGTTTAATATGATCTTCAGCTGAATCTCTGTAGGAATGGAGATAATGAGGATGTGTAGTGAAATTGAGGCACACAGATTTTTTTTGTGTTGCAATTAAATTATTTAGTTTCGCAGTAGTTTCATCAAATTGCCCAATTTTTATCTTCAAGGTATAAACAAAATATCTAGACCGGACGTTTCGGTCACATCAGACCTTCATCAGTGGTCACATTTTTTATCTGTTCTGGGAGGGAAGAATGAGTCTTCTGGGCTCAGATATGCGCATGGAGATCATGAGGAGACATGAAGTATAGGGAGGAGGTTGGGGATGTGGCTCAAGAGCAGCAGCACTTGTATGTGCAACGGACGGTTGCGCCATCGTCTGGGGTATCCCTTACTCTTTAAAAGGTTTTTATGATATATGTCCTTCTGATAGAGCAAGTTGTCGTGACGCCAGTTGCATTGAAGCAACGAGAACATGGAGTCCCCTTTAAGTATAGTGATGTTGGTACCCAAATGTAAAATTGCTAGAGTGGTGTAGGGTGACCTACAATCTCCCTGAAGGTGTTGTATGCCTGTGTCACGGTGCTCCTACCTGGATATCCTTTGATCCCAGACATGGTTGTCCAAAGCAGTGCAAAACGGGTGATTAACTTGGATGATGGGTAAGTAGAATAAATGGAGTCCAGACTTGTATTAATGTAGTTAACAGCTTTACTTTGTATAAACTTTCAGCAGGGAACAATCTTCCAAACTTTATCTTGGTTATCAGCAGATTTAGGCTTAACTTATGGCAGGCAAACACAATTGGCTCTGCTACATCTCAACTCACTCAGCTCTGCTATGTTATCAGATTAAATAGAAACTTCTCCTCTTCTGCTGAATGCTGCAACGTAACTTCTGGTAGTCTGACTCTGGTCTTTATCTTGATCTTATCCAGAGAATCTCTCTTCCTGGCTTAAAAGGCTCCCAGCTTAGGCCTCTGGGCCCAGCAGAGCAGACAGTGCTCTGCTGGCTGGTAGGCAGCCTTCTAGTGGAGGGGCTGCTCTCCACTCCTGCAGGCTCGTCCAGGAGGGACGAGGGCCTGCTACTTCCCCTTATAGGGGGGTAAGCTACTCACAACCTCTCCCCAAGGAGGGGAAGGCCAGACTGCCTTCACTAACTAAAAACTACTCCCTCTCTAGAGAGGGCTGGGATGGATCTAGAAGTTTCCTCTCCAGGGAAACTAACTCTGCCACTGTTGCCGCAATCTGCTGGTGAACCAGTCTCATTACACTTTAACATTACATTTGCAAGGAAATATAAATACACATTATGCAGGACATGGAAATAAATATATGAAATGACACAGGACCATTGAAGATAGTGGGGGCCAGACAAAGGTGGAAATGCCACTCTGGGGTATTACATTTACAGTCTTCATTACCACAGCCCCACATTACCACAGTTTATCCTGTCCATCCTCTCTGTACTTCATGTCCCTCATGAACTCTATTCCTACAGAGATTCAGGTGAAGATCTAATTAAACTGTATTCAGGATCATAATCCCTGACATGTAGAGCAGAGAGGAGGATAAGGCATCTCTTGAGCTCAGTGTCGTGAAGTAACTTGTCCTCCATAGGACAGGTTTTGTGGGGACTAATTGGACTGCGCCCATTTTATTTCTCCTAATGATGGCCTCAGGTTAGGTCTGAATCCTTTGTTGGGATCCCTGTTTCTGGGAGCTCCTATTCACGCAGCCTGCCCCAACAGGGGGTGGCTAGTACACTGCCTAGAACCTTCTGTCCTCCCTCTGAAGTAAGAGTGGGCACATTCCACTCCTCCTCTGATGGGGGATGGGGGAAGCTAGCCTGGAATGGTTTGTTCCAGTCTAGGTATACTAATATTCCTACAGACTATCTGCTACATACTGCTGCCACCTGCTGGTGTACATGGAAATTACAGCAAATATATAAAATACAGACATAGAGATGGCAATGCACCGTGAGATTACATCAGATATTAACACATTCACATCTTAACATAATGAAGCTGGGTGACAGAGTTTAGTGACATACTCTGTGATGTTACATACCCGCTTACTTTAAGTGAAGCCGTCCTCGGCGCAAGATAGGCGGTAAAGGAAAAGGCTCTGGGTACCCAATTAATACAACGTGCTGCATGAATATACACATAAGACATTACATAGACAAACATTTAACGGTTTCCTCGAGGTTCCTGCCCGCTAGCATAAGGTGTCCAACACACAGTTTCCTTATCTTGGTATAACCAGGTAACCTAAATACTGCACAAAGCAAACATTACTGACTGACTTTGTATGTTCTGGATCCTTTAAACGTCAAAGAAAGCATGGGGGTGTCTTTACTCCGTAATCCCACCATTATGTAATGCAAAGCCCGCAAATAGAAGGGTGGCTTTATCCTGTTTTCCCTTCCCTGCATCATAGCCTGAAGAAATTTGGCTTATAGCACGATCACTATGATGACTAAGAGGAAGCTAAGTTGTGGCTCTAAGGCTTGAGGCGCCTTACCTTAGGCAAAAAGGCTCAGAAGGGGAGGTATTTATCGTCTCCATGTCTTCTGGCTAGTCACAGGAGGAGGGTCTTTAATCCTGTGCGCTCCTGGAAATGAGACACCTCCGGATAGGAACAATCCGGAACATTTAACAAGCGGGAAGGAGCAGCCTAGGGCTTCTAACGATTCCGGAAGCAGCAGGAGTACCTGTGAAACTAGACCTGTCAGGACTTACCATTTGGTCCTACCCTGGGTACCTATGGGTATACTTCACCGGGTGTAGGCCATTGGTGTACAACGTCCGTATAATGACAGTCCGTATGAGGGGGGAGAGAACAAGAGCTGTGAAAAAGGCACACTTTAGGTAAGTTGCTAAATTTTTTGTTAAATGCAATGGTTAGTGCAATCATTTTGATCAGTGCATAAATTCACATTGTGGTACCTGGAGAGATAATACACACAATGGGCAGGATATCTTGAACATTACATAACATTTTGAAATCTTTTGGAACTTGATAAAAAGTCCTTTGCAATCCACAGGGCAAAAGTTAATTGTAATCCAAAGGGTTAAAAGTTAATAGCAGCAGGCTATCAAGTAACCTGAGAAAGGGGATAAAACTTCCAACTTGGATGTAAGGGTTAAAGTGCTGATAGGGGGAGTCCTAACTGACATGACCATCTGGATGAGGACAGAACAATGGCAACCTGGAACACAAACGGTTAAAATAGCACACAACAATGCCAAACAGGTCCTCACCCGTCAGGTTATCAGTCCATGACGTGGCTCCCAATAACAATGTCATTTGTTGACTTTTTCTTTATGTTGGGGACACCTTAGACGTAGGCATCCATCTCCTCATCGCTACTAGAGCTGCTGTACCTCATCAGAGGTGGCTCTAGCCTCTACTGGTGGCTGAGAGTAGTGTTCACTGTTGCACGCCAGCGACCTCTACCTGTGACAGTAGGTATTGGCTGTACTGCCAGACTGGAGAAGGTTGCTGTTGCCTGTTGCAGACCGGAATCCACAGCCGATGCAGGGATTGGCAGAACCACTGGCTGCATGGGTGCAGGGAGAGCTGGAACAGATTGTGCAGGCTGCTTCCCTAGGGAGCGTATAGGGAGGCATAAAACACGGCTGCACTTTGGGGTTAAATGTTAGCACGCTTTTATTTATTTGTCCGACCCTCAGGGTTGGTGGCGGTGACAAACCCGGAATAAGAGGTGCAGGTTCCGGTTGAGGCTGTTCCCTGAAGATTAGACGGCCATCTGGGGTTTCCTGCAGGCAACTGGTCCTGGCCGCAGAGACTGGATCCTCCTGCCAGTTCTCTGGGGTGATGGCAGGGGTGAGTGGTTTTTGCAGCAAGGTGACTCCTGTAGCAAATAGTCCTTGCATGGATCGCATGGGGGTAAACTCAATCTGGTCCCCTGAATATAGATTATGCCGGGCCTGGGGCAAGTAGTGCCTTTTAACTGAATGGCGGCCTACAAACAGCTCGGTGCCAGAGTGATTGTCCTGCACGAATCCGACACCACGCTCCACAGAGAACCACAGGACGGTTCCGGTTCGGCGGGTGAGCTTGGGGTCTCCGGCCTGGGGGTTGTCTATGACCTGTTTTACCCATTCTTCAACCGCGGATTTGTATTCCCATGCGTTCTGGGCAAAGGCCGTGATTTCATGAGGAACCTCCGGATTGAGGCTGCTGAGCTGCTCATAGCTGGGCGGCGGAGTGGAATCTCCAGCCGCCTCCGCCGCACCAGTTGGCGGTAGTGGCGTGGCAGGCCTAAGGTTAATGGCCGGTGCTGGGGTTTCGGGACGTGGCGGATGGATGGGCACGGACCGGGCCGGGGCCTCAGGGAGCACGGCAGCTCCTACCTGTAGTTGCAGCCGGGCGGCTGGTTCCGGTGCCTTCTGGACGTCCTCCGTAGGGATCATCTTCATCTGGGCTGCAGCCTGGTTGCAGACTGGAGTGGCGACGTCAGCGACGTCCTCCGCGGGCGCAGGCACGACATCCACGTCCATCTTCAGAGGTGCGTCACCTTCCGCTGGGGCACTTGACAGCGGAGGAATCCATGGCCTCCGGGAACTCGATCAGGTTCGGGTCTTTGGGAGCAGGAGCCGGGACTTCAGTGGCGGTCTCCTCCGGAATGCTGGGCAAGGTGAGGGGTACTTCGGCCTTGACCTGGGAGGAATCCACAGCCTCCAGCATGGTGGCGAATATCGAGGGCCCACCTTTTCTCGTTATTTGAGAGACATGGATCTCCGGTGGGTGCTCCTCATAAACAGCTTCTCCACAGATGGCCATTTGATTCCATCTTGGCTGGGGAAACACCATTTTGTCCTCCTTCTTCCCCTGGCAAATAGTAGGTTCTGAGGGTGCAGCCCAAGGGGTGGAGACTTTATCACCTTGGTGCACAATAGAAAGTTCATGGTGGGCAGGCTCAATTTTTCCCGCTCCTGAAGGGGCGTATTCGCTATCTTCGCGCCGTTCCTGAAGGGGTGTAGTCACATTTTCGCGCTTCTGGGGGGCGTATTTCTCATTTTCGCGCTCCTGGGAGGACTTTCTTTGTCTTTCAGCATGAAGACGCCGCGCCATTTTGGGACGAATATGGCGAATCTTCACAATGCCGAATTAACACTTTGTGTGCATTAGCGCACGTGCAGCGCTTTCCTTGGCACAGCAATGCAAGTAAGCAATTCACTTTATAAGCGATTTTGGTGCAATCTTCAGCCCTTTTTGTTATACTGTGCAGCATGCGATTTTTTAAGTCAGTTTTTGCGCACTTAGATGCGGTTTTGCTGGTTAGGGATGGACACACAATACAATCCGATCCTGTTCACAGTGACGCCAAAATATGCAGTAAGCCGGATTGGGACAGATGCACACTGGCGCAATAATAATAGTTTTTAGTTTGTGACGCCAATTGCAGCTTGCGCAGGTACTGTAACAGGGCCCTTTAAGATGTTATAGCTCACGTACCAGGCTAGGAATGCCAAAGGGGGATATTGTCTCTGTATTATGTCAACGGTGTCTCCTACCTGTACTACGGCTGAACTCCTGTATCCTGGCTCACATGCAATACATTTGAGTGCTGTAAATAGGAGTAACTGAGGAATGATGGAATTTCCACACAGAGAATAGGGTCCAACTTGTCTTTACTTGATGTTCTTATATGCAGCTTTAGATCCATACAATTTACAGCAATAGTCTTGGGTCCCAGCAGGTATTGGCAATCAGGGCCGTCTTTGCCGCAGGGCAAAAGGGGCAGCTGCCCCGGGCCCAGTTGCTCCTGGGGGCCCAAGGGAGCTCCGTTTCCCGACTCCCAGGGTGTGAAGGCTACCAACGAACCACTCTGCAACTCCCAATGTATTCAGAATACCGCAATAGTTCTCTTTTTAAAGCACATCATTAACTCACTGTCTCTTCTGCATCCCTTTTGTGGCTTCTAAGGGGCGTCGCTAGGTTAAAACATTCGGGGCCTGGGCCCCTGATGTTTTGTCCCATGCCCCGAATGTCCTGCCTGCCTGCTAGATACAACTGTATTGCCGTACACAGAACGGCAATACAATTGAATCTAATACACTGGGAAGAGGTGAAGGACCTGTGGTGACATCACAGGTCATGTGATCAGCAAAACAGGCTGTGATAGGATGACCTGGATGATGTCACCATCATGTGACCAGTGCAGGATTGGACGAGTGAAGAAGGAGAAGGAGCCTAATGCTGATGTCTGTACATGAGAAAAGGTAAGTTAAGGGAGAGGCAGAGTAATGCTGGGGGTTGTAGTTATTAAACTAGGATGTATGTTAGGGCTGAAGGGAGGGATGTTATTGACATGGAACTGTGTGCTTGAGGTGGCTGGGGGAGGGAGTGATGTTATTTACATGGGACTGTATGTTGAAAGTGGATGGTGGGGGGGAATGATGTTTATGTACATGGGACTTAATGTTTAGGCCACGTTCACACTTGCGTTTGGGGATCCGCTTGTGAGATCCATTTCAGGGCTCTCACAAGCAGCCCCAAATGCATCAGTTTAACCCCAATGCATTCTGAATGGATGCAGATCCATTCAGAATACATTCGTTCGGCTCCATACGGCCCCCCGTTCCCTTTTGGAGGCGGACCCCAAAATGCTGCAAGCAGCGTTTTTGTGTCCGCATGGCCTTGCGGAGCCAAACGGATCCGTCCTGACTTACAATGTAAGTAAATGGGGACGGATCCCTTTGCATTGACACAAAATGGTGCAATTGTAAATGGATCCGTCCCCCATTGACTTTCAATGTAAGTCAGGACGGATCCGTATTGGGACTTAGAAATTCAAATCTAAGGGTACTTTCACACTTGCGGCAGGACGGATCCGACATGCTGTTCACTATGTCGGATCCGTCCTGCGGCTATTTCGCCGTGCCCCCGGGCCGCCGCTCTGTCCCCATTGACTATAATGGGGACGGGGGAGGAGCTACGGCGCAGCACGGCGGTGCACGGCGAAAGCCGCCGGACTAAAATTACTGCATGTCAGGTTTTTTAGTCCGGCGGCTTTCTCCGTGCACCGCCGTGCTGCGCCGGAGCTCCGCCCCCGTCCCCATTATAGTCAATGGGGACGGAGCGGCGGCCCGGGGGCACGGCGAAATAGCCGCAGGACGGATCCAACATGGTGAACAGCATGTCGGATCCGTCCTGCCGCAAGTGTGAAACTAGCCTAATACAAACGAATCGGTCCTGAACGGATGCATTCGTTTGTATTATCGGTGCGGATCCGTCCTGTACAAGTACAGGACAGATCCGCACGAACGCAAGTGTGAAAGTAGCCTTAGGGGGTGATGTTTACATGGGATTGTGGGTTGGAGGCGGCTGGGGAGGAGGTGATGTTATTTACATGGGACTGTATGGTGGAGGGAGGTTTATAACTGCAGGGGGCACTGCAGATCCAGGGGACATTATAGGCGGTCTTATTACTACTGGGGGCTCTATAGGAGGGTCTTATAGATCCGCCTTATTTCTACTAAGTGCACTATGGGGGCCTTATTACTACTGAGGGGTCTGTAGGGAGCTTTATTACCACTGGGGGAACAATAGGGGGCCTTATTTCTACTGGGGACTCTGTGAGGGTATTATTAATATGGGAGGGCTCTTCTAATAATGGGGGCATTGTTGAGGAGCATTATCAGGGTTGGGGCAGTGTTACTAATGAGGGCATTCTAGAAGGGAATTACTATTGGTGGGACTATGAGGAGCACTATTACTATGGGGGGCAGTAATGTTTCTTCAGGATAGTATTTGGGGGTATTGGGGGGGGCAGGGACGTAACTAAAGGCTCATGGGCCCGGGTGCAAGAGTTCAGCTTGGGCCCCCCTTCCCTCAGTGCTTTGTGTGTCTTATGTGGCACAAGGGTCTTTGGGCCCCTTCATGCTCCTGGGCCCGGTAGCGACTGCTACCTCTGCACCCCCTATAGCTACACCCCT
The DNA here is from genome assembly GCF_905171765.1 of Bufo bufo. Classification (NCBI taxonomy): domain Eukaryota; kingdom Metazoa; phylum Chordata; class Amphibia; order Anura; family Bufonidae; genus Bufo; species Bufo bufo. The sequence continues at coordinate 464,972,857 of NC_053389.1, read as the reverse complement.
GGGGGGGGGGGGGGGACATCAAGCAGCAGGATAACACTGTCGGGACTCCAGTTGGGGTAAAATGATAGAATGTGAGGAAGCTAAGAAGTCTGTGTGTCACACTCTGCAGAGACGAGGCGGCTGAGAGAAGTTGTCCAGACCGAGTGGAGAAGATGATGAGAGAGAAGATCTACAGAGATGATGATGACAGAGAGGAGACGTCACCTGGAGGCCCTGGACGTGACAGGTAAGGGCTGCTGTATAGCAAGTACAGCAAAGTGCGGGGGGGGGGGGGGGATCCAGGGGGCCCAAGTAAATTCTTGCCCAGGGTCCAATCAATATTAAAGACGGCCCTGTTGGCAATATGTGGCAGGAATTATATCTATATATTCTGCATCTGAACATACGCCTATAGATCTGGCAGGTATCTGTCTTCTGCTCTGTCTTGGGTTCTGCTTTGGTTTGGGCCTGACTAGCTATGGAGGTACTTATCTTCTCCTTGTTCTGGAATCTGTACTTACAGGACTGCTCGCAGGGAATGGTCGTTTCGTCCTGGAGATCTAGAAGTTCTGCAATTGCTGCTTTCTTTGTCATCCAGCTGAGGTAAGGAACTCAGGCTGGGAATGTTGCTGTAGGCCTCAGGTTAGGTCTGAATCCTTTGTTGGGATCCCTGTTTCTGGGAGCTCCTATTCACGCAGCCTGCCCCAACAGGGGGTGGCTGGTACACTGCCTAGAACCTTCTGTCCTCCCTCTGAAGTAAGAGTGGGCACATTCCACTCCTCCTCCGATGGGAGAAGCTAGCCTGGAATGGTTTGTTCCAGTCTAGGTATACTAATCTTCCTACAGACTATCTGCTACATACTGCTGCCACCTGCTGGTGTACATGGAAATTACAGCAAATATATAAAATACAGACATAGAGATGGCAATGCACCGTGAGATTACATCAGATATTAACACATTCACATCTTAACATAATGAAGCTGGGTGACAGAGTTTAGTGACATACTCTGGGATGTTACAGTAATATTTAAGTATTTTTATTTTCTTAATTCCCGAAGAACCCCTTTAAGCTACCTGCTGCCCACGCTTGTCAGCATAGCGCATGGCAGCAGGAGGGAAAGAGGGAGCCCATGCCCACGGGTAGAGGCAGCTGGCAGGGACAGCTGGGCTAACAAACTGTTCTACCACTGGTCAAGTAAAGGAACCTTTGTTTCACCATTTCCCTGTCCCTTGCCTTTTAATTTGCATATCACCAACATGGGCACCCCACCTTCCACTATTCAGGAGATATAGCACTGTGTGTGCCCAGGGGAAGTACTACTGTTAACATCTGAGATGTGATTCCCTTGCCACTGTGCTAGCCCTGGAATTGAGGCAGATTTGGTGCAGATAGCCCTGCCACAGTGTAAGCTGTTTATCTCTCATAGAGTTTTATAGATAGATAGTTGTTTGACTGGGGAACCCCCACGATTGCGCCGCCCCCAATGTCATTGTACCCCTCAGATGCCGCGTTTATTTGTCTGATCACGACATCTGACAGCAATAATACAATGTAATATTTAAAAAAAATTACAAAATCATACTTACCCTCATCCATTTGATCTTGAAGAGCCGACCGCAGCCATCTTGATTGAAGATCTAGTACGAAATCTTGCGCGACCTGTGATGACACCATGACGTCAAAGGGCGCGATGACGTATGATGTCACCGAACCCTTCGACGTGATGGTGTCATCACAGGTCACGCAAGATTTCGTACTAGATCTCCAATCAGGATGGCGGCGGTCGGCTCTTTGTGCTCAAACAGATAAGGAAGTATGTTTTTGTCTTTTACTGCAATTTTTGCTACCACAAAGCACAAAGAAATGTGACTTTGCTGCGAATTGAATTTTCCCCGAAGTTCAGATCGCATTCCACTTCGTGGAGTTCGATTGGCTTAACACTAATCACCAATCCAACACTTATTACCTGTAAGTTAACATGATGGGAAACCCCCTCTAAAGGCTAAATAAGGTCTTGCATTGGAATCCTGTATCTTAGGCAATGCTGAAAGCTTGACACACTCTACCTCACCGGTTTACAGTCTGGACGATCGCTGGGTGTCATAAAATAACTCAATCGGTGAAATGTTAATCCAGAATAACTAAATAATTTAATTACCAAAAGCGTCATTTTATGAATTACAGCTTTCTTTTTTGTGTTCATTTTCTGATAAAGGAAGCAGAGATTACACACAGACTAGTAATCTGAGCATACTTTCCATGTCTCCCTTCTTGCTAAAAACGACTATACCACTTTAAAACTCTGTCTTTGTTGCTTAGCAACATCATAAAGGCTTGCTGATAAATGCAGCATCATTAACTCTTCCTCTACAGCGTCCTCAATTCCTTTTTATCGCCACTTTCAGTGTTCAAACATATATTCTGCTGCAGGGATCACACTGGGTGACATTTACAGAGATTGCTGGGTGCCCCAGCTTTGTGCCCCTATCATGCAGAAACTCTTCTGTAGTTGCCAACTGTCCTGAATTTTCTGGGACTGTCCTGGCAAATTCAGGCTGATCTGGGGTGAAAATCGACAAGACTATCAGTAAGTTCGTCTATAAGTGAGTGTTTCAGGGTGGATTTGGGGAATTCCTATGGATGGGGTTTTGGGTGCCCCAATTTTACCAACCTAAACGTTGGTGAGTATCCTCTCCTGTTTAATAGTCATTAACTTAATCCTCACTAGTCATCTGTCATATAACAGCTATTCATCCCATTTTTCTGAGGACTTCCCACAGATATGGCCTTTCACCACTGGCGATTGCTTTGGCTGCATCAGGACAGCAGTTATCTTCTGAAGTCTGAGGTTTCTTATACAAGTATCTAACATTAATGGCTGTTGATTTATTGGACATGAATCCTTTTCAGCCGGGGGTGTATGACAGAGGTTTTATTTTTAGACAAATAGCCAAAACTTTAGATATAGGGGGTCATTTATCAAGCTGGTGTAAAGTAGAACTGGATTAGTTGCCCATAGAAACCAATGAGATTCCTCCTTTCATTTTCCAAAATAAGCTGTCCTAAATGAAAGATGGATTCTGATTGGTTGCTGTTGGCAACTAAGCCAGTTCTACTTTATACCAGTTTGGTAAATGACCCCCATAATCTTTATGTCTACCGATAACAAAGATATAGGCTTACACTACTATGGCCCCTCTCAAAGGATCCAGCAACCTCCAACTTTAACAAGCAAAGACAACTACCTCCAGTAAATGAATCCCCCCAGGGAAAATAACATAAATCTACCCCAGGGGAAATACATGTACCGTATATACTCGAGTATAAGACAAGTTTTTTGGCACATATTTTTGTGCTCAAAAAGCCCCCTCGTCTTATACTCGAGTCTAGGTCTGTATTATGGCAACTTACATTGCCATAATACAGACCATGACATGTTGGGGGCCGGAGAAGCTGTTACTTACCTTTACAGCTGCTCCGGTCAGCTCCCAGCACGTCCGCGCGGCACCTCTGTTAAGCTCCCAGTGTAAATCTCGCGTGCCGCGAGATTTACACTGGGAGCAGACCGCAAGATTTACACCGGCCCCTGCACAGCCTCCCCTCCCCCTGGACAGCCCCCCCTCCCCCTCGACAGCCCCCCCCTCCCTGGCCAAGTATGAAGTAGGGAGGGGGGGAACAAAAAAATAAAAATAAACAACCTGATAAATATAAAAAAAATTAAAATAAATAAATAAATGCCCAGTTGATGGGAGTCTGACTCCCTGTATTTAATGCAGAGTGTGTGTGTATATAATGCACACACTCTGCATTAAATACAGGGAGTCAGAGTCAGACTCCCATCAATCTGAGTCACCCTCTTGCAGATGTGTGTATATAATGTAGAGTGTGTGCATTATATACACATACACTCTGCATTATAGCTGCATTTCCCACCCTAGTCTTATACTCGAGTCAATAATTTTTCCCATTTTTTGGGGGTAAAATTAGGGGCCTCGGCTTATATTCGGGTCGGCTTATACTCGAGTATATACGGTAGATATCTCCAACCAAAGGGGAAGGATCTGGTTGGTTCTGAGCAAATATACCATTCTACTTATTGTTCGAGCCATTATGTCAGACACTAAGGCCAAGTCTATACAGGAAAGACTTTGATGCGGATCTTTTATCCACCATAAATTAATTAACATAAGTTTTTGCAGCAGGGAAGGGAACCAAATGTGGTGGTGGTGGTGTGTGTGTGTGTGTGTGTGTGTGAAGGGGGGGTCACCTGCTTGTGTTCCATACACCCTCTGCTTATTCCAATAAGGGTGCACACAAGGGTTGAACTCTACGCATATGAAAAAATAAATGTCATCACCACTCTCAGTACTGGAGACCATATCTCCAGAAGGATGTTGATACTTTGGAGAGAGTTCAGAGAAGAGCTACTAAACTGGTACATGGATTGCAGGATAAAACTTACCAGGAAAGATTAAAAGGACCTTAACATGTATAACTTGGAAGAAAGACGAGACAGAGGGGATATGATAGAAACTTTTAAATACATAAAGACAATCAACAATAGAGATGTCCCGAATAGTTCCCGGCGAACATAGCTTGTTCGCGTTTGCCGCTGCGGGCGAACATATGCGATGTTCGGTCCGCCCCCTATACATCATCATTGAGTAAACTTTGACCCTGTACCTCACAGTCAGCAGACACATTCCAGCCAATAAGCAGCAGACCCTCCCTCCCAGACCCTCCCACCTCCTGGACAGCATCCATTTTAGATTCATTTGGAAGCTGCATTCTCAGTGAGAGGAGGGACAGTGCTGCTGCTGCTGATCTAATAGGGAAAGCGTTAGCTAGGGCAGTGTTCTGTGTCCACAGACTCATCTGCTGTAAGGACAGCGTCCTGACAGCACCCCAAAAAGCCCTTTTCAGGGCTGGTACATCAGTCTGCGTTTTTTATTTTTTTTATATATATATATATATATATATATATTGCAGTTGCCTGCCTGTGTTGTGTGAGAGGCTGCAGGCTCAGTCACAGACAGTACTGTGTGCACACCATTCATACAGGGTGTGACAGAAAATACCTTGCAGATAAAAAAATTCAATTTATTATTTCTCTGTGATATAATAGCAGTTGCAAGCCAGTGAGTGACTGTCTGGCCTACAGACAGTACTGAGTGCACACCATTCATACAGGGTGTCACTCACACATACCTTTTAGATAAAAAAAAATTAATTTAATATTTTTCTGTGATATAATCCCAGTTGCAAGCCAGTGTGTGTCTGGCCCATAGACTGTACTGTGGCCACTGGCTAGCCCACCACTCATACCGTTACAGGGTGTCACTCACTCACAAATACCTTGCAGATAAAAAAAATTCTATTTTATATTTTTCTGTGATATAATCCCAGTTGCAAGCCAGTGTGTGTCTGGCCCATAGACTGTACTGTGGCCACTGGCTACCCCACCACTCATACCGTTACAGGGTGTCACTCACTCACAAATACCTTGCAGATAAAAAAAATGTAATTTTATATTTTTCTGTGATATAATCCCAATTGCAAGCCGGTGTGTGTCTGGCCCACAGACTGTACTGTGGCCACTGGCTAGCCCACCACTCATACCGTTACAGGGTGTCACTCACTCACAAATACCTTGCAGATAAAAAAAATTCAATTTAATAATTTTCTGTGATATAATCCCAGTTGCAAGCCAGTGTGTGTCTGGCCCACAGACTGTACTGTGGCCACTGGCTAGCCCACCACTCATACCGTTACAGGGTGTCACTCACTCACAAATACCTTGCAGATAAAAAAAATTATATTTTATATTTTTCTGTGATATAATCCAAGTTGCAAGCCAGTGTGTGTCTGGCCCACAGACTGTACTGTGGCCACTGGCTAGCCCACCACTCATACCGTTACAGGGTGTCACTCACTCATAAATACCTTGCAGATAAAAAAAATGTAATTTAATATTTTTCTGTGATATAATCCCAGTTGCAAGCCAGTGTGTGTCTGGCCCACACAGACTGTACTGTGCCCACTGCCCACCACTTATATAGGGTGGCACAGTACCTTGCACGCATAGTAACACTTATCTAAAAAAAAATTACAGGCAGAGGCAGGCCACCCCGCAGGGGCCGTCGTGGTCGTGGTGCTGTGATTTCCACTGGCCCTGGAATAATGCCCAGTGTTCAGAGGCCACGTACCCTGAACCCAAAAAAATCTGAGAAAATAGTTGACTGGCTTACACAGGACACCCAATCTTCAACAGCTTCCGCTAAGAACCTTGATGCACCATCCTCCTCCAGCTCAGCTTTGGTCACCTGCTCTCAAGTTACCACTCTCCCGGCCGCCGCCACCACCACCACTACCACCACAGCCACCACAGCCGCTTCAATGGATCCCTCAGAGGAGTTATTTACACATCAGTTGGATGAAATTAGTGATGCACAACCATTATTGCCAGAGGATGTAGATAACAGGGATATGTCTCAGTCAGGCAGCATTACACACATGGACGTACAGTGTGATGATGATGATGATATTGTACCCGCTGCTGCTTCCTTTGCTGAGGTGTCAGATACAAGTGAAGTGGTCGATGATGACGATGTGTCCGTGGATGCCACGTGGGTGCCTGCTCGAAGAGAAGAAGAAGAGGGGGAAAGTTCAGAAGGGGAGACAGAGAGAAGGAGGAGACGAGTTGGAAGCAGGGGGAGGTCATCGCAAGGAGCTAGTGGCACAGTCAGACAGCATGTACCGGCACCCGGGGTCAGCCAGACAGCACGCCAATCAACGCATGCTGTTGCCACCACCAGAATGCCGTCATTGCAAAGCTCAGCAGTGTGGAATTTTTTTTTGTGTGTCTGCCTCTGACAACAGCAATGCCATTTGCAACCTGTGCCAAAAGAAACTGAGTCGTGGGAAATCCAACACCCACCTAGGTACAACTGCTTTGCGAAGGCACATGATCGCACATCACAAACGCCTATGGGATCAACATATGATGAGTAGTAGAAGCAGCACACAAGCTCAAAGCCACCATCCTCCTCCTGGTCCAGCATCTTCAGCCACGTCAACCACTGCTGTCCTCCTTGCCCCCTCTCAACCACCCGCCACTCCGCCTCTCACCTTCAACAGTTCCATCTCATCTGCCCACAGTCAGGTGTCTGTAAAGGAAATGTTTGAGCGTAGGAAGCCAATGTCACAGAGTCACCCCCTTGCCCGGCGTCTGACAGCTGGCTTGATGGAACTCTTAGCCAGCCAGCTTTTACCATACCAGCTGGTGGAGTCTGAGGCCTTCAAAAAATTTGTCGCTATTGGGACACCACAGTGGAAGGTACCCGGACAAATTTTTTTTTCAAAAAAGGCAATCCCAAACCTCTACTCAGTGATTGAAAAGGAAGTCATGGCATCTCTGGCATACAGTGTTGGGGCAAGGGTCCATCTGACCACTGATACCTGGTCTGCAAAGCACGGTCAGGGCAGGTATATCACCTACACTGCGCATTGGGTCAACCTGCTGACGGCTGCCAAGCATGGAATGCGTGGCTCTGCAGCAGAGTTGGTGTCATCGCCACGACTTGCAGGCAGGCCTACTACCACCTCCTCTACTCCTCCTACTAAATCCTCTTCGATAACCTCCTTGGCTGAGTCCTCTTCTGCTGCGGCGTCTGGCTGCACATCAACTGAATCCCCCCAGCTCCCCAGGGGCTATTCCACATCCCGGATACGACAGTGTCACGCTGTCTTGGGGTTGACTTGCCTGAAAGCAGAGAGCCACACCGGACCAGCACTCCTGTCCGCCCTGAACTCACAGGTGGATCAGTGGCTGACCCCGCACCAACTGGAGATCGGCAAAGTGGTGTGTGACAATGGAAGCAATTTGTTGGCGGCATTGAATTTGGGGAAGTTGTCACATGTGCCGTGCATGGCACATGTGTTTAATCTCATCGTACAACGCTTTGTGTCTAAGTACCCAGGCTTACAGGACGTCCTCAAGCAGGCCAGGAAGGTGTGTGGCCATTTCAGGCGTTCCTACACGGCCATGGCGCACTTTTCAGACATTCAGCGCCGGAACAACATGCCAGTGAGGCGCTTGATTTGCGACAGCCCGACACGTTGGAATTCAACACTCCTAATGTTCGACCGCCTGCTCCAACAAGAAAAAGCCATCAACGAGTATTTGTATGACCGGGGTGCTAGGACAGCTTCTGCGGAGCTGGGAATTTTTTTGCCACGTTACTGGACGCTCATGCGCAATGCCTGTAGGCTCATGCGTCCTTTTGAGGAGGTGACAAACCTAGTCAGTGGCACCGAAGGCACCATCAGCGACCTCATCCCATTTGTTTTCTTCCTGGAGCGTGCCCTGCGAAGAGTTCTGGATCAGGCTGTAGATGAGTGTGAAGAGGAAGAGGAAGAGGAAGAGTTGTGGTCACCATCACCACCAGAAACAGCCTTGTCATCATCGCTTGCCGGACCTGCGGCAACGCTGCAAGAGGAGTATGAGGAAGAGGAGTCAGAGGAGGAATGTGGGTTTGAGGAGGAGGAAGACCCACCACAGCAGGCATCCCAGGGTGCTCATTGTTGTCACCTATCTGGGACCCGTGGTGTTGTACGTGGCTGGGGTGAAGAACAGACCGTCAATGACATCAGTGAGGACGAGGAACGGGAAATGAGTAGCTCGGCATCCAACCTTGTGCAAATGGGGTCTTTCATGCTGTCATGTCTGTTGAGGGACCCTCGTATAAAAAGGATGAAGGAGAACGACCTGTACTGGGTGGCCACGCTACTAGACCCCCGGTATAAGCAGAAAGTGGTGGAAATGTTACCAAATTAAAGAAAGTTTGAAAGGATGCAGCAGTTCAAAACAAAACTAAAAAATATGCTTTACACAGCTTATAAGGGGGATGTCACAGCACAACGGGAATCTAACAGGGGAAGAGGTGAAAGTAATCCTCCTCCTACCACGACCACGGCGGCAAGGACAGGACGCTTTACAGATGTGTTGTTGATGGAGGACATGCAGAGCTTTTTCAGTCCTACACATCGCCACAGCCCTTCGGGATCCAGCCTTAGAGAACGACTCGACCGACAGGTAGCAGACTACCTCGCCTTAACTGCAGATATCGACACTCTGAGGAGCGATTAACCCCTTGACTACTGGGTGTGCAGGCTTGACCTGTGGCCTGAGCTATCCCAGTTTGCGATAGAACTTCTGGCCTGCCCCGCTTCAAATGTCCTGTCAGAAAGGACCTTCAGTGCAGCAGGAGGCATTGTCACTGACAAAAGAAGTCGCCTCGGTCAAAAAAGTGTTGATTACCTCACCTTCATTAAGATGAATGAGGCATGGATCCCGAAGGGACTGACAGTGGGGGATACGTTTGACTAACAAAAGGCCTGATGACATGCCTTGGCCTCAAAATGGTCCCCACGCTGCTGTATTTAATGTCTGCATACCGGATGACTTTCGTGAATTCTCCGCCACCAACTAGGGTTCAAGCCGCAATGTTTTAGTCATCTTTCTGCCTGGAAAACAGCGGCTGCAACAATAACGTTATTTTTCAGGCATGTGTACATGCCTAATTTTTCTGGCCTCTGGTGCTGCACTGTGGCTGCAAAAACAAAACAAAAAAAAAAAAACACATACAAGTGTCAATTCCCCTTCGTGATCGTTACCTTGTTGTGGTGAAGGGGCTTACGTATCACAATGAAGCGATCATCACCTCTGAGTGTGTTGGCAATGTTGCCACACCCCAGATGATAAGGCCGTTGCTTCATTATGATCAGACCAAAAGTGATCGGCTGGATAATTTTTCATAGAAAAAACATACATTTTATATTATTTTTTTTAAGTTGTATAGGTGGATTTTTAATACATAAAATAAAAAAATCATAATAAAGTCTCTTAATAGTTTATTAGAAATAATGCAGACAATTTAAAAAATCCCCATCAATTCCAATACAAAGCAAGTACAAAGCTCAGAACTAAATTATTGCAGGATGTCGTAATGGTTCGTTAATTCGACAATGGTTAATCAATTCGACACATGTCCCCGGATAGGGGACGTAACAGGGATTAAACTGATAGGAATAGTACTAGTTAAGACACCACTCATATAGGGTGTCACAGCACATTGCTCCGTGCACGCGCAGTGCCCCAACTTGGAAGTAAGAGGACCGACCAAGCTGCTTTTTCCATCTCCCGTTTCCTAAAATCAATTCAGTTTGGTGTATCAGAGTTTGGTCTGTCACTGTGAAGGCAGTCGAAGGTACCCAGCCTAAATTTTTTTTTCACAAAAGGCAATCCCTGATATGGGACGTAACAGGGATTAAACTGATGAGAATAGTACTACAGAAAATACCACTCATATCGGGTGTGACAGTAAATTGCACGGCGCAGACGCAGTGACTGTGGTGTGGATTCAAACAAAGGGGAGGGAGCCAGCGTTTTTTTAACCATCTCCCCGTTCGAAAAATCCATTTAATAAATGGATCCCAGATTGGGGACCATACAGGGATTAAACTGATGAGAGGAGAGAACTACAGAAAATTGTCATGGTCTTACCTTCTTGCTGTTCTCCTTCGTTTGACATGTGCTGGCGGCCATCTTGGTTTCTGGGTTTCTTGTAGCCTCCCACCCTGCGGCTCCTCCTTCCCACTGGGAGGAGCTGGATGCCTAGCTCATATATATAGGAGGTCTGTGGCTTCAGTTCCTTGCTTGGTCCTCCTGTGTTCACATGCTTCTAGTCTGCTGCTGCTTCTGGTTCCTGATCCTGGTTTCGTCCGACTACCCTGCTGGTTCCTGATCCTGGTTTCGTCCGACTACCCTGCTGGTTCCTGATCCTGGCTTCGTCTGACTACCCTGCTGGTTCCTGATCCTGGCTTTTCAATAAAGCCTTCTTATTTTCACTTATCTCTTGTTGTACGTCTTGTTCATGGTTCCGTGACATTAGGGCCAAGCCATGAATTCTGACGGTACAGGGCCATCCTCGCTACCCACGCTGGTTGCCAGACTTGATCAGCAGGATCACCTGTTGGGTCGGTTCGCTGTGGCGTTGCAAACCCTGCTTGAACGCACGGCTCATTTCGCTCCCGTTGCCGATGGGTCGGTTGTCGCTCCTGGGCCCGCTCCTACTGCCGCTCCGGTTGTTGCGCCAGAGTCTACCCCGACACCTGTTGTTGCACCTGCGGTGTTTCGGGGTATGACCGGTTCTGCCCCTCTTCCACAGCGCTTTGGGGGAGAGCCAACTCAGTGCCGAGGTTTCCTTAACCAGGTGGGCATTTATTTCGAGTTGCTGCCACATACCTTTCCTACTGAGAGATCAAAGGTGGGCTTCTTGATCTCGCTGCTCTCGGACAAGGCCTTGGCCTGGGCCAGCCCTTTATGGGAGAACAACAATCCGGTGGTTGCCGAGTTTTCCGGTTTTGTTGCTTCTCTTCGGAAGGTATTCGATGTGCCGGCTCGTGCTGCCTCTGCTGCGAAGCTCCTTATGTCCATCAGACAGGGTTCACGATCCGTAGCTGAATACGCCATTGAGTTTCGTACCCTGGCAGCAGAGGTGGGCTGGAATAATGAGGCTCTGGTCGCTGCTTTCTCTCATGGTCTCTCGGATGCCTTGAAGGATGAGGTTGCAGCTAAGGACCTACCAGTGGAGCTCGAGTCTCTTATTTCTTTCCTGATTTTGATTGACACCAGACTCAGGGAGAGACCTTCCTTTAAGGAGAGCCTGCGGAGGTTTTCTAACAGATTGGCGCCTACGTTTGCTGTCCCACCCGTGCCTCCCTCTCCTCCCACGCCTCCTGGGGATGACTTATCTGGGGGTGAACCCATGCAGCTGGGGTTTGCTCGCCTGTCCGAGGGGGAGAGGGTACTCCTGAGACGCGAGGGCCGATGCATGTACTGTGGTCTCGGTGGGCATTTTCGGTTGGCATGTCCGAACCGTCCGGGAAACGCTCGCACCTGAGATCCTGTCGGGGGCAGATCTTGGGTGGAGTCTCCTCGTCCCCGGTTTCTCGTGTTGACAAACCACTGATCACTGTTGTCCTCTCCTGGGTCGGGGGCTCGGTGACGACCCAGGCGTTGGTGGACTCTGGTGCTGGTGGTTTGTTCATTGATAAGGTGTTCGCTGCCGCCAATTCCATTCCTCTGCAGGCTCGAGGTTCCCCACTGGCTCTTGAGGCGATAGACGGCAGACCCCTTCTGCCGCCACACGTGACTCATGAGACCCTTCCAGTGGGGATAGCCATTGGTGCCGTTCACAGAGAGTCGGTCTGCCTCCAGGTTATTTCGTCTCCACACTACTCGGTGGTCTTGGGGTTCCCCTGGCTCCGGAAGCATAATCCGACTTTCGATTGGAGATCAGCCGAGATCCTCTCGTGGTCACCGCAGTGTGGGGCTAGTTGCATCCATGGGTCTGTCAAGTTGCTGTGTACTTCCTCGGACTCTCTGTTGCCTCCTGAATACGAGGAGTACCGGGATGTATTCGATAAGGTGCGCGCGGTTGCCCTACCTCCGCACCGCCCATACGATTGTGCCATAGAGTTACAATCTGGTGCCGATCCTCCTCGTGGCAAGGTCTATCCACTGTCGGTAGCGGAGAATGAGGCCATGGAGGAGTACGTGAGGGAGGCGCTTTCACGCGGACACATTCGCAAATCCTCGTCCCCGGCAGGGGCTGGATTTTTCTTTGTGAAAAAGAAGGGCGGTGAGTTGAGGCCTTGCATCGATTACAGGGGTCTCAATCGCATCACGATCAAGAACGCTTACCCGATACCCTTGATTTCCGAGCTGTTCGATCGCCTTAAAGGGGCCACGGTCTTTACCAAACTCGACCTGAGGGCGGCATATAACCTGGTAAGGATCAAGGCGGGCGATGAGTGGAAGACCGCGTTTAACACCAGGACCGGTCATTATGAATCCTTGGTTATGCCCTTTGGGTTGTGCAATGCGCCCGCAGTCTTTCAGGAATTCATCAACGATGTTTTCCGTGACCTGTTGCAGCAGTGTGTGGTGGTCTATTTGGATGACATCTTGGTATATTCTGAATCCATGGAGGCCCACATTCTGGATGTCAGACGAGTGTTGCAACGGTTACGAGAGAACAAGCTGTTCGGTAAGCTTGAGAAATGCGAATTTCACCGATCCCAGGTAACCTTCTTAGGTTACATCATTTCCGCTGAGGGGTTCTCCATGGATCCTGAGAAGGTTTCGGCTGTCTTACAGTGGCCCCAGCCCAGTGGTCTTCGTTCCCTGCAGCGCTTTTTGGGCTTCGCCAATTATTATCGGAAGTTCATCAGGGACTTTTCCATGCTAGCCAAGCCTCTCACGGATCTGACCAGGAAGGGCAGTAATTCCCAGGTCTGGCCGCTCTAGGCCATCCGAGCTTTTGAGGCTCTAAAGTCCGCCTTTGTGTCGGCTCCGATTCTGTCGCATCCCAACCCTGGGTTGCCCTTTGTCCTCGAGGTGGACGCGTCTGAGACGGGAGTAGGCGCCCTTCTGTCTCAGCGTAGAACACCAGAGGGTCCTCTGCTTCCTTGTGGGTTTTACTCCCGGAAACTGTCTTCCGCGGAGTGCAACTATCAGATTGGTGACAGGGAGTTATTGGCCATCGTGCAGGCCCTTAAAGAATGGAGGCACTTGCTCGAGGGTTCGGTGGTTCCGGTCCTCATCCTGACGGACCACAAGAATCTGACCTACCTTTCTGAGGCCAAGAGATTGACACCACGTCAGGCCAGATGGGCTCTGTTCTTGTCACGTTTTAATTACGTGGTCTCCTACCTACCCGGTTCCAAGAACATCAGGGCGGATGCCTTATCACGGCAGTACTCCGAGCTGTCCAGGGAGGAGTCGATTCCGACTTCGGTCATACCTCCGAATCAGATCTTGGCCGCCATTCGCACCAGCCTGACCTCTCCCCTGGGTGAGCAGATTTTGGTGGCTCAATCTGGTGCTCCCTCTGGGAGACCCAACGGCAGATGTTTTGTGCCTGAGGAGTTGCGCACTCGGTTGTTGCGAACCTACCATAACTCCAAGACCGCGGGGCATTCTGGAAAGAATCAGCTGTCCTGGGCTGTTTCACGTCTGTTCTGGTGGCCTTCCCTACGTTCCGACATCGCCGCATATGTAGCGGCATGCTCCGTTTGTGCCCAGAGTAAGTCCCCTCGGCACCTTCCGTTGGGCCTTCTGCAACCCATAGCCACCGGGGAGCGCCCATGGTCACACCTGGGGATGGATTTCATTGTGGACCTCCCTGCATCCCGAGGCCATACGGTCATTCTCATGATTGTGGATCGGTTTTCCAAAATGTGCCACTGTGTTCCTCTCAAGAAGTTACCCTCTGCACAAGAGTTGGCCACGATTTTTGCCAGGGAGGTCTTCCGGTTGCACGGTTTGCCCAAGGAGATTGTGTCGGATCGGGGGAGTCAGTTTGTGTCCAGGTTCTGGCGCGCCTTTTGCTCCCAGTTGGGGATTCATCTCTCCTTCTCCTCGGCCTACCACCCTCAGTCCAATGGGGCCGCAGATCGATCCAATCAGGCCTTGGAGCAATTCCTTCGTTGCTATGTCTCCGATCACCAAGACAATTGGGTTGACCTCCTGCCTTGGGCTGAGTTTGCCAGGAACACGGCGGTGAACTCTTCCTCTGGGACGTCTCCCTTCATGGCCAATTATGGGTTCCAACCTGCCGTGTTACCGGAGGTATTCTCTCCCCAGGATATTCCGGCTGTGGAGGATCACCTTTCCGTCCTACGTGCTTCTTGGGTACTCATCCAGAAGTCCCTAGAGGTCTCTGCGCAGCGCCAGAGACTCCAGTCTGATCGCAGACGAGCGCCTGCTCCTTCCTACCAGGTCGGAGACCGTGTATGGTTGTCCACCCGCAACCTCAACCTTCGAGTGCCCACTCCCAAGCTGGCGCCTTGCTTTGTTGGTCCCTTCCGAGTGCTTCGCAGGGTAAACCCGGTAGCCTATGCCCTTGCGCTTCCTCCTGGCATGCGGATCTCCAACGTGTTTCATGTCTCCCTGTTGAAGCCACTGGTGTGTAATCGTTTCACTTCCTCGGTTCCTCGGCCTCGTCCGGTCCAAGTGGGTAATCGTGAGGAGTATGAGGTGAGCAATATCCTGGACTCACGCCTGGTCCGCGGTCGGGTGCAGTTTTTGGTCCATTGGCGTGGTTATGGTCCAGAGGAGCGTTCCTGGGTTCCCTCCGCAGATGTCCATGCTCCTGCCTTGCTCCGAGCCTTCCACGCACGCTTCCCTCAGAAACCGTTCTTTACTCCGCGGAGGAGGGGCCCTTGAGGGGGAGGTACTGTCATGGTCTTACCTTCTTGCTGTTCTCCTTCGTTTGACATGTGCTGGTGGCCATCTTGGTTTCTGGGTTTCTTGTAGCCTCCCACCCTGCGGCTCCTCCTTCCCACTGGGAGGAGCTGGATGCCTAGCTCATATATATAGGAGGTCTGTGGCTTCAGTTCCTTGCTTGGTCCTCCTGTGTTCACATGCTTCTAGTCTGCTGCTGCTTCTGGTTCCTGATCCTGGTTTCGTCCGACTACCCTGCTGGTTCCTGATCCTGGTTTCGTCCGACTACCCTGCTGGTTCCTGATCCTGGCTTCGTCTGACTACCCTGCTGGTTCCTGATCCTGGCTTTTCAATAAAGCCTTCTTATTTTCACTTATCTCTTGTTGTACGTCTGGTTCATGGTTCCGTGACAAAAATACAACTCATATCGGGTGTGACAGTAAATTGCACGGCGCAGACGCAG